>NC_073303.1:39103812-39403812 GCF_027595985.1 Sorex araneus | reverse complement strand
CACAGCGCCTAAAATAAAAATATTTAAAATAGCGACATTTTCTTCCGCTCAAGGCGCTTGGATTAAGCTCAAGAGCATCACAAACTCACCCTTTCCCAAGGACAAACCCCCGCAATCCCGCCTATGCCCCTTTCCCAGGGGAATCTGGGTCTGAGGAGACCTTCCCCAGGTCCCTACCGGCCCCTCCACTCCTACAGTGGAGGTCTACACACCGGTCACGCAACACAGCCCACTGGCCACCGCCAGGACTGAGTCCCCACGAGCGGACACACGGGTTGCGCGCGCAACAAACCCTGGGCCCGCGGAACCCCGTCCAGTAAGGGTCTAGCCCCGCCCCTGCCCCGCCCCGAACGCGCGGCCCCGCCCCCTCCCGGCCTCGCCCTGGTCCCGCCCCTAGACTCTCGAATCCCGCCTCCGGACGCCTATCTTTCGCGCAGAGTCCCGCCCCCGGCCGAACAGCCCCCGCCCACTCCCCGCCCCCGCCTCTCTCCCGCCGCCCCGCCCCCGCCGCTCTCCCGCCGCCCCGAGCCAGGCTCCGCCCCCTCCAGGCCCCGCCCCCGCCGCTCTCCCGCCGCCCCGCCCCAGGCCCCGCTCCCCGAACTGACTGGCGGGCCCGGAGCGGCGCCCA
Organism: Sorex araneus; assembly: GCF_027595985.1. Taxonomy (NCBI): domain Eukaryota; kingdom Metazoa; phylum Chordata; class Mammalia; order Eulipotyphla; family Soricidae; genus Sorex; species Sorex araneus. The sequence goes on along the minus strand of NC_073303.1, from coordinate 39,403,184 downwards.
CTGACCGGGCTCGCAGGCCTCGGGCCGGCTGCAGCGGGCGGCCATGGAGCTAGCGGCGCGGAGGCGACAGCAGCCGGCGGCGGCGGCGGCGGGCGGCCCGGGCGTGTCCTTCCTGCAGGCCAGGTGCGCGCGCGCCGGCGGGGAGCGGAGGGCCGGGAGCACTGTGCCGCGAGCTCACCTCGCGCGGCGCCAGCGCCCCCCCGGGAGCACCTCGCGAGGGCCCGGGAGAGTTGGGGGCAGACTCGGAGCAGGCCACGGCCAGGGTTGCCCGGACTCGCGCTTCCAGGCGATGTGCACACTTGCTCGGCCGCCCAGACCCCAAGGAAGTGAGAGTGCAGGGGGAGGAGGCGAGGCAGCCCGGAGTGAAGGGAGGAGGCGAGGCGCAGCCCTGGGTGAGCACCACTACGGGGAAGAAGCCACTATGAGCAGCGCCGGGCCTTTGCAGCCCATTCTGCTGCCCCATCAAAACTATAAGCACTTGTAAGCACCTCTGCTGTGTGTGAGTTCACAGTATAAAGGTGGGGGTGCCCAGAGCCGCGGCCCCAGCAGAGAGACGGAGAGATGGGGGGGCCAGAGAGACAGAGAGATGGGGACCACGGCCTGATGGTGAAAATGGCCCGCTTCGTGCAGAGCATTATGTTAGCGTTATCTGTCAGCATTCTTACAGAACATCTGCGGGGGGTGAGGTAAGGTCATAGGCGTGACTGATCATTGACTTAGGTAAGACACCTGGAAACTTACATAGCTCTTTTTTAGAGATAAATAGGGAGTTCTCTTTTGGGGAGATTAAAGCAAGGAGACACTCTGTCTTTTATCTTTCCCTCTAGTTGTGTAAGTTATCAGTACTTGCAGTTGTTTGGATGAACAGAGAGACAAAGATCCCAACACTTAGTTCTCTGGGCTCTGAGCGAGGCTTTTATACCTTAATCCCACACTAAGTCCTCAGGCCAGTTCAGCCCTCCCTTCCCCATGGGGGTCCTGCCTCTTAAGTCCTAACAGCTTGCATCAAGACGGTGCATTTATGCTTTCTAGACTGTCCCATTTCGATGCCGAGGTAGCTTTGCTACTCGCCTCGGGTGCATCCCAGTCCCATAGATGTTAGGAACTACAGCAACTGAAGCTTGAGTCAAGTAATTATGACCAAGTAGTTATGCCCAGGAGTAGATATATTTTGGAGTCAGTCAACTCCCAAATACTAGGAGCATAGCATTAGTGATCTTTCTGTGTTTAACCAAAGAACATTGCTCTGTAGTAAAATATAAAAAGGCTATAGGGGAAATAGAAAAACAGGTACCAATGCACAGCACCTCAAATACAAAGCACGGAATTACCAGAAAGTTTTGGTTTATAACTAATCAAGACTGACTTGGGGAGGGGCTGGAGCGATAGCACAGCGGGTAGGGCGTTTGCCTTGCACTCGGCCGACCCGGGTTCGAATCCCAGCATCCCATATGGTCCCCTGAGCACCGCCAGGGGTAATTCCTGAGTTCAGAGCCAGGAGTAACCCCTGTGCATCGCCGGGTGTGACCCAAAAAGCAAAAAAAAAAAAAAAAAGACTGACTTGGGGAACTGTGACAGTGAGCAGTAAAATATGAAGGAAAGATTAAATATAAGCTTTAAATTAGGGATGCTAGCAAGGCCATGGTAAGCTTCTCTGGGAGGAGGAAAAGGGGCAATTCACTGATGAAGCCTAAAGCACTTAGGGTTGATACCCAGCAGCTGTGCCCGCCTCTGCTGGGCTGCGGCGGGCGGGACAGAGTTGGAGCAGGACTGCGTGATTCTCTTGAGGTGGGCGCTGCAGGGGAGAAAGGCTGTGTCGGGCAGCTCGGCGTGCAGGTAGTGCTGGGGGTGTGTGGAGGATGGCTGCAGCTCTTAGTGGGTGCAGAGCTGAGTGTGGTTAAAATTAAAATCATCGAGGAAGTGCCCGCCGGTGTGGCAGTGAGTACCAACTCCCAGGCGGTGCTGGGGGTCCATATGGGATCCCGAGAATCGAACCCAGGTTGGCCGCGTGCAAGGCAAACGCCCTAACCGCTGTACTATCACTCTGGCCCCTCAACCGCTGTTTCTTGATTTCTGGATTTTAACCTCCATCAAGGTCCTCCGGGCCCCACTAGGAGTGATCCCTGAACACTGCCCGGTGTTGTCCCCAAGCCCAAAATTGAACATCAGCCCCATCTCCTAGTGAATTTGGGGTCTTTTTTTTTTCTTTCTCGGTCACACCCAGTGATGCTCAGGGCTTACTCCTGGCTCTGCACTCAGGAATTACTCCTGGCGGTGCTCAGGGGACCATATGGGATGCCGGGAATCGAACTCGGGTCGTCCGCATGCAAGGCAAACGCCCTCCCCGCTGTTCTACCGCTCCGGCCCTGGGGTCATTTCTTTACATCTCCCCCTCACCCCCGACTCCTGTTCTTTATAGTTTTACTTTCATGTTCTCAAGCCTCAGAGTCTTCATCTGCGGATGTGTGTGATTCTGAGGATTGTACAGAGGGTGCCCAGGACAGTGTGGTACCCGGGATGGACCTGGGGCTCCCGCGTGCCAGTATACACTCTGGCCCTTTGGGCCAGGCCTGAGAGATGGTACCGCAGTAGAGCACTTGCCTTGCACATGGTCAGCATGGGTTCAATACTTGGCCTCCCAGATGGTCCCACAAACCCTGCCAGTGGTTAGTCCTGAGCACGGACTAAGCTGTGAGGACCCCCGGCTGTGGCCCCCAAACCAAAAAAACACTTGACCTGTCTCCTTGGTGGCTTAACCTTAATTGCCTTTTGTGTGTTGTCTGTGACTTGGTTCTAAACTTGGAAACTATAATGTATTCTGTGGAGGCTTTGCCTGCTGCTCTGGGCTGCTCTTTTGGGGGCTGCACGTGACTGTGCTCAGGGCTTACTCTTGACTCCGTGCTCAGGGAGGGGGCGGGGCTCGGGGGCCATATGTGGTGTTTTTTTGGCTTCAGCTCTCTGCCTCCTTTGTGCATTGATTTCCCTGCCCATGAGAAGGGGTGAGAGGGCTCAGTGGCTGCAATATTTGGTTTTTGGTGGCAGGAGGGGGGAGGCTTTCAGCAGTGCTCAGGGTCCCCAGGGTCACTGCCAGGGATATTCAGCGACCAGGCTGGAAAGGTCGGTGCTAGTGCCCCAAGACTCAGGTGCAGATGCAGTGCCTTCTCCCCACCCTCTGTCCGAACCCGTACCACGCCACTTCCTGCCACAGAGCACTGCTGCTAGAGTCCACCCCCAGAATGCCCTCTGAAGTTTTTCCCCCATGCTGACCACGTGTGTCTCGTGAGGAGGCGCTGACCACTGACCCCTTTCTGGCCGTTCCAGGCACGGCCCCACCAGCAAGGAGGAGGCTGCCCACCCCGCACCCTTCCACCTGGACCTCTGGTTCTACTTCACCGTGCAGAACTGGATTCTGGACTTCGGTCGTCCCATTGCCATGGTGAGTGGATGCTGAGGACAGGACCAGCAGCCGCCGAGCCAGCGTGTGACCTCCGTCAAGGTCCTGCCCAGAGCAGCCAGTGGCGAGCCGAGACCAGGATTCTTCCCTGGGCTCTCGCTGTGACGACGGCCCTGCTGTGCCCCCGAGGGGCTGAGTGCTCAGACTGTGCCCAGTCACAGTGTACCCTGCCTCCACGTGGCCTGGGATCAGCCGGAAGGGAGAATATAAGATACTGCATGTGCCCTGGATCCAGGGCGCAATCACCCTTCCTCCCAAGGCCACTTTATGCATCAGTGTCGAATCGTCACTTCTCCCCAGGTTTAATCCCGGGCATCCCATGTAGCTCCCTGAGCCCTGCCAGGAGTAGCCCTGAGCATAGCTGGGTGTAGCCCCGAACAGAACCAAACCCAAGTCAGCTCTCATTTCACAGCGGTTGTCAGTCTCGGGTTGGAGATGAGCAATCTGGATACTGCCTCAGCGTCTCCCAACTGGTGTGGCTCAGCGGTGGGGTACTGGGCTTGCTTATCTGAGGCCTTGAGTTTGATCCCTGGCACCACACACACACATACACACACACACACACACATACACTCGCACGCACGCATGCACGCACGCACTCACACACAGAGTCTAGGCCAGGGAGAGAGTTCAGGGGGTCTGGGTTTGATCCCAGCACTATATGGTCTCCTGAACACTGCCAGGTGTGACCCACTCCTGCATCCTGCATTTATGCGCATGTTTGCATGTGTGTGTGTGTGTGTGTGTGTGTGTATGCTCCAGTCAGTAGCCTCCACGGCAGAGAGGGTCACTGGTTTTGCACACACAAGTCAGGGCTTAGGCATCCCCCAATGGGGCCTTGAGAGATGGGCCAGGCCACGCCCTTCCTGGCCCTGAAGCTGGCGACACTGGCCTGAGGGTTTCCGGAACAGGTGAGTGACCAAGGAGGGGTCTGGACACTCACACTCGGTCTCCACAGGCTTGCCTGCGGGCCTCTGCAGGGCTGTGGGAGCTGTGACCTCCCCTCCACATACTGTCTCTTGTCACTATTGTTTATTTCTGTTTGGGGACCCACACCTGCTGTTCCTAGTTCAGTGCTCAGAGCTACTCCAGATGGTGCCCTCATACCCTGTGCTCAGCCTCCCTTGTATTATCTTTTGGTTCGGTTTTCGGTTTTGGGGGCCATACCCGGAGGTGCTTGGGGCTTACTCCTGGCTCTGTGCTCAGGAATCACTCTGGGAGGGCTCAGAACCATATGAGGTGCCGGGGGTTGAGCCTGGGTCGGCTTCCAAGCAGGCGCCCTCCCCACTGTCCTGTCGCTGGGGCCCAGAGGCCCAGGCCGCACACCTGCAGGCCACCTGGGCCACACTGCCTGTGACAGATGGGGAAACTGAGCCTAGAGAGGGGAAGAACCACCGAGACCTCAAGGAGCCTTCAGCCCCCCCGCTCTGTTCAGAAATGCTGATTTGGTACCTGTGGGGAGAGAGTATGTGGGGGCCTAGGTTGAGTCCACCCCCTGTTTTGTGCTCTTTGTTTGTCTGGAGACCACGGTGCCCTGGGACAGACGTCCCAGGAGGAACAAGTGCGGAGTGTGTTTGGGGGGCCCCCCGCCTGGCCGCCCGCCTGAATACCACTCCCCCGCCCCCAGCTGCTGCTCCCTCTCGACTGGTTCCCGCTGAACAAGCCCAGCCTGGGCGACTACCTGCACATGGCCTACAATGTCATCACGCCCTTCCTCCTGCTCAAGGTGCTGTCGGGGGAAGGCTGGACGCAGGGGTGCCGCGGGGCAGGGGAGGGTCACTGGGGTGCCGCAGCCCAGCAGGACCTGAGACCCACAGACCTTTGAGGGGGGCTGAGCAGACGGCGCGAGGGATGGGGTTGGGGGCAGCGGGGGTGACGGGGCTGACTCTGGTTGCTCTCACTGGCAGAGTGGGACAGGGAGGGCTCTGAGCTCAAGGGCCGGGGTTCGGGAGCCCTACAAACTCCCGTCCCTTCGGTTTGGGCCCAGTGCTTGGGACCTGGCACCCTTCAGCAGACTGGCCAGGTGGCCACCTCCGCAGTGACCCCTGCCGGTGTGTGGCTGGGGGCTGCAGCAGAGCCAGCCACTGAAGGCTCCCCTCACCCCCGCAGCTGGTGGAGCGCTCCCCGCGCACCCTGCCGCGGTCCATCGTCTACGTCAGTGTCATCACCTTCATCATGGGCGCCAGCATCCACCTGGTGGGGGACTCGGTCAACCACCGGCTCCTGTTCAGCGGCTACCAGCACCACCTGTCCGTGCGCGAGAACCCCATCATCAGAGACCTGCGGCCCGAGTCGCTGGTGAGCTCCCGCGGGGTCACGCTGTCCCTAGAAGTGGACAGGGAGCCCCAGGGTGGTGGCCGGCCGAGGGCGGGGTCACTGCACCGCCTGGGGGTGGGCCCTGCCCGCAGCTCTCCACGCTCATCAGCCTGTCCCGCTCCCAGATCGACTCCTTTGAGCTGCTCTACTACTACGACGAGTACCTGGGCCACTGCATGTGGTGAGTGACCTGACTGCCATCTGTCCCCCCGTAGCAGGTGGGAGGGAGCGCTGCTGCTGCAACGCGCGTCTCCGCCGCTGGGGGCGTGGGAGTGCCTCCTGGCGGCCCTGCAGTGCGCGCGGCAGCCACTAGAGGGCGCGGACGGGCGGGCGGGGGAGCCGCGGCCTGTAAACAGCCCCTCCCCCACGGATCCCCCAAGGGAGCGCCCCGCCCCCACCGCCCACTGACCGGCTGCTCTGCGCCCTAGAGGCCGCATGTGGGTGGACAGCTGGGCGGTGGACCAGGCTGGAGGCCCCTCCTGAGCCGCGGGTCCGCGGGGCGCCCAGGCATCCTTCCCAGGGCCGTGTTGGGCTTTCTGGAAAGTAGCTTCTGCCCCTTCCCTGTGAGCTGGGGAGGAGCAGAGGGGGAGGGGAGGGCAGAACAGAGGAAAGGGGGGACCCCCGTGGGGAGTCAGGAGCCAAGGGCTTGGGCACAGGCCCAAGTGGGGCTAGACGGGGTGCTTTGTGCCTTGTAGTGCTTGGTGGGTGGTTGGGAGGTGGGGAGCCCAGCCCCCCACCCCCCTTATCAGTGCAGGGCCTGCCCTGAAAAGGCCATTTTCTTACTCTTTCTTTTTGTGTTTTTGTTTTGGGACCTTCTCTGGTGATGCTCAGAGGTTACTCCAGACCCAGTGCTCGGGGGTTGCTCAGGCCAGCTAGGGCTGGAAGCTGAACCTGCTGCACGCCCAGTCATCCTGTATATAGAACCTGTCCGGGTCCCGCCCAGCCCTCCGCAGCCCTGCTGGGACGCCCCGTGTGCAGGGGTTCCCGGAGAGAGCCTGTGGGTGTCTGATTCGCTTTGCCCAGGAAGTCAGGGCCCAAGCAAGCTCTCCCAGACCGAGGTCCTCCCCGGCCGGGCCCTTTGTGCCTCCTGGCCGTCCTCCCTGCCCTGGCAGTGCTCCCACAGGCTGGTGCACCCCAGCCGCGCGCCGGTGGAGCCCCTGGCATAGAGGGGTGCGAGCTTTAGGGGTGCGGTCTGGCTCGGGGCCTCACACCTGCAGGGGCCTCAGCCACGGGGGTGCGCAGCGTGCGGGGGGCGGTCAGGGGGCGCCCGCTGCGGGCCCTGAGTGCTGCTCCCGTCCCGCAGGTACATCCCCTTCTTCCTCATCCTCTTCATGTACTTCAGCGGCTGCTTCGCCCCTGCCGCGGCGCCGCGCTCGGTGCCCGGGGCCGCGCTGCTCCTGGTGGTGCCCAGCGGCCTGTACTACTGGTGAGTGCCGGGCGCGCCGGGCCGGGGGGTGGACAGTGCTTGCTTGTGCCTCCCGCCCCCGTGCCCCCCGCAGGGGGCTCGGAGATGGAGGTGCTGGCCCCTCCGAGGGGGGAATCTGGGGTGAAGGGGCTTGGTAGAGCCCGGGTACAGCCCGGGGATGGGGGGGGCGCTGGGCGGTGCAGGGGGGCCCTGTCCTCCGACGCTGCCTGCCCGGTTCTTGGTTCTTCGGGTTTCCCCCAAGGCAGAGACTGGTACTGGGGACCCCAGGACTGTCTGCCCCGACCCCTGTAACGCGGAGGCTCCCGGGCGCCCCCTGGTGGCCGAGCAGGGGGCGGCCACCTCCCCTTTAAGTGCCCAGACCGGGCTCCTGGCGCTGCCCACCTCCACCCGGGACCGGGACCGGCGGGGTCTCCCAGGCATCCCTCAACTGTGGGGCACGCACACCGCGGGGACACGGTTTGGGGCCTTGTGTGGCGGCGACACGGAGACTGCAGGCGCGGTGGCATCGGGCACCGTCCACCACCCGCTTCCCAGCATGGGGCGCTGCTGGGCACCCACACCTGGCACTAGTGGCCACGGGGAGCGAAGGGCGCCCCGGGGCTGGCACCAGGAGGGACGTGCGAGGAGGGATCGGGCCCACACCCTGCCGCCTCCACAGGTACCTGGTCACCGAGGGCCAGATCTTCATCCTCTTCATCTTCACCTTCTTCGCCATGCTGGCCCTGGTCCTGCACCAGAGGCGCAAGGGCCTCCGGCTGGACAGCAACGGCCTCTTCCTCTTCGCCTCCTTCGGCCTGGCCCTCCTGCTCGTGGGGCTCTGGGTGGCCTGGCTCTGGGACGACCCTGTCCTCAGGAAGAAGTACCCGGGTGCCATCTACGTGCCCGAGCCCTGGGCCTTCTACAGCCTGCACACCAGTGGCCGCCACTGAGGCAGGGCGGGGGCTGGCGTGAGCGTGTGAGTGTCAGAGTGCGCGTGTGAGGGCGTGTGAGGGCGAGGGTGTGTGTGTTGACTGTGAGCGTGTGCATGAGTGTGAGGTGCGTGTGTGAGGGTGTGCACATGGTGTGTGAATGAGTGTGTGTGTGTCTGAGGATGTGTATGGGTGGGTGTGTGAGTCTGGGTTGTGATGTAAAGGTGTGAGTGTGTGAGTGTGAGAGACTGAGAGTGCGAAGGTGTGTGTGGGGTGTGTGTATGTGTGTGAGGGCGTGCATGGTGTGACTGTGGCGTATGGTGACATTTCTCTTAGCTTTGGATCCTTTGGATGGGTTTTTAGACCCCAGTTCTGGTTCCCCGTCCTGGCCCCCCTCTCCGAGGGCTGGTCACTTCCCCCGGGGCAGAAGAGCACCCCGCACTGCTCCCGCCCCTCCCAGGTCTCTGGCCAGCCCCTCCCCCAGCCTCTCTTGTCTCTGCCGGATCCAGCAGCTCCAGGCCAGGGGGGCCTCGTCCAAGCAGGATCCTGGGGCCCCCCAGGCTTTGGGCTCATTTGCCGGTGGGCCGGACCCTCCTTCCTCGCCTGTGTTCTCAGGGAACCGGGGCCTGAGCCCCTCGCGTGTGGGCGGGGCCGGGCCTGGTCAGCCGTGTGCTGCCCATTCGGGTGGGTGAGGGGGAATAAAGTGTTTCCACACCCATGCCGGCTGCTTTGGGTGTGAGTGGATGAGGGGCCCAGGCCTACGGGGAGGCAGGGGCAGCCCCCACTGACCCACTCAGCCCCTCTGGGCCTCCATGCCTGGGTGGGGTCCTGGGGTGCAGGCGGAAGTAGGTGGGAAGGAGTCAGAGGACTTGTTTCTGGATGAGACCTTCCTTCCTGTCACCCCGCCCGAGGCTAGGGCAGGTTTGTGGGTGACACTTCCTCCTGGGCAAAAGTCACCTCATCCTTCTGGCCTCAGCCTGACCACACCCCCCACCCCAGAGATTGAGCAGGGCTGGGGCCCGGGGCCCATGCTTGGCACCACTTGAATCCCTTTCTTTTTTTTTTTTTTTGGGTCACACCTGGCAATGCACAGGAGTTACTTCTGGCTCTGCACTCAGGAATTACTCCTGGCGGTGCTCAGGGGACCATGTGGGATGCTGGGAATCGAACCCGGGTTGACCGCATGCAAGGCAAATGCCCTACCTGCTGTGCTATTGCTCCAGCCCCTTGAATCCCTTTCATTGCTCTTTTGTTTGGGGGCCACACCTGGCAGTGGTTAGGGCTGACCCCTGGTTCAGGGGTTGCTCCAGCTGTGCTGGGGATTGAACCTGGGTCAGCTGCTTGCAAAGCCAGGGCCCTCCCTGCTACACTCACTATCTCGCTAGCCTCACCAAGGTTCATTCTTTTTTTCTTTTTTTTTAATTGAATCACCATGAGAACAGTTACAAAGCTTTCAGGCTTAAGTCTCAGTCGTACAATGATCAAATACCCATCCCTTCACCAGTGCACATGTTCCACCACCAAGAACCCCAGTGTAACCCCCGCCCCCCTGCCTGTGTGGCAGATGATTTTCACTTTATTCTCTCTTTGATTACATTCAATTTTCAAAAGAAAACCCACTGTTATTATTTGGAAATTTCCCCCAATAATCAGACCTGCTGAAAAGGCATCATTAGATCGTTTGTTTTCTATTGCTGATAATGAGGAGCATAGGATGTTGCACAGCCGCGATAATGGCTGCGCGGTTTTGGAATTCTGGTATTTTAGTAATTAAGTCCAGAGGTATTTCTGCCAGCAGCCCTGCGTTCCGAGATTAGTTTGTGTGCCTGTGGGACCAAGGTTCATTCTTAAAAGGGATGAAACGAGGGCAGGAGTGATAATACAGCGAGCAGGATGCTTGCCCTGCACTCCGCTGACCCTGGTTCTCTCTCCAGGACCCCACAGGAATCCCCGGCACTATCAGGAGTGATCCCAGGGAACTCCCACCCCCGAAAGAATTGGCCTTGGAGAGCCCAGCGAGAGAGCCTTCCCTGCTCCTGGCTGACCCGGTTTGACCCAGGGACAGTATGAACCCTGCCAAGAGCACCCCTGGCTGTGGCCCTAACCCCCAAACCCAATTCACTGAATTAGAAAAAAAAAAAACTGTCCCTGGCAGGGTGAGACTGTTAGAGCACCTGGCCCCTTGCATCCTGAGACCCTGCCCCGCCCCCCCCAGGGGTCCAGGCGTCACTTGATGCTCCAACAGGCGGGGCCTGGCATCCTCACAGTTGGGACACCCGGGTAAACTTGGCAAAAGGAAGTAGGTCTTTGGAATGTGCGATACGGCCAGACACCTCACAGGGATGAAACCCTGGGACTGGGCTTCAGTCAGCCCCAGAGGGGCTGTAAGCTGGGGTGGGGGTGAGGGCCGGGGCATCCCATGAGCCTCAGGGCAGCAGCCCCTCAGGGTTCCCGGGCAGGGTGTAGGTCCGGCCTCGGTCACCCCCACACCGTGCACTCGCACAGGCCAATCCAGGCCTGCCAGCTCCCCCATGAGCCCCTTCCCAGCGCGGGGCGACCTGGGGGGCGTGCGGTGCCCCAGGGTCCCAGGGAGCCCCGCTCCTCTCTATCTCCCCAGTGAGACCCCCCCCCCACCTCTCACCTGCCCCCAGTTCACCCCGAGATTCCTTGGATCCGACAACAAAATGGAGCATTTCTCTACGCAGCCTGCAGTCAGGGGGTCAGGGGAGAGCCGGGCCCTCACCCCCACCCCCGCCCCGCCTGTCCGTGGGCTTCGTGCAAAAGGCCCCTTTGTCCCCGGGCCCCTCCCTCCACCTGCCATGGGCCTGGACCCGAAAGCCCATTCTCAGGGTGCAGCCTGCAACCTGCACAGCCGCACGGGCCGAGCCTGACTCAACCAGGCCGCAGCGAGGGGCGGGGCGGGGCGGGGCGGGGCGGGGCCCCGGGTGCGGCTGCGGCCAAGGGGCTGGCCCACTGCCCTCACTTCCGGGGCGGGGCCTGGGCGGGAGGGGCGGGGCGTCTGGACTGGGGACCCGCCGGTCCCTGCTGGGACGCTTGTAGGCGGCTCCCAGCCCTGCATGTGCCGAGCCCCCTCAGCCCCCGCGTACCGGAGTCACCCGCAGCCCCAGAATGCCGAGTGCCGGGTCCCCCTCAGCCCCCGAGTGCCGAATGCCGGGGTCTCCCTGAGTCCCCGCGTACCGGGGTCCCCCTCAGTCCCACAATGACGAGTGCCGGGGTCCCCCTCAGCCCCGTGTGCCGGGGTCCCCCTCAGTTCCCCGCGTGTGCCGGGGTCCCTCTCAGCCCGCGTGTGCCGGGGTCCCCCTCAGTTCCCCGCGTGTGCCGGGGTCCCCCTCAGTTCCCCGCGTGTGCCGGGGTCCCTCTCAGCCCGCGTGTGCCGGGGTCCCCCTCAGCCCCGTGTGCCGGGGTCCCCCTGGGACCCCCGTGCGCCGGAGCCCCCCTCAGCCCCGTGTGCCGGAGCCCCCCTCAGCCCGCGTGTGCCGGGGTCCCCCTCGGACCCCCGTGTGCCGGAGACCCCTCCCGCCTCAGGGTCCACAGGGAGGGGAAGAGCTGGCGGCGGGAAGCTGAGGGGCCGCTGCCCGGTCCGCGCCCCCCGCCGCGGGGTCCCGGAGTCCCCTGGGCCGGGCCGCGCCCCGCCCCTTCGCTCCCGCGGGCCCCGCCGGGCCGCGTGTCTCCGCTCGGTGTCAGCTGGCACCGGCGCTGGAATCTGACCCTGGCACCCGGCCGGTCTCCATGGAGGCGGCGGGTTTATTGCAGGGGTGGGGGGGGCGCGCCCCGCTGGACTCCGGACCCGCGCTGGGAGGGAGAGGGCCGCGCAGCGCGCGCCGCGGGAGCCGCGATGGTGAGTGGGGGGCCGGGGGGCCGGGCGGGGAGTCCCCGCGGCGGGCGCCGGGGGGGGGGGGGGGGGAGGCCCCCTGACTCACCCACCCTCTCTCCGCCGCAGGCCAACTTTCTCTCCCAGGACCAGATCAATGGTAGGCGGGGCCGCCGGCCGGACCCGGCCGCGGGTGGGGCGCCCTTGGGTGGGGGGAGCGGGGCGGCCACCCACTTCTGCGGGGCAGGTGGGAACTGGTGGCGGGGACAAGCCAGAGCTTGGGAGGGTGTCGAGGGGGCAGCAGGAGAGGCTGATAGAAGGAGACCCATACGCCCACCCGCCTGGCCCCAGTTTCCCTCCAGAAGGGGGCAGGCAGCCTAGGGGTCTCCCCCAGACGAGTTGGGACCCCGGAAAGAGCTGGGACAAGCAGGGCCTGGAGCCACCATACACATCCCACCCCTCACCGCCTCGATGCTCCCCCAGGCCGGCTTCCTCCCCTCTCACAGGGGGGAGGGGAGGGGAGGGGGCCAGGGTTCCTGGGCCGGGATTCTGGGGTTCCAAGGCGGGCCTGGAAGGCCGGGTGGGGGTTGGGTGTCGGACGCTAGGTCCTCCCTCTCTGCGGGCCTCTGCATCTCCCGGGCCGGAAGAAGGGAAGTGGCTTTTGCACCCCCGGGAGGTGCAGCCTTGTCCACACTGCGCCCAGCTGGAGGGGCCCAGATCCGGCGGAGTCCAGCCCACGCTCAGGCCTTCACCAGGTCCCAGAGGGTTCTGGAGGGGCAGGAGATGGAGTCCAGTGGCGGTATGAGACCAACTCGGGTTGGCTCCAGCGTCCCGCATGGTCCCTAGAGCCTGGCCAGGAATGACCCCTGAGCACAGCGCCAGGAGTAAACCTGAACATTGCCAGGTGCGGCCAAAACCAGAAACCAGTCCCAGAAGGGCTGGGGCACGACCGCCACTCACAGCCTCCACCCGCACCTTCCATCCGCACCCCTGCCGTCCAGGCTGTGGAGGAAGCCCGCAGGGCCCGAGAGCCGGGAGCGGGTGAGATGCGTGTGCTCGCTCCAGGCCCTGCTTGTCCCCGCTCCTGTGGGGCCCCTGGGGGGCTGTGGTGTGTCAGGGGCGTCAGGCAGCGGGTGCTGCTCTCGGGTTTCTGCTGTGACAGCCCCGACCCCCTGCCCTCTCAGGGACTTGCCAGGCCTGGGAGGGTGAAACAGGGGAGAGTGGCTTCTGGAGGGATCGGGGGTGGGAAAGAAGCCACTTTTTTTTTTCTTTCTGGGTCGCACCCAGCGATGCTCAGGGGTTACTCCTGGCTTTGCACTCAGGAATTACCCCTGGCAGTGCTTGGGGGACCATATGGGATGCCTGGGATCGAACCTGGGTTGGCTGTGTGCAAGGCAAACGCCCTACCCGCTGTGCTATCGCTCCAGCCCCAAGAAGCCACTTCTGACGGCTGCCCGCACCCGCCAGGTCCCGGTTGTCTCAGGGAGGCGGGGGTCCTTACAGAAGCCTCCCTGCTGTTCTCCAGGGAGTGGGGACAGGAGGCAGGGGCTCGACCTGAGTGCCCACGGTCACTTCATCTTTCCCGTGATGAATTGGGGCCTGGGGGAACAGCACCCCCAAGAGGCCCCCCCAGGAGGCGGGCCTCACAACTGTCCGTCAGAATGACTCCCCAGAGGGGCATGCCCCTGTGCACTCCAGTGTCCTGCCTGCAGGGGCCCCGGGCTGGTGCAGGGTCAGGGGAGCCGGGAGGAAGTGGGGAGCAGGAAGGAGGGCAGGGTGGGGCGGTTGCAGATAGGTAGACCAGATAACCCCCTTTTCCAGTATCAGGTCTCCTGGCCTGCGGGGCCGAGCTCAGGCCTATCGGACTCGGGCGGGTGGGGGTGGGCGCCCCTCAAAGTCTCACTCTGTGCAGAGTACAAGGAGTGCTTCTCGCTGTACGACAAGCAGCAGCGCGGCAAGATCCGCTCCAGCGACCTCCTGCTGGTGATGAGGTGCCTGGGGGCCAGCCCCACGCCTGGAGAGGCACAGCGGCACCTGCAGACGCATGGCATCGGTGAGGGGAGGGGCGAGGGCGAGAGGCGGGAGGGGCACGGGGGAGGGGACCCTGTTGGACCCGGTGTGGTGGTGGAGTGGGTGCAGCTGGCAGGTTGGGGGAGCAGGTGGAGCCACAGCTCAGGGCCGCAGTGACACCTCGTGAGCTGTCCTGTTCGTGGTTTTCTCGGCACCTGTGTGGCTCCTGTCTCATAGGGGACCCCGGGATCCGGCACCTCTAGCCAGGTGACCACAGATCCACAGCCTCCCAGTGATGGGATGATTTGCTGCTAGAAGCTTCCCCCCACCCCCACCCCCTCCACCCCCCCTTGAGAACTTGGGTTGCCCGTGGACTTGCAGGGCCACCTGGAGGCACCAGCCGAGCCCCGGCCTCTCAGAGCCACGGGCCAACAGGCCAGGTTCTTAAGCCTCTGCTGGAGTCACAGCCTAGCCGATAGCCTGAAAATTAAGCGCCAGTGAGAAGGCAGCCCGCCCCGTTCCCCAGGGCTCTCTCTGGATGCTTCTTCTTTAGCGTTGTTTCCTGTATTTTTCTAATCCAGTGACTTTTAAGGTTTCAGTATTTTTAAAAAATAATTTTTCATTTTGGAATTCACCCTCAGCAGTGTTCAGATAGCCATTCAGTGCCCGGGACCAAACCTGAGGTTGCAGCAAGCAAGACCAGCACTCTGGCCCTCTGAGTCACTTCCGGTTAATGTTTTTGGGGGAGGCGCACACACACACACACACACACACACACACACACACACACACACACACACTGCTTGGGGGCTACTCCCAGCTCTGTACTCAGAGGACCACGAGGTGCCAGGGATCCAACCCAGGGTCTCACCCATGGAAGTCAAGTGCTATCATTAAAGCCATATCCCCACCCAGTTAATTATTTTATGATGAGTTTGATCACCAGCATCACAGTCTCCTGTATTTATGTTTGTTATCTGTTTACTTATGTTTGGCTGGGAGGCCACACCCAGCGGTGCTCAGGGCGACCTCTGGCTCTGCACTCAGGGGCAGCTCAGGGGACAGTATGTGGTGCCGGGCATCAAACGCAGGTGGGCTGTGTGCAAGGAAGGGTCCTGCCCGCTATACTCTCTCCTGCCTCTCCTCTATTTCTGACATTGGCAACACGGAGCACTTTGTTTTTGGGCCACACCTGGTGGTGCTCAGGACTGACCCCTGGCTCTGTGCTTGGGGATCACTCCTGGCGGTGTTTTAGGGGACCCTGTGGGATGCCGAGGATAGAACCTGGGTGAGCTGCATGCAAGGCAGGTGCCCTACCTGCTGTTAGGCCCTACAAACTCCCTTTCTTTTTATAAGAAAGTGTGTGTGTGTGTGTGTGTGTGTGTGTGTGTGTGTGTGTGTGTGTGAGACTGGCAGAGTGCCAGCCTCGCTGGGCATAGATGCCCACAAAGGAAGAGAGCCCAGAGGAGGGGGTGAGCCCGGCGACTCCCCTGTCTCTGTCGGTCTCCTCAGCTCTGCAGTGGGCCCTGCCGGCCGCTGGGGTGTCCTGGAGGCCGGCAGCAGTGCTGGGGGCTGGACTCAGGGCCTTTAGTGATGGACACCCCATTCTCACTCCTGGCGGTTTCCTTTGGTGTCCGTCAGGAAGCTGATATCTGCAGCTGGAGGCCAGCAGCGGCCAGGGTGGATGTGGGGGGCCAGCAGGGCGGGGGTGGACCCACAGCCTGGGTCAGGGCAGGAGAGGGTTTGAGTCCTTAGCAGGCAGGCTGGGCAGAGGCTGAACTGTCCCTGGGGGCCATGGGGAGGGCCGTGGGGGTCGGCCTGTGGGGACACGGCACAGTGGGCTGAGCTGCCCGCTCCTGGGGAGCCCTGCACTCAAGGCCCCCGAGCTGACCGTGGAGGTGGGTCTGGAGGTGTCTCAACCCCTGGCCGCTTACACCCTGCTATCTGGGGTCCCCAGACAGGCAGGGGGAGCTGGATTTCTCCACATTCCTGGCCATCATGCACGCACAGATGAAACAGGAAGACCCCAAGAAGGAGATTCTTCTGGCCCTGCTCATGGCCGACAAGGAGAAGAAAGGGTACATCATGGCATCCGAGCTCCGGGCCAAGCTCACGAAACTGGGGGAGAAGCTCAGCCACAGAGAAGGTAACCGGAGCGGGGTGCGCACGCCCCGCAGGGCCGAGAGGGAGGTGACGCTGGGGTGCTCTGGGTCACTGGAACAGGGTCACTGGAACAGGGGGGCCTGGGGGGCTGTGCCTCCTGGGTGCTTCCTTCCACCCCTCCTGGCCACCCTCAGCCCCCTTTGCCACCTGCAAGATGCAGCCTCGAGTGTCTGAGCTAGGAGGCGGTGACTGTGGGTCTCCCGGACCCCCGCGTCCCCTCACACCACCCTCTTCTCAGTGGCTGCCACAGACTTCTCAGCTCTTTCCCATGGTCCCCCTGCTCGGAGCACTTCCCGAAGGGGAGTCTGTGGTGGTGAGCAGGGTCCCCTGCTCACCCCTTCCTACAACCGAGACACAGGCTTGGGGGCTTCTGGAAAAGCCGGTTGGATACAGGCGGGGACATTAGCCCCCCTCTCCTGGCCTGGGTCTGTCCCGGCTGGTGGCAGGCTGGTCTGTGGCGGTGCCCCGAGCACTGGGTGGAGGAAAAGGCCTGGACAGGACGCACGTCGTCCCTCGGTTCCCCCGGTGCTGCCCCGGAAGGGACTGTTTGTCTCTGACGGTAACTCTGCCTCTTTGTTCTGGCAAGATTCCGAATGTGTTTGTTCTCGGTCACACTTGACAGTGCTCAGCATCTCCTCCTGGCATTGCTTAGGGGACCCGGTGCAGCTGGGGCACAGAGCCGGGCCTCACCCCATGAGCTATTCTCCAGCCCCAGAAGGTCTCTCCTGTTTGGGGTTGGGGTTTCCCAATCCTAGCCAGCCCCCAGGATGGTTCAGTGGGAGGGTCTGCGGCTGTGGTACCGCTCAGGCTCTCTAGAACTAGGGTCCCAGGGACACCCTGGTGCTGGGGGCTGGGGGCAGCTCTAGGGTGCAGGCAGTGTTGCTTGGGAGACTGTATGTGCTGGGGATCTCACACCCAAGCAAGAGCCTTCCCCCATTTTATCTTCTGGCACCCCATACAAGTAGCTTCTCGTGCCCTTGCTTGTGTTGTTAGAAAACAGACTTTACAGCGGGGAGGGTGCTTGCCTTGCACGTAGCTGACCTGGGTTCCGTCCCTGATGGGTCCCTGAGGCATGTGAGGAGTGAGCCCTGAGTACAGAGCCAGGAGAAACCACCACTGGGTGTGGCCTCCCCAAAAGAAAAGAGACCATCCTTCAGGCCCCTAGACCCAGGCTGCTGTGACGGGCCCCACTGTCAAGGACTGAGCAGAGTCTTTGCCAATAGTACAACAGCAGGCAGAGCCGTGTCCCGCCCTCCCTGGAGTGGCAGCCAGCACCCCCTCAGCTTCCACAGCGGTACCTGGATGCTCTTACCCCCTCGTGGCCGTGAGGACACAGCGCCGCCAGTGTTGGGGTGTGGACTGTTGGTCGAGGGCAGGCCTGTTGAACACCACCCACAGCCCACCCGCCTCTCCCCCGAGTTTAGCCTTGCACGGGGCTGAAGCGTGGCTGAAGGGCAATGTCCTTTGCATGGGATGGCCTGCGGTTGATCCCAGACGCACAGGGTGTGGTCCAAGAGGCAAACCAAATAGCACATGGAGACTGGATTCCTCATCCCGAATAGGAGAGGAAGGCCCTCCTTTCCCACAGGAGATGGAAAAGGAACCTGCCACTGGCCTGGGAGCAGCTGGGGATGGTGAGAGGCCACGTGAGGTGGACTCCAGTCCCCTGGGACCTCCGGGTCATGGCTCTGTCCCCGAGGCCTCATGGATGCAGCCCCGGCCCGGACAATTCCTGGCCCCCATCAGGCTGTGACGGGGTGGCACCGAGCTGGGCATGGACCGTCTCCCCACACAGTTCTCCCAAACTGCTCATGACTTGAAGCTTCTCAAAAATAAGATCAATTAGGGGGCTGGAGCGATAGCACAGCGGGTAGGGCGTTTGCCTTGCACGCGGTCGACCTGGGTTTGATTCCCAGCATCCCATATGGTCCCCTGAGTACCGCCAGGAGTGATTCCTGAATGCAGAGCCAGGAGTAACCCTTGTGCATCGCCAGGTGTGACCCAAAAAGAAAAAAAATAAGATCAATTAGTCTCCTCAACATTCTAAAAATACAGCCTCTAGCAGCTCAAGTGCAGAGCACAGTAATTACATTTCAGTGGATGATGGTTAAGCGGAGAGTCTCAGGCTCTTTTCTGACTTCCTGGAATTATATGTCTGGAAGCCGGGACACAGGGCAGTAAGACAGTGTTTGTGGGGAGCCCAGGAGGCCACCGGGCAGGGGAGCTGAAATGGTGCTTCCTGCCTGCCAGCACTCGGGACAAGTGCTTTTGTCCCGTTTGAAGTCCAGGAGAAGCTGGTCACTGAAGGGAGTTTTTTTCAGAGCTGTGTTAGAGAACAAAGCCCGTTTGTATACTTTATTTTTTTTTTGCTTTTTGGGTCACACCCAGTGATGCACAGGGGTTACTCCTGGTTCTACACTCAGGAATTACTCCTGGCGGTGCTCAGGGGACCATATAAGATGCTGGGATTCGAACCCAGGTTGGCTGCGTGCAAGGCAAATGCCCTGCCTGCTGTGCTATCACTCCAGCCCCGCCCCCCCCATTTGTATACTTTAGACACAGTCAAGTTAATTTTCTCTCATGCCTCCAATACCCATTTGTTCTAAATAGGGTGCTGGTGACTGACCCCACTGGAGCAAAGTAGTGGGCAGATGCAGTTTGGAGGGGAAGGCAGACGGGTGAAGGGTGGGTTGGAGGGTGGAGGATGTCTGATCTGCTGGGGTGCTCACTGGGGGCGGGGGGTCAAGGGGCTGGACAAGGTGGAACCACTGGCAAAGGAGTTTTGAGGTACGGCACAGGGTCAGCCTGTCTCCATGGGGCTGAGGAGATAGTCCAGTGGGGAGTGTGCTTGCCTTGCACGTGGCCAGCTGGGCTCAATCCCTGGCACCTAGAGGTTTCCCTGGGCACCAGCAGGTGTGGCCCCTAAACAAAAACAAAGAGAACTTGAGGTGACTTCAGAGACGGGGAGCCTGGCTCCCTGGAGCAGGGTCGAGGGCCTGCCCTGGTTGCAGTGCCCTTGTCTACGGGAACAGTTAATTGAACACTTAGAGGAGATCTCTGGGGAGCCCCGGCCCCAAGCACACCGTGTGTGGTAATGGAACACTGAAGCCAAAGTGAAAAATTAATGTGATTTCTTGCAGTGGATGATCTTTTCCGGGAAGCAAATATCCAACCCAACGGCCGAGTGAACTATGATGAGTTTATTCACAAGATCACCATCCCCGTGCGCGACTACTGAGCACGGCAGCCCCTGGGCTGGGGTGGGGGCTGGCCTGAAGGGGTGGGAGGGAAACTGGGGACATTAGTGCTGGGAAATGACACTGGTGGAGGGATGGGTGTTGGAACGTTGGGTGACTGAAATGGAATCATGAACAGCTTTATAATGCTCTATCTCGTGGTGGTCCAATAAAGTTCTTAAGGAAAGTGTCCTGGCATCGGGGAGGCAGCAGGCCTGCAGCCAGCCGACATTCCAGACTGGAGCAGGGGTGTCGGGTCAATGAAAATAAGGATTCCAGCCTAATCAATAAAATAAAGGATTCCAGCCCTTCGGTCAGGTCTCTTAGTGGTTTTTCTTTTTTTTGTGGATTTTGTAAGCCCTAGGGGTTCTGGCCTTTGCGGTGGGGTAGGAGCCAGGGGTTGGAGTTGGGCTGTATTTCTGCTTTGCAGTCTGGTCATTTGGGACAAGTCATTTATTTGGTGAAGAAAAAACTAAGCCAGATTGATCCCTGGCAGCCTCAAGACCCCCAAGTTGGGCTCCAGTCCCACTTCTTACCTCTTGGAGCCAGAAGAGATTGGTCAGAGATAAGCTGAAAACGCCTTTGCGAGCCAAAGCAAGAGTCCAGCTGGGAGGGCGGCTGCCCTGCACTCAGCCAGCTTGATCTCTGGCATCCCTGAAGATCCCCGAGCCCTGCTGGGAGTGACTCCTGAGTGCAGAGCCAGGGGTAACCCCCGAGCATCGCTGGGTGTGACCTCCCCCATCCCTCCCACCCAGAAAAAATATATGCCTTTGTAAGCCCCCCGAGCACAGGAGTCCCCAGTGCCCTGGCAGACCCTCGTCAACAGGGTCACATTTCCAGTAACTGCTTCTTCCACCTTGCTGACACCAGGTCCCTCCCTGTGAGCAACAAACGGCAGCACACAGGTGCTCGGACTAAAACAAAACCACCCAACTGTGGGAACTTTCTCCTGCTTAGAACTCTCCCCCGCCACATCCCTGCCAAGGATGTTCACTCATAGGCTCGACTGGGCCAGTGCCAGCTAACAGTGGGAGAGTGATCTGACCCCACAGCCCAGGGCGAAGACCAGCAGTGGAGACTGTCTGTGGAGATCTCTGACCAGCTCCTCAGGCGGGGGCTGCCCTGTCTGGGGCCCTGTCAGACTTGGTGCTTTTCTCCTGGCCTGTTGTCAGAGGTTCACAGTGAGGATGGTCTGTTCAATGGAGCCAACTGATCCCGTCTCAGGCCGTTTTCTCTGGGAACGGGTCACGAGAGGTTAAGGCCACAGTGTGTGCAGGGACACTGTGCCTGGACGCTCTTCTAGCGCAGTTTGTTATTTTTTTTAATGGTTTTTGGGCCACACCCGGTGGTGCTCACAGCTAACGCCTGGCAAAGTTCTGGGAACCTATGGGTGCTGGAGATTGAATCCGGGTTAGGTGCAGACAAGGCAAGTGTCTCCCCGCTGTACTTCAGCTCTGGCCCAAGTTTTTTTTTTTTTTTTTTTTTTGGGTCACACCTGGCAATGCACAGGGGTTACTCCTGGCTCAGGAATCACTCCTGGCGGTGCTCAGGGGACCATATGGGATGCTGGGAATCGAACCCGGGTCAACCGCGTGCAAGGCAAACGCCCTACCCGCTGTGCTATCGCTCCAGCCCCCGGCCCCTCAAGTTTTTTTTTTTTTTTGGTCACACCCAGCAATGCTCAGGGGTTACTCCTGGCTTTGCACTCAGGAATTGCTCCTGGCAGTGCTTGGGGGACCATATGGGATGCCGGGGATTGAACCCGGATTGGCCGCGTGCAAGGCAAATGCCCTACCCGCTGTGCTATCGCTCTGCCCCCCCTCTCAAGTTTTTTAAGGAAATTTTGTAACAGGAGTTGCCAGGCTGGTTCAAAGTTGCAGGTTGTGCACTCAGCAACTTTGTGGATCTCTAGGGAGTGTCGATCTTGGAGCTGGGTTTGGGGGGGCACAGCAAGGCCCAGGGTTTGGATCCTCGCTTCTGCAACAGCCTCTAATTAAAAGGTGGGGGAGGGGGAGGGCGCGGCATCAGTGTGTTGGGCTAGAGATTTCCATCCCTGGGTCACTGGTTCTTCTGCTCTGTGGCTGTCTCAGTGCCATGGGGCACCTTTTCTGCAGCCAAAGAAAGTGGACAGAGGGGCTGGAGTGATAGCACAGTGGGTAGGCCGTTTGCCTTACACGCGGTCGACCTGGGTTCAAATCCCAGCATCCCATATGGTCCCCTGAGCACCGCCAGGAGTGATTCCTGAGTGCATGAGCCAGGAGTGACCCCTGTGCATTGCTGGGTGTGACCCAAAAAGCAAAAAAAAAAAAAAAAAAGAAAGAAAGTGGACAGAGAGGGCGGGGTTTCTTCCAGGAGTGAGGCCACAGGGCTCGCAGGGCCTGTACTAAGCGATGCAAGGTAGTCTTGGTGCTACCAACACACCACACCTGGCCACCAAGCCGAGGTTCTGAGAGGGCAAGGGTTTTCACTGGCCGAGTGGAGCCCCAGCTGGGGCTCTGGGTGAGACCCGGTGGGAAACGGCTCTGTGGACCGTCTGGCCGAGGAGCTGAGTTCTGGCAGATGCAGGGAGCAGACCCAGGGCTCCTGGGGTTGACGCTTTCTGCAATCTGGTTCAGAGGGCTGGGGTGCATGCTTTGCAGACCAGATGGTCCCTGGCACTGTGAGATGCCTCAAGCACCGCTCCTCCCCTCCCTGCACCTGAGCACTGAGCCAGGAGTAGCACCCTGAAACCCCCAAAGTAGGAATAAAGAATTACTGAGCCCAATGAGGTCATAGCAAGTGAGGGCCTTGGTGCTTCTGCTCCATTATCTTCACAAGCGAAGTGACCAGTACCCCCGCCCCACCCCCTCTCAGGGCAGTTAGACTTGGGTGTCTTGAAGAAAATGGCTTTTTCTCCCTTCCACGTCCAGGCCCTATGGCTCTGTGGGCGTGAGGAGCAGACCCTGCCCAGAGGACTTGACAGGAGACACAGATGAGCAGAGTTCTGGACTGTCAAAGAGGGAACCTACCCTCAAAGCTCTGTCACAGAATGGCGCCAGTCTGGTTTGAACACAAGTTTTATTAATCTCATTTGCCTGGAAAATATACAACTGGTACGGAGTAGTGGGAAGACCCGAGCCCATTCCCTCTGCCTTGGGGGCCCCGATGAAGGGGCCTGCTAACGAGAGGCTAAGACCCCAGGTGGAAGACCTAAGACCCCAGCTAAGGAGTCAATGTTCCAGGGGAGGAGCTAAGGTCACTGATGGAAGGGGTGAGACCCCAGGCTGAGAGCTGAGACCCGAGCCAAGGAGCTGAGTGGCAGGTTGCATTCAGGTGGGATGCCAGGCCCTGGTTTCACACCCACTAAAATCCAGTGGGTTGACACAGGATTATTTGCAGAGGCCACACTACTCTTAGAACTCAAACTCCATGTCACGAGAGAGATTCAAAATGGACCTGTTGCTCCGGTTCATTTCTACGGCATTTCAGGAAGAATGAAGACTCCGCATCCATCACTTACCTTGAAGCATGTCGCAGGGGAAAGAGTTACCTGTCGTGCTCTGAGTGCTTGGCACGACGGTGCTCTGGAAGTATAAAGATTAGCGTCTTCTCACCAGCATGGTGTCCCTCCGGGGCCCAGCAGTGTATTTTACAGAAGACAAATTAACTGAAGGCTTTTCTTTTATTACATCTAAAGAGCTCTACATAAACAGGTAACATTCAATAAGTAAACAATTTTTTTTCCAATGCATGTAATAAATATTTTCACTTGGTACTTTTATACAAACTGACATTGGTCTACTATACATTTTTAAAAGCCATTTACTGGTTTGGCATGCGGTATGGAAATCCTAAGAGAAAGTTTTAAGGCAATGAATCACAGATTTAAGTTCATGGAATTTATGGTAAATCTTATCTGTTTATATACATTTCCCCCGCTGTTAATGAAACAGTTACAGCAGCACGCTCCGGGGCCACCAGCTATCCTCCTGCTCTCTCTGAAATCTAAGCTGTGTGTGTGTTTTAATTAAAGAAAAAGAACAACTACAGAATTCAACATGTATAGATAAAATAAAATTCTTACTAAAATAATTCCAAATGTGCTTTAATGTCCTGAAGCTCTTGAAGTATTTTTGTGCATTTAAAATTGGAACTTTTTTAAAAAGGCTTTTTCCACAATTATTATTTAAAAATTGGGGTATATCTTCATTCACTTTCTGACATCTGACTCTAAAGAAACTGCCAAGAAACCACATTTCAGAAGCTTACGTGAACCTTTTCTAAGTCGGTACTAATATTGAATTGTGAGAAAGTCTACAAGAACAGAAGCAAAAAAGGCTGAATGTGCATTGCAGGCGAGCCCAGTCAGAGTGGCTCGGGAAAGGTTCATATTATTTTAAAATAGATGTGTGGAATATTGCCCACCGATGGAAAGAAACTCCAACCCCGTTAGTCAAAGCTATGCTACCGACACTGTGTGCATATCGACACACATCCATGCACACATGACACACACATGCACACACGCCTGTACAGAAACACAAACATCTGCCACGCCTATTAGGAAAGACCAGTCAGGGGCTGGCAGTTCTGAGAACGGCTGTTTGTCCTTAGTCAGGCTCTCAGTGCTGGCAGGGGCAGGGGACCGAGGGTGGGCTAAGGGACCAGACGAGTGACCAGTGTACTTTCACTGGGAAGAGAAAGACGCGCTGTGTCACTCTACTGACAATTCTGAGACCATGCAAGTATGCCAATGACGCAGCATTTGGGAGAGCCAACAAGAGAACTCGGCCTCAGACACAAAACGACAACTGACCAGTCAGTTTCTTCTGTGGGGACAGGCGCCAGGCAGACATCTGCCTTCATGTTCTTCCCTTAGACTGCAGGGCACTCTGGAAAAGGAACTCTTTCCAACACTGGGTGCTCAAGGAAGTAGAGGGAGGGGTTTCCCACTGGATCATTCAAAGAGTTGGTAATTCAGCATCATAATCAGACAGTTATTGATCAGAACTGAGACCAGTAGCAACAATGATCGAAAAAGAGAAATAAAAAAGAGAAAAAACCCATTTCTTTTTATCTTTAGGTAGTTAATAGAAATGTTTTCTCTTACACTATAAAATAAGCAACTCCCCACGATTTAGGTAATTTCTATCTCAATCTGAATTTAGACACAGATTAAGATATTTCTTAGATATTAGCTTGGGTTAATATGGCAATGAGAATTTTCAGTGTTTACTCACTATAACACCGATTCATTAAAAAACTGAACTATTTTTTGTTTTAACCGACAATGAAATTTCTTTTATTGCAAATTAGTGACTGGTGCTGAGCCACGTCTCTGTGGGGGACACGCACGCAGGGAAGACCATGTAGCTCACTGCCACTCACACACATTTCTCTATAAATACATGTATATACACGCACACATATACATATCAACACCAACTTATTTTTCAAGATTCAAGTCAACAATTTAGTGGCAGAGAGATGCTGTAAAAACATATTACTTTTAGATACCACACAAATGTGAGTGATTAGTTTTATCATACAACTGAATATACAGCCATCCTGAATTCCTCCTGGCTGAAAGTAGGTCATTGTGTTACCACTGTGAGGATAAAAGCAATTTTATACACAAAGGTCAGCCATCATCAACTCTGAGAACATAAACAGGTAAGATACCCCACTCGAGTCTGGGAACCAGTAACCATCATACCCCATCTTTATCTGTTCTGTTAATCAAACCTGCTCTAGTGAAACCAAAAGTTCTTATCCACACTTTATGGTTCACCTGGAGAAGGTCGGACCTTCTCCAACGAGGACTGTAGAACACGTGTAAAACCATTTTTCCTCCCCGGTGAGCCTCAGTTATCTTCTGGAAAACAGTTTTCAATATATTTACATGCTCCGTTACGAACAGAAATAAATCAAACAGATCCATGGATTTAAAACAAACAAACAAGAAATTTCCTACATCATGCTTGTCTTGAAAGGTAAAAACAAACAACAATAAAATAATAAAATAATAATTTGGGCTAAAAAAAAAGTATATTTAGAATCAGAGTAAAAATGACTAAGGATCAAGACCATTTTAACTTTGATCAGCAGGAACTTTCCACAGACTGCCATGTCTGGCACGATGAACTTTCCAAACAGTATTTATTTTACAACAGTTGACTGTCTTTCTGGAAGTGATGTAATCTCTGCCAGCTACACAAGATGCCCTATGGGGCCCTCCGAGCTAGTCTTCCTTCCTACTGTGGTACAAAGATCTCCTATGGAAACTTATTACCCTGTGGTCAACAAAAGCAGGTCTTCACAGACGTGGTTTCGATACGTAATACTGGCAGTCCAAACAGAACTAGGCTAAAGTGTATTATTCACAGGGATGCTACGCCTACTCCTTACCAGACAGCTTTACTCCAGTCTAAAACATATTCTTGGGGGAAACCTAGCAAATAAGAGAGAATGTACGTGATGGAGAACATGCAATTGTGAGAGTCCAAAAGATGCTCATAGGTGAATTCAAGAGCTTCAAAGCACTTTGAAAAAAGCAAGCAACTGATTTATCAACTGAATGCAAACTCGGGGGGGAGAAGAAACAGTAAGGACAGAGAAACACAGACACGCACACGGAAAACACACACGCTCACAAGCTATGTCCTGCAAGTACAGAGGAATGCAGTGGGGCACATGAGATTCATAACTTAAGGCTGAATAAAATATGCACACAAACAGAATCTAAGTCTGTTCAGTTTTAGAAAATGGAAATTAAAGCTATCTCCCCACCCCCTCCCCACAACAAAGAAAAGCCCACAATTGAAAACTTCATACATGCAATTCCTTTTTTTGTTATTGCAAATAAAATAATGCCATTGAAGTAAAATAAAACCAAAACCATAGGACAAATGATGAAAAAAAAAGTCTTCAGAATCCAGAAAAAATGAACTGAAGGTGGTTTGTGGGTATTTGTTTTTGTCATTTTTTCTTTTCTTTCCTTTTTTTTTTTTTAAACAAGTGTTTTATCAGACAGGCAGTCTTAGATTTATATACAAAAGTAAAACTGAAAATATAGTTTTGTTCTCTGTACATTTCTTTTAATTTTTTTCCCTAAAAAAAGGAAAAAACCACGCATGTGTACTTCTCTACCAGAGCAAGGGCAAGCACAGCGCGAGTCCTCGTCTTCCTGCCGAGTCCTGTTCCTGGGGCGGGGGTCAGTCCAAGGAGATGATGTCCGGGATGATGCCGAAGATGGAGGCTGTGTCGCTGCCGCTCCGGCCGGCCACGGCGTGGCTGTGGCCCTCCCGCAGGCTGTTGGAGGACACGAGGCTGCTGTTGCTGCCGCTGCTGCTCCCGTTGGTGGCGGGCAGTGAGGCGCCACCTCCCGCGCTCAGCTGATCGAGGAACATCTGGGAGGACGCGTAGGGGAAAAAGCGGGACGAGTGCAAGAGGTCTTGGTCATCCGAGACGGCGGCGGCGGCGGCGGCCAGAAGGGAGGTGTTGTAATGCTGGCGTGGACAAGAGACAAGGCGCCGTCATAACCATGCAGGGGGCGCTCCCTCCAGCCCACCTGGCCCCCGCGCCCGGGCCCCCGTGCTCGGGAGTATCTGATAGCGACATCACGCAGACAAGTGGACTCTGCAGTGATTTCTGTCTGCTTGTCTTCATCTGCACGGCAAGCAGTGCTCAAAATTCTCCTTCTAGAGAGGCAACGGGCAGACACTGCTTTGACCTGCTACTCAGGCACAGCTAAAGCAAAGGGTATTTCTGTCTTTCTTTCTTTCCCTGTTTACTGATGGTCTGGGGGCCACCCCGGGCTTCCTCAGTCTTAGTCCTGGCACCGTGCTCAGCAATCACATGTAGCGGTGCTCAGGGGGCATCTGAGCTTCTGAGGCTCCACCTGAGTAGCGGCAGGCAAGGCAAGTGCGTGATCCCTGTACCGTCTCTCGAGCTCTCAGTTTCTTAGTGCTCTGCCACCAACAGGGGCTTGGCTGTTCTGAATTTTCTTTTGGTTTCTGTGCCACATCTGGCAGTGCTCAGGGCTTACTCCTGGTGGAACCTGGGGAACCAGCTGGGGTGTGGAGCTTAAACCAGGGTCACCCATGCATGAGGCAAGCGCCCTGCCCGATGCTACCGTCTCTCCAGCCCCTCTTCAGAATCTCCTTAGGAAACAGGTCCCCTCCGTGCCCTGGCTATGTATCACACTTTAAAGTATTTTAATGTCCAGTGAGAACAGGAGTATTTTTTCCCCCATAACATACCTGATTGTCTCCTGATAAGAAAGGAAAGAAATCTAATCCTACGGAAGAAAAAATTGTTTTAGTTTTGGGGAAACAAACCCCCCTTTCAAGTAACCCAGTATTTCAAAAACACCAATCTTAACTATTAACTTTTTTTCTTTTTGCTTTTTGGGTCACACCCAGCGATGTCAGGGGTTACTCCTGGCTCTGTATTCAGGAATTACTCCTGGCGGTGTTGGAGGGACCACATGGGATGCCGGGAGTTGAACCGGGGTCTGCCACGTGTAAGGCAAACAAACGCCCTACCCGCTGTACTATCACTCCAGCCCCTAACTATAAGCTGTAAACTCCTTTAGAACTGCACATGACCACAAGGAGGTGACCCTCCTTCCTCCGGTCTCCAGTCTCCTTACGGCTGACCAGATTCTCTGGGCATGGTCCACAGCGGCGCCCCGGCGCCAGGCATGTTACTTTTCCATCTATTCTAACGTACTTCTCGCCAGCACCTCATGAACCGTGTCACTACTGTGTGGCCCCATTTTGCAGATAAGAAGGCTGGAGGTGGAAAGAACTCAAGCTGTAGCACGGACTTTCATGTTTCAAATTTGCTCACTGGCTTTACATCCAGCCTGACGTTGGGCCGGGAGCTCTTGGGGAGTCTGGTTACCGGGGTGGGGGCTACTCCCAAAGCAGCAGCTCTGCTCTCCGCTACCTCGGGGTCCCTGTCAGCTGGGCCCCCCGTCATATTCTGTCCCTGCTACCCCATGAGACATGCAACCAAGAGCAAGCAGACCCACGTGAATAAAGGCCGCATGGCTGCACCGGGCATGCCAGCTAAGCTCGGGTGGGTAGATACACACGAGGCCACGCGTCCACTCCTCTGCCCAGCAGAGGTGACCCCGGCCCCACAGAGCAGCAATGGGCTGAGAGAAAGGGGGCTGGCAGCCCTACCCAACAGTGCTCACTACCCACACGCCGTGGCTGTTCACTCTGCCACGATTACAGAAACTTAAAAACTGCAATTCCTCAGCCATACCAGCCGCACCTCAGATGCTCGTGTGGCTAGTGGTCACTATACGGCCAGTAGAGACTTCAGTATTTGCCCTCATTAGACAGCTCCACTGGACAAAAATCAAGCAAGGCCTTCCTGACAAACACTAAGAAGTCACACAGCTGTCCTCAATAGGAGAGTCCTTGCCAATGACCTTGGAGTTTTCTGGAAGCGGAGGGACAGAGAGAAAATTCCATTTTATGTTTTTCTACCAAATTTTGTAGACTGAGCACGCTGTTTTTGTTGCTTGTTTGTTTTTTTTGGGTCACACCCAGTGGTGCTCAGAGCTTACTCCTGGCTCCACACTCATTCTTGTGGGCTCGGGGGACCATAGGGATGCTGAGGATCAAACTGGGTCAGCTGCGTGCACGGCAAGCACCTACCCACCCTAACCACTGTGCTATCGCACCAGCTCCCACTTTTTTTTCCCCCCAAATTAAAAAAAAGGCCCTTAAGTGTTAAGTGACATAAAGAAATACAGAAATTGATAAATGCCAACGCTAACGACATGCTGTACTGCTGGGCCATATACAGCCCCTGCTACCAAAAAATATTTTGGATAATATAAATGTTTAGGCTCACTGGAAAAAAATAATGAACACTTTCCCATTCAGAATCTATAAGTATCCTACAACACAGCTATTGGGACCCAGCTCCATAAACATCAAAGTACCCGACTCCAGCCTGCACTCAGTCTACCGAAAGCTGGTTTCCTGCTGGTGTAGACTGGCCCATGTGAACTGGGTCTGTACTCACTAATGACCACCCCGCCCCCCAAGCGCCTGCTCCCCCTCTCTCCCGGCTTCCCCCAACTCGCCCGGATCAAAGACCCTTGGCCAAAGCTCTGTGGCCCGGGTGGCTCACCTTGTAGGTCGTAAGGCATGGGCGTCATGTGGAAGGGGTGCCTGTAGTCTTGGATGAGGGAGGTGTTGATATAGCTCGTGTCCACGGCAGGGAGGCTGGGCGTGCGAGACACGGGAGATGCCTGGTGTGGAAGACTCAATATACTGCAAGAGAGGAAGGGCGACAGGGTCTTAGTGAGTCAGCTGAACTTTTCACATTTCATGCAGGGGTTTTTCCTCACAGTACGCTGCTTTTTTGCTTCTGGAAATAAGACAGAGACAAGCAAGGCAATACAGAATCTGGACTGTCCATTAACTATCAGGAAATAATGTGTGCACTCGATAGCACCCTGCAGAGGCTGCGGGCAGGGGTGGGCGGATGCAACGACACCTCACTCTCACAGAGCAGAAGCTCATTATCACCTACAGGTTCAGAGGGAAGAAGACACGGCCAGGCCGCTTCACTGGGAGGCGACCGAACGGCCTCCAAGCAGATGAAACTGAAGGGGAAGGTGGCAGGGGAAGATGGCTAGGAAAATGCTGAAGCCAGCACTCGCGGAGAAGACACACTGGGGGCTGGAACCTCGGGCGCCAGGGGCCAACAGCTGGTGCCAGGCCCAGGAACCTCCTAAGGACAAAAGGTCCCATTTGTCTGCACTTCCGCTGCCTTCCCAGCACAGCCCAGTCGCACTGCTGGCACACAAGGCCGGCTGAGAGAAGGAGGACGCAAGGCCACAGAGAGAGGGAAGCGGAGCTCGGGCTGGCAGGGGAGAACAGGACAAATGAGCTGGGATGGCGCCTCAAAGAACCAAGAGCAATGTCTAATTAGTGGAATAGTTAAAACCCTTCCCCTATTATTTAAACGTCTTTAGAGATCTTGTTTTAAATTTCTTACACATTTATTTTGTTTTTCGTTAAACCTTCTCTTCATCTTTTATTAGGTTTGCTTGGGGCCACCCCTGATGGTGCTTGGGGGCTGGCCCAGGCTCGAAGCTTGCCCGTAACACACGTGCACTCCAGCCCTCTGCGCTACCGTTCCGCCCTGACCCTCTCATTAGCGGTTTTACAATCTTTACCTCCTCATCAGGGGGGCTTCAGGAGGCACCCCCCAAGCAGTGCTCAGGGCCCTTCCAGGGATGCACCCAGTGACGCTACGGGCACCCAGGGCCCATATGCAATGCCAGGCTTTGGCCATGGCCGTAGCTGCCCGCTAGGCAAGAGCCTTGCTAGCTCTCTGCCTGGCCCTCGAGGGAACTTTCACCTCATCTTAACCAATAGGTAAGAAACAAAAAAGAGAAAGAAAAAGGCAAAAATCAAAAATTTTGAAAGGAAGTCGGATTCTACAATCCTGAGTGCAAACTGTGGGTCTCCCGGCGCCACCCCCAACCGTCCAAGAGGCTTTCATGCGCATTATGTTACAGACAGGAGGTGGGGACGCTGTCTTCTGCTCTTAAATCGTCATATAAAGTACTCAGGATACAGAGCTGTAATTTCAGCAGTAACAGTATTTCCAAAGGCACCAGGGTGAGAGTCTGAGACTAGCCTTCCAGTTAGCATCAGCGCCACGTTTTTATGAGTGGGAAACAAAGCCTGAAACACACTCACCCACCT
Source organism: Sorex araneus (assembly GCF_027595985.1). NCBI lineage: Eukaryota > Metazoa > Chordata > Mammalia > Eulipotyphla > Soricidae > Sorex > Sorex araneus. The sequence continues at coordinate 39,372,116 of NC_073303.1, read as the reverse complement.
CATAAAAGTGTTTCACCTAATGGAAACGTCATGAAAACGCTTACATCTACATCTATAAAAAATGCCACTTCCCTTAGCTGTCTCTCTGCCAGAGCTTGCGGGATCGTGAGAGGAGAGCGGCCGGACATTGGCCTGTGCAGACGTCTCAGTATACCAAAGAGAAAAGGCGTTTCCGAGTGAACGTTAAACATTCCATGGCTCAAGACAGCGAAACGCTTTACATTGACTGATGTTTGCTTCCTTTCAATTTTGTGATGATATTCCAAACTGTGCCTCCATGACTGTACCACACAACCACCAAAATGTTGGCTGGACTGAGGTTTCTCGCGACTGTAAAATGCCCGTCACTGTAAAATGGCTACCGAATATGGTGTTACTCTCTGATTGTCATAGACTTTGGGGCTGTTTGTTTTAATCTGAAAGCAGAGAAGGTCTGGTGTCTGCCAATACCGTATCTGGGTTCAATTATCCCTGGGAGCTCAGGAAGTACTTAATATACCTAATGTGATTTCCATACACAATAAACAGCTATTTTTTGAGAAATAGCCAAGAAGACTTTTAAATTTCTCCACACCCAGTTTATTTTAAAGAGAAAATGTACAGTTTGACAGTAAAGCTACTACACAGGAGTCACCTATGTGATTAATATTAACATCCTAACGAGTGTAACTCAGCGAGGGAAGAGCTCAGCAGGCATGTCACCAAAGACGACACGCAGACCACCAACAGGCATAGGAGGGAAATGTACATCGTCACTGATTATCAAGGAAAACATAAACTGAAACAGTGAGACGTCTCGACAAGTGGGAACGGCCTGACTCCCAAAAGTCAGAAAGCGCCAGGGCTGGCGGGGTGCAGAGAATAGGGAACCTGCGCTCACGGCTGGGCGGGACGCTCGTGCTCTCTGGCACAGAGCACGGAGACGCCTCTTCGAAACTTACAGCTAAAACTACCACACGATCCAGCGGTTCCATCCAAGATATCTACCCAAAGAACACCCACAAACAAGCCCAGAAAGGCACGCAAGCCTGCGCTCACGGCACTGCTGACAGACAGGCAGCTGGGCACAGCCCACGTGTCCGACAGGGGAAAGGACAGAGCAGAACCTACTCCAATATGAGAGAAGACGACATCTTTTTGCTGGACCTGATGGAACATGGAGGGGTCATGCCTAGCCAAGAGAGAGAAAGAAGGAGAAAGACAAGCAGGGATGATCTTACTCCTATGCAGGATATGAAGAAACAAAGTGAACGGAGAGCTGGTGTCCAACAGCACAGACCTGCTCTTGGGTGACAGGACGAGGTGACAAAGGCTGGGGAGTGGAGCGGAGAAAGGAGGAGGGATGTGGGTGACGGCCATGGAAGGGGGAGACTGTAGCCCTGAAACAGATTTCACACACTTATAAACTAATGCTACGTCAACAAACTCAAAACAAAAGGGCACAGGACAAGAAAAACAAAGCAGAATTCACTGTATCACTGTCATCCCGTTGCTCATCGATTTGCTCGAGCGGGCACCAGTAACATCTCTATTGTGAGACTTGCTATTACTGTTTTTGACATATCGAATACACCACATCCAATAGTCACGAAGCCAATTTCCTGAGTTTGATCTCCCCTCCGCCCCTCCGCAGTCGCTCCAGGCCTGGGTCGCCACAGCAGCACAGTGCTTGCACATGAGCAAGCTGGAGCTCGGAGCATCACAGACAACCACGCCACCAAGATCTCACTCGGCACTTGGTGACAGATCCTCCGATCTCAAGCCTGTGAGGTAGGGGCTCTGCCACCCCTCTATATCTTCAGGCTCTAAACATTCATTCTGTGTAGAATAATGATTTTAAGGGCTTGTAGCCTTGCAAGCTCCCCATGGTGTATTAATATGCCAAAACCAGTAACAATGATGGGTCTCACTCCCCTGACCCTGAAAGAGCCTGCAATGCGGCATAGTTGGGAAGGACGAGTAAAGAGAGGCTTCAGGGCTAGGACAAATGGAGACGTTACTGAGACTGCTCAAGAAATTCGACGAACAATGGGCTGATGATGATGATGATGTAGGTTATGATTTCCAGTCTTTACTTTTGCATGTTAACTAGTGTGAAAGTCTGCAGCGGGAAAGTGCTAGACTGTATTCTATTCCTGAGAGTCAAGCCACCAATAAGCAAGGAGTTCATTTACGAGCCTGTCACTGACTGCTGCAATAACAGCTTCCACAAATAAGCTCAAATAGATACGCTAAGTTTTCCTTTTGGGGCCACACCTGGTGGTGCTCAGGGATGGAATCTGGCAGTTGCATGCATCCTACCTGCTGTCCTGTCCCTCTGGCCCTGGAGGGCGCTTTCCCGAGTAACCCCTATGCGGTGACAACAGGACACATAATTCTCCTACTCAGAAGGGAGCAGATCGATGTTGAGATGGGCCTTCAGTGAAGAGCTATTAACAGTGCCTCGGCAAGACAGACTCTGCTCAGAAACCTGGAAGCGTCCTCACACTGACAGTCTGTTCACGAGCATAGCTAGAACCAGCGACTATTTCTTCTAAACCACCCCCTCCACGATGCTGGGCTCTTTCAGGAGGGAAGTGTCTGCCCATTCTGTAGTCACCATGCCCCGGGCAGGGTGTTGGACACGGAACAGACATCAGTGTCTCATGAACATCGCCATCACTAACATGATGCTCAACAGGAAACGTGGGAAGCTACCGTGGCTGTAAGTCACAATGACCGGGACACCCGCTGCGGGTCTCGGCCTGCTTTCTGTGGCAATGGCACACACCCCTCCTGACACACAAGCAGGAGAAAATCACAGTCCTGTGCAACCAGTACACCTGACAGGGCTCTGCATTCTAAATGCACGATGGCTTTTCACGATGTTGTTCTCATGGGCCTCACCCCTTATTATTCAGCGGTGATGTGGGCGACAGAGAAGGACAGGTCCTCTTGGCAGACGGCTCCTCCTCCTCTTCATCAGATGAACTGTCAATGGTGAGGTCGATCACTTCGACTTTCTTGTTCTTATTCGAGGACTGGTGGTGAGATGTCACCTGATGCTCCAGTGTGGAGCTCAGACAGCCTGTGTGGGAGGAGGGGGTGTGAGTGAAGGACACCGGGGCCTCCCTCTGCTCGAAGCAGGCCCAGATTATTTACTCTTGGCTGTAATGGATTGTTCTGAAAAAACAAGTCTGAAATAGAGCGACCGAATGCTGAGGGCAGAGGGTGCCAGTACCTGACATACTTAAGAAATGATATGGTCAGCCATGATCCAGAGACTCAGAAATAAATCTCTCGGAAGAAAGCAACACGAGCAACATGCCGTAGAGATGCCTCCAGACCCCTTGACAGGCTGTCTCATTCAGGGCATTCCGTTGGGGGGGGGTGAATCCTTCTCACCCCCCCAACTCGTCCCAGCAGCTGAAAACGTCCAGAACTCAATCACTACCATGCTCGTGCCAATTTCCACAGCTCAGATGAGCCTCATCCATGAGTGAATCTGCTGAAAAACCTAGGTATGCAGGACTTATGACTGAAATCGCCAGGCTCGTAGGGAGTCATAAGTGGGCAACCTCTCCCCATCTCCCTGTGCTTCCGGCAGCCTGGCAGTCAGGCCCACAAACTGCCTCTGGCACCATATTGTGAAAAATCCTACACCATATAATTATGTTCATTAATGACTATGATCCACAGACTCAGAAATAAATCTCTCAGAAGAAAGCAACACAGAATGATATGCCATAGAGGTGCCTTCAGACCCCAAAGTCATCATCCAGTTTAAAAAAACAAACAAAAAACCTCAGCTGTATCACCGTATTTAAAAGTTTTAGAATTCCTGGGGGTCAGGGGAGTATGACATTGCATATTCTATACCACTAATGTACAAAAGACCAGGGCCTGATGGCTCCAGGGTGGAATATAACAATCTTCAAATACTTTCCTCTAAGGAAACTGTTTTGGATATTTTTTAGCGGAACATTCATAACAAGCAATACAAAATAAATTATTTAGGTTCTGCTTTGGGGGTTGGGATGAAAATATTCAAAATTTGGTGGTGGGAAGGTGTGATGGTGGTGGGATTAGTGTTGGAATAGTAAATGGAATAAATTATTGTCAACAACTTTATAAAAATAAAATAGAATTTAAAAAAGTAAAAAGAAATGGTAATATTTACAAAAAGTCATTGTGCTCTTCCAGCAAAAACAGATTAAAAGCCAAAAGAGAATGGCAAAGACAGAAATGTTTACTCATCTGTACAAAATCTGTCAGAAATTCAAAAGGGTATCATTTCAAAAGCCTGACTTCACAAATGACTTATTAGATTATGCTTCTTTGAAATCTTATACCAGAAAACGTTAAAGCCGAGCAAAACAATGAATTTAAAGTATTACTACTTCTGAAAAAATAATCGATAATTTAATAAGTGCTATAGAGCTGTTCATAAACTGCAGAGGGATTTTCAAAAACATTAATTTCAATATTGAAAACAGGATTCACAGGAGCAGGAGCAGGCCCTGCCTTGGGGAAACGAACACTCACCATCAACTCCATTGTAAGAGGCAGAAACTTCCTGCACTTCCTTTTTTGACCTCATAGGTGCCCAAGAGCCATCTTCCTTAAACTGTATTTCATCACAATCTGTACAGTATTTTAGGATTTCCATGAACAATCTGCAAAAATTAATTTCTTCTTTTAATATTAAATTTTAAATGAAGATGGATTGGAGTTAATTGTTACTAAACAAACAAACAAGTCCCACCCAGAGCCCTAGCACCATGGGGAGGGCGTTTGCCTTGCACATGGGTTGGCCCAGGCTCAAACCCGAATCCCTATGGCCCCCGAGCACTGTGAGGAGTCACTTCTGAGCACTGCCAGTGGTGGCCCCAATCAAAACAAACAAACAAACAAACAAACAAAAACTGGGTCAGATTTTCAGTTTTATCCAGGTATAGGTGAGTAGGGCAAAGCACTGTCTATTCTCAAAACTGAGGACTAAATAGAAGTTAAACTGTTGGGGCCAGAGAGAGAGCACAGCTGGGCGGGTGTTTGCCTTGACACAGCCTTACCCAGGCTCACTCACCCGTATGGTCCCCCAAATCCCACAGGGAGTGATCCCGGAGTATAGAACTAGGAGTAAGCCCTGAGCATTGCTGGGTTTTGGCTCAAAAACAAACAAACAATAACAACAAAAAAGTTAAGTTCTGATTCCCTCGTATGTAAGGAAATACTGTGTAATCATGAAACGTGAGGCTTCCAAAAATGTTCAATATGGGAAAATGAGAAGCTTAAGAAGTCAAGAAAACTTTACATTTAAATAACATGATCTTGTCTCTAATTACCTCTGGATGGTGACAATATAGATAATTTTTAATACTAATTTTCAAACAATGTCCAACAACGTTTAATAAGCATATCGTATTTAACAAAATGAAGAACCTAAACAAAAGTGTGTTTCCCTGGTGAATATCATCAATACTTTGAAATGTGCAAATGGCCAAACATTTGGTTCAAATGTTAACTGAAACTGAAAGATGGAAAAACTCTATGACGAGAGGGCAGAAGAGACAGTCGGTGTGAGCACTGGCCTGCTTGGCCCCTGGAGCGCACAGCCCCTTCTCTCCAGCGCTCTGGAGGCAGCCCAAGCACCGGAGGGTGCCTCACAGCCCCACAACAAGACTGCCTTGCACGCGGGACACTGAGCTCAATCCTGGGCACTGAATGGTCCCATCCTCTCTCCTCAGCACCGCATGTGGATCAGAGCCCCCAGCCCCCTCGAGATACTGATACTGTACAATCAAAATTATGCAAAAATTAAAATGATACACAAAAGGCATTTTTTTTTTGCTTTTTGGGTCACACCCGACAATGCACAGGGGTTACTCTGGCTCTGCACTCAGGAATTACTCCTGGCGGTGCTCAGGGGACCATACGGGATGCTGGGATTCGAACCCGGGTCGGCCGCGTGCAATGCAGACGCCCTACCCTCTGTGCTATCGCTTCAGCTCCCACAAAAGGTATTTTCATTTCCCAACTTTTTCCTAAATGTGTGTGTATGACTTTAATAGTAAGAAAAATCCCACTTGGCAGGGGTGCCTTAAAGAACTGGCAAAAAGTTACTATTCAATTAAAATTTATCAATGATTACTATTATCTCTGAAAAATTGAATATAGAATATGTGAAATGCAAGTCAACTTCCCCCTGCCGAGTGACCTGCTGGGTCCAGGCCTGGCTTGTATCCTGGCACGGCTCCTGTGCCCCACTGCTCCCAGCACACCTCCGGACGGCAGCCTTTTCTCAAACACTGTACGCGGCCTAGTGCGTGCTGGGGAGAACAGGAAACAAAGACAGTCCTTGCCATGATTTCCCTTGTCCAGTGCTAAAAATGGGGATTAAGAAAAGGGGCGGAGAACAGGGGGAGAGTGAGAGGACATCGACTGGGACATGCAGAATAGCGCGGGGCCCAGCGGTGCTGCCGGGCAACGGAGCAGCGGGAGGAAGCCAAGCGGGGACACGCAGGCTGACCTGGAGAGAATCACCAAGCGGGGGACAGGCAGGCTGACCTGGAGAGAATCGCCAAGCGGGGGACAGGCAGGATGACCTGGAGAGGATCTCCAAGACCAGGCAAAGTCCCAACTGGCAGCTGTTTTAGTCTGACTGGAGTGTCAGGTTTTTTTCTACTCTTTCTCAAACATTTTCTTGGGGGAGGGGTGTGGTCACGAGCAGCAGAGAGGAGGACCAAGTGGCCCGAGGGATCTACCCTGGACCTCCTGCGCAGCCCAGTGAGCCATCTCTCTGGCCCCTCACTCTGTCTCTAAACTGCGTGCCCACGGATGGGTGGATTCGAGGGAACAGGCCCGACTTTAGAGACACAGCCTGCTCAGAACCACCAGTGCTCACATGGTAAATGTCAGAGCTGACAGAAACACGTGTTTTAAAAGCTTGAGGACATAAAATTAAAGGGGGAAAATGTTCACAATTTCAACTACTAACTGAAAAACACAAAGTTTATTTCTAGATTCATAAAATTCCTTAAACAATATGACTCAGAAAACAGAGCAGATTTTTGTTGGTTTTGGGGGGGTCCACATGTGGCAGTGCTTATCTTTCTGGGCTTGGGGACAAATTTACTCCAGAAAAAGCCATGTACTCCAGATCTCGGAGTGAGCTCCCTGGCTTCTACATGTCAATTTTAGTCCCAAACCTAATCAACAATAAACCTGGATAACAGATGGTCACTTCAAGTATAAGCAGACACTGTAAATTTTTTTCTTTTTTGGTCACACCTGGCCATGCTCAGGGCTTACTCCTGGCTCTGCACTCAGTAATTACTTCTGGCGGTGTTCGGGGACCATACGCGATGCCAGGAATTGAACCCAGGTTGGTCATGTGCAAGGCAAATACCCTACCTGCTGTACTATCACTCTGGTTCCATTTTTATTTTTCTTAAGTGGACATACCCATCAATAATGAGGTGTTCGTATGGTGCCTTCTTGTCACAGACAGGACAAACCCACGTTGGTTTTTTCTCATTCATCTGAATATAAAGAGTTGCATCAAAACACTGCAGATGAGAACAGGTAAGGGCCCGACATGGAATTGTCAGCCGCATTTTACCAAGCTTTAAAAAGAGAGAGAGACAAAGTAAATATTAGACAACTGTCATTCAAAATGGAAGTTTTGATAAACAATTCCTGAACATTTTACACACACACACACACACACACACACACACACACACACACACAGCTCTGATTTCTGTACACTGTAATTCCTTTCCATCGATGTGGACTACTAAACACAGATGAGAAGCATCTCTGGGTTAAAAGTTACAGTCATCCTTGGACCCTGAGCAGGACATACGGGAACCCACAGCAGGTTATTCGCCCACAACTCACAGCTCACAAATCGGCTTCTGGGGGTTAAGGTTAAGGAAGTATATACAAAATTCTCTAAAAATACCCACTTTTCCCCGAGCATGCTTTCACCAAATTCTTGAGTAATTCTTGAGCCAACAAAGTTAAGAAGCACTTCAGTGGGGATTGGGGAAAGGAATAATGGATAAACGAGTAAATGCTGCGGGACTCAGACACGACAACACTTACTTCCCACCTGGTCTCTGTCCAGGACTCCTGGACAGAGGATAGCGAGAATACGTGGCACATTCTACAACTGTGGGTGGAATGAGAGGAAGGCAGGGGGTGTGTGCACCCCTCAGGCTCCTCTCTCAGGGCGGCATCACAGGAAACACAGCCACCACCCCAGGACGTCTGGCATCTCAGGTCTTAGGCATTTTCTCTTCTTGCCCGGCAAATGCTGCGCAGGCTGCCAGGGGCCATGAAGCGGGCTTCCCGGCCCCAGAGCTGCCAGCGTTGGCCCGAGCACGCAGGCTGTGCAGGGCTCTCCTGGGCCGCACCTATCACCAGCCCTTCCCCGGGGCACGCCACACCTGCAGACTGATGACCCCTGAGAGCCAGAGGAGCAGTGGTCATAGTCTCAAAATTATCTTGGGGGCGGGAGGGAAACTGGGGACCCTGGTGGAGGGAAGTGGGCATTGGTGAAGGGGTGCGAGGGCACTGGTGCCTGAAACTCGATCACAAACAACTTTGTAATTCATGGTGATTCAGTGAAGAAAGAAATGATCTTCAATCAGCCACGTTATTTGCTAAATACTTTGGAAAATATTTCTCACCTAGCTATGAGCTTGAAAATAAAAAGGTTTGAAGGGATCAGAATTGAGTGAGGAAAAAGGAAAGAATCTTGGTTCAGAAAAATCCCAGTCCTTCTGAGGACTGCAATTGCCTGCTATGCCAAGTCTCCCCCCCATCTACCAAGGAAACAGTCTTCTGGGGCACACAACTACTGTTTTGTACCAATGACTCAGCGCTGTGCTTCGAGGAACCTCACCTTCCCGGGGTACCTTTCCTTACCACTTCAGCAGGACGCAGTTATGCCTGGAAAAGGGCCCAAAGGCGCTATAAGCTGAGAAGGAAGTACGGCCAGGTCAGTCATCAGAAGGGGCAGGAGGACCCAGCAAAAATCCAGCGTTCCCTAACTCTCCTTACATACGACTACACTGTGCATCATATGTGTGTCTCCTGCTAGTAGAAATGCATCGGCTTCTCTCCTTAAACATGGCACTTAGAAATGAACATGCTTCAGAGCGGCAGCGTCTGTGCGCTGAGGTCGGAGAAGGTGCTGTGCAGGCGGCACTTCCTGAGGTGGCCCGGAGTGTGAGCTGAGTCAAGACGCTGGAGGCCTCCATCGAGGCCTCAATCTTATTCACTGTGTGCATCCAAAATGCTCCCTTGTCTTTCTTAGTTTCCGTTTCGGAGAGGCAACGCAGTGCCCTAGCACCAGGGCGTTTGCCTTGCATGTAGCCAACTCAAGCTCCATTCCTGACATCCCTTAGGGTTCCCAAGCCTTGCCAGGAGTAATTCCTGAGTGCAGAGCCATGAGTAAATCTTGAGCACTGACGGGTGTGGTTCAAGCCCCACCCACTCCCTTGCAAAAATAGAGGAGACTAAAAATAGCCTAAACATCATAAGATTATGGGGCTTCAACTATACTGTGTTTATTATATACCGTGCCTGGCACACTGTAAATTCTCAAGACCTCACCGATAGTTAAAATACAGGCACATATGTGCTGGCAATTGCTGTCAACTATGAGAGATCCACCCAGACCTCAGTGTGTCATTCTTCTGTTCTATGCTCACACAGTATGACTCTGCATTCCTCGCTCCGTTTAACTGTTATGATTTGAATTACCTGATGAAGAGGCAAAAGGAATTAGCTTTCTCATGAAAAATATCACCTATTTACTGTTGGTGAGGATGTATCAGATTAGTCCAGAAAAGCTCTCCAAATAATTATTTGGCTGGTGGTGCTAAATTTTTTTTTTTTTTTTTTTTTGCTTTTCGGGTCATACCCAGCGATGCTCAGGGGTTACTCCTGGCTTTGCACTCAGGAATTACTCCTGGCGGTGCTTGGAGGACCATACAGGATGCCGGGGATCGAACCCGGGTCGGCCGTGTGCAAGGCAAACGCCCTACCCGCTGTGCTATCGCTCCGTGGTGGTGCTAAATTTAAAGAAATGTTGATGTCTCAAGGGCACACCCAGCAGTGTTCACGGAACCAACCATACACGGTGGTGGGAAGGACCTGGGGTTGGCCATGTGAAAGGCAAACGCCTTAATTCATATACCCACTTCTCTGATACCGAAATTAAATTTTTATTTGACTTAAAATTTAACCTACCCATAAAGTGAAAATTACTAGGTATTTTGTTAGTACCTTTCTACCAACTAGAGAAATCCTAGACTGAAAATCTCAGAGAGATACAGTAATAGCAGTCAGTGTGTATCTAATACAGAACTAGTAGGCACTTTTGATGGCTGAAGACAATGGGTAAGAAGACAGAGAATAAAGATGATTCCAAAATCCATACCACAGGCCATAAAGCTTACTAAAAGCACTACTGTCCATAAGGCATCCAGCTTACATAGCTTTAATCCGACAGTCCACAACTGTCCATTCATCTTCTGCTGAGAGAATTCTCAAACCCATCTCATGAACCACAATGCCAAGTTTGCTTACAGAGATTTTATGAACATTGTTATATGAATGGGGAGGAAGAACATTAATGAGATTAGGAAACAAGAGTTCAAGTTCAAATGCTGTTTATTAACTGTCACACAAATGCCTTTATTTAAAGAACAAAAAGCATATACTCCAGATTTTTAAAAACAATCACTCAATTCTAAATATGTATGTGACAAATGGATACTAATTCTCTAACCTGGAGAACATCTTGTGAATACAAATCTCTCCCTTACCTACTGTAGGACATGATTGATATCTGTAGCATTTGCAAACAAATACTTTGAAAACGACTTGCAAAGGAGTATTCTCATGCCACTAATATTTTTTTGTTGGTCTGTTTCTGGGGTTTTGGACTCACATCCAGGGGTGCTCAGGAATGACCTGGTTGTACTCGGGCAGCATACAGTGACAGGTTTCAAACCAAGTCATCCACATGCAAGGCTAATGCCTTAATTCCTATATTATATGTCTGGCCTCAATGCCACTAATCTTATTATAATGCAATAGTGCAATATTAGCAAATGTTGCTGCTGCAAGATACTCCAATATAAACTTAAACTGGCTCACTGAAACCTCCAATATGAATACACTATGTATAAGCCAGCTCATACTGAACCCCTCAAACATGAACACACTATGTGTATTTCTCCCTCTAAAAAAAAGTGTAACATAAAGGATGACTGCACAACTTTTTCACCATTTGTGTCATCAATATTTCAGAAATAAATTTCAAAGGGGTATTTTTTCCCCTCCTTTCAATTCCAAATGATTGCTATCTGAATTTACATGCCTGAGGAGTGGCCCAGGAAACAGGTCCTAAGACATTCCCCGGCTCTATTTCTGAAAAGCCCAGACCTAAAAATTCCCAAAGAGCAAAAACCATTTTTAACTATTTTCATCACCTTTAGCGAAATGGCACACAAACAGAAGCACATTTGAGCTAGGTCTATCACAACAGGAGGAATTCATGTATTTACACTCTATTTGCAAACGTCAAAGGGAACAGATCTCTTATTATTCTACATATCTAATATTCACATGAACTGTCATTACTAACTCTTTTCAGTCAAAACACACCTAAACGATATGGTCCTGTGGCCATGTATTTATGGATTATGTATAATCCATATGTGTATGGATTGTTTCCTTAGTCAAACAGAAACCCATAAATCATCACAATTATGGAATGTTTATCATTCCCTCCCCTGTCATCTGAATTTTGAAATCAGATGTCAATTTAAACTTATTTGACAAATCGTTGACTCTAAGAAAGAGCAGCTATGTGGAAATAAGAAAAAGAAAAACTAAATTAAGATAAATATGAAGCAAAATGTGATTAATATTTTCTAATAACAGATTTCCTAAAATATAAAAACTGAAAACTTGTTCTTTAAATAAAAATATCAAGATGTCCATGACAGTGCTTTTTATAGTAAGTGCTTCATTAAAATGTTAAAGGATATAAACATATATTGGCATCATACAAATACTTTTAAAATGAAACTGCAGAAAAAAAATCAAGATTGGACGGGAGCGATTGTACAGCGGATAGGGCATTTGCCTTGTACTCGGTCAACTCAGATTTGATTCCCAGCATCCCATATGGTCCCCTGAGCACCGCCAGGAGTAATTCCTGAGTGCTAGAGTCAGAAGTAACCCCTGTGCATCGTCAGGTTGATCCAAAAAGAAAAAAAAAAATCAAGATTTTTTTCATGATTTAAACGGGAATAAAGCATCTCTATTTCCCTAACTTTCTCCCCTTCACTGGTACTGTGTAATGGAGGGGAAAGCAGACACCACAGGGAGAGTTTGGCAGGTGTCGGGTTAAATGCTTACCTGTTGTTTTCTCACCCTCTACTTCTCCACTTCTAGAACCATTTTTTTTTAATGTTAAGAAACACCACTTTTATGCCACAGGTTGGCATAACAATTATCTGATTATGTAAGAATGTAGCCCAAGTCAATGTTCTATTGTAATAAAAAAAAAACACATGCATTAAATGGACTATTTTGACCTATTTCTTGCTACCTGGAGCCAGCATCAGTTCCACCCTTTGCACCAGCCCCTACCCCGACCTTAACCAATTTCCAAGTCCTACAGTTCAATATGTTAAGTACATTCACATTGGTTTGAAAATGGATCCTAAGAACGTTTTTTATCTAGGACCTCCTCATTTAGCAATACTGAAATGACACACTGATAATCACTACCTCCTACCCTAGTCCAAAGAAACTACATTCTAACCTTATTTCTATTACTTTGACTATTTGGCTATTTCTAGAACCACACAGTGCTTATTTCCATTTTTGTGACCAGTTTGTTTTGCTCATTACTACAATGTAGCTTACCCACATTGTAGCATGAGGGGACTTCCTCTTCAGTGCTGCATGATATTCCACTGTAAGCACACACCACATCTCTTTACCCATTCACACGGACACATACTGGGACTGGTACTACCTCCTAGCTATTGTGACTGATGTCGTGATGGACAGGGGCATATAGATCATTTTCTGAAATTCTGCTTTCAATTTGTTTTTAGATAACGCCCAGAAGTGATCAGGGGTTTCTCCTTACTCTGCTTGGGTGTCCCTGTGGTGCTGGGCATCAAACTCAGGGCTTTCACATGGAAGCATGTGCTCTGGCCGGTGAGCTAGCTCCTGCGACCCCACACTCAATTTTGTGGGTATGTGTATATATATATATATATATATATATACATATACATATATATTATATACAAGGGAAGAGTCGCTGGCTCTTATTGTAATTTAATTTTTTGAGGAACCTCCATCCTACATTCCACAAAGGTGGTAACATTTTACACTCAAATCAACAAAGTAAAGATCTCCAGGTTCGGGCTGGAGCGATAGTACAGCGGGTGGGGCTTTTGCCTTGTAAGCAGCCGACCCAGGTTCAATCCCCGGCATCCCATATGGTCCCCCAAGCACCGCCAGGAGTAACTCCTGAGTGCAGAGTCAGAAGTAATCTCTGAGCATCTCTGGGTGTGACCCCAAAAGAATAAAAAAAAAGATATCCAGGTTCTTGCCAACATTACAGTTCCTCGAACAGTGGCCACCTTGAAAGGCGTGAAGTTACAGATCACGTGCTTCTGATTTTCGTCTCCTTCAGTGTCAGTGATGCTGAACAGCACTGTGCATATCTATTGTCCTCTTTCTCTATTCAAGTCCTCTGTCCCCATTTCCATCAGCCTGTTTTGTAAGTGTCGCTCTTAAACTGCAGAAGTTCTTTCTGTACCTCAGCTTGATCTCCAGTAGGATGATTCACATCCATTTTCTCCTAGACCGTATGTCTTTTCATTCTGCTGCTGCTTTTGACACACAGACGTTTTACATGTTGGGGATAGTCCCATTTGTCTATTTTTGCTTCTTGTTGCCTATAAATCACTGCCAAATTGGACGTCCCAAGGTCTTTCCTCAGTGTCCTTCCAACAGTCTAATGTTTTTAGGACATGCATCTACTGAGTTATTATTATTTTTTTTTTTGCTAATTTAAAACTGATTTATTTTATTTTATTTTTTTCTTGGCTCTCCACTCTATTTTATTTTATTTTATTTTATTAGTGAATCACCATGAGACAAAGTTACAGACTTACAGGTTTTCATGCTTACGCTACTGAGTTAATTTTTGCGTATACTATGTAAGGATACAATTATGTGATTTTGCATGTGAACACTGAGGTTTCTCAATGTTGTTGAAAACACTATCTTTACCCCAATGGTAGTTTTATAAAAAGTCATTTAACCATAAATTCAAGATTTTCATTCTGGGATTCCTATAGTGTTCCATTGGTCTACATTATCTATCTTTATGTTAGCAGCATCCATCTTAATCACTACTGGCTTTGTATCATGTTCTGAAATCAGGGTGGGTGAGGCCTCAAACTGTTCTCAGTTATGAGATTATTCTGGTTATTTGGGGTTCCCTGGGAGTCTATAGGGGTTTTAAGATATTTACTGTTCCCTGTAAAAATAATGCTATTACAATTCTGGTAAGGACTGCACTGAATCTTTCAGCCTCTTTGGGTGGTATGGACATTTTAAGGAGTCTTTGAGGCAATAGATGTGAGGTGTCTATTTGTATATTCTTTGTATCATTCCTTGCATGTTTTGAATTTTTCAGTGTACAAGTCTTTCACCTCCTTGTTTAATTTGTAAATATCTACTCCTTTTTATTGCTAGAGTAAACGTGATAAAATTCCTTTTCAGATTCTTCATCGCTCAAAATATAATACATAAAAAACAAGTTTCTGATAACTGAACCAGTATCCTGCAAATTTCTTGAGTTTGTTTTGAGTAATCTTTGAAACCTTGCATGATGTTGTATATGAAAATCACATCATCTGCAAACAGGTCACTTATACTTATTTTGTGATCATTGTGTCATCTCTTTTCCTGTTAAACGGATGTCAAGGGGCTCTTTAGCACCTGCCAATGCTCTGTTGAATAGCAGGGGTGAGTGACATCCTGGCTTTATTTCTGGGTCAACATCGAAGATCTTCCAGCCTTTCCTCACTGTGATGTTAGCCAGAGTCTTTTCATCAATGGCTTTTAATTATACACAGGGAGCATCCTATGCCATTCAGTGTTTAATTATGAAAGGACACTGAATCTGGTCATTGACTATCTGCATCAAGAGATCATGTGATCTCTGTTCTCAATTGTGTTTGTGTAGTATTTATTACAATGATTTTTTAAATATGATGAGCCACATTCATATTTCAGCTATAATTCCCTCTTGGTCATGGTATACAATTTTATTAACGTGCTGGTGAATCCAGTTTGCAAATATTTAGTTTTGGGGTTTTACAGCAATGCTGACCACAGGGGAGATATGCAGCCTTTTTGGGTTTTTTTTGGGCCACACCCAATGGTGTTCAGGGCTTAATTCTGGCTCTGTGCTCACTCATGGTGGGCGTAGGGGACCATATGGGGGTGCCGGGTAGGATGCATTCTGGCTGGACTATTTTTTTGTTTGTTTTGTTTTTTTTGGGTCACACCTGGTGATGTTCAGGAGTTACTCCTGGCTTTGCACTCAGGAATTACTCCTGGCGGTGCTCAGGGGACAATATGGGATGCTGGGAATTGAACCCGGGTTGGCCACATGCAAGGCAAACGCCCTACCTGCTGTACTATAGCTCAAGCCCCTTGCCCTAGCTTTTGCTTTGTCTTTTCAAGTGTATCTTTGGTTTTGGTATAAGGTTAATGCTGACCTGACATCAGTCATAAAACAGTCACAAATCATGATTTTGGGAATATAAACCCTCCATCGCTTCTTTTGATTTTGGGGGGTAAAACTTTGAAAGGACTAGTTTTAATTCTTAAAATATTTGGTAGGTTATTCTAGTGAAGTGATAGGTTCTAGGCTTCATATGACTTATGAAGGGAGGCTTTCAATGACCATTTGAATCTTACCAGTTATAGGCTTGTTTGGATTTTTTCTCTTCTTCATGATTCAGTCAATGTTGACAAATACCTGTTTATAGAAGTCTCTTATGATTTAAAAAATTTCTGTAACACTGACTGTAGCACTATAGCACTGTCATCCCATTGTTCATTGATTTGCTCGAGCGGGCACCAGTAACATCTCCATTGTGAGACTTGTTACTGTTTTTGGCATATTGAATATGCCACGGGGAGCTTGCCAGGCTCTGCCATGTGGGCAGGATATTCTTGGTAGCTTGCCGGGCTCTCCGAGAAGGATGGAGGAACTGAACCTGGGTTGACCGTGTCCAACGCAAACGCCCTATCCGCTGTGCTATCACTCCAGTCCACACTGACTATAATTTCTTCTTTTTCATTTCAGGTATTAGGTGAGTACTCCTGCCTTCCTTCCAGTCTTGCAAGAGTTTGCCATTATCTTTTCAAAATACCAATTCTTTGCTTCCTGTGTTTCAGATTTTTAAATAATTTTCTGTTCTCTATCTCATAAATTTTTCTTTGTTTTGATTATAATTTTTATGTTTTGGGGCCATGCCTAGCGATGCTCAGGGCTTACTCCTGGCTCTTTAACACATAGATATAAAGGAAGCATTTAATACTTGATACATTCCCGGCCATTCTCACCCCTTTCCCTTCCTATTGTTTTCTGGGCCACACATGGTTGTGCTCAGGACTTCCGGCTGGCTCTGCACTCAGAGATCACTCCTGGTGGGGCAGGAGATCATATGTTGTGCTGGGGACTGAATCCCAGTCAGGTGGGTGCAAGGCAAGTGCTGGACACTCCCTCTCCGTCTCCCTCCCTCCCCCCCCTCCCCCATCCTTTCTCCTTTTATAATGTAAAAATTTGATATGACTGAAAAGTCCCTTTTTTTTTTTTTTTTTTTGCTTTTTTTGGGTCACACCTGGCGGTGCACAAGGGTTGCTCCTGGCTCTGCACTCAGGAATCACCCCTGGTGGTGCTCAGGGGACTATATGGGATGCTGGGAATCGAACTCAGTTCGGCCACGTGTAAGGCAAATGCCCTACATGCTGTGCTATCACTCCAGCCCCTGAAAAGTCCCTTTTCCTCTGCTTCTGCTGCATTCCACAAGTTTTAGGATATTGTTTTACATTTTTTTGTCTCAAGATATTTTCTAAATTCCCTGTGATTTCTTCTTTGAGTCACTGGTTATTTAATTTCTGCCTATCTGTGGATTTTCCTGTTTTCCTCTGTTACTGATTTCTAGTGTCATCCTATTGTGGCTAGACAAGACACTTCATCTTTGCTAAGACATGTTTTGTGGCCAAACACGAGGTCTGCCTATGGGCATGTAAGCAGAATGAGAAGCTGGGGATGTAGCTCAGGTCTTGACCCGATCCCCAGCAATGCAAAAACAGAGACTGTGCAGCCCGCTGCTGTTGGATGGAGCGTTTCTGCGTCTGTCTGTCTGTCCGGTCCACTTGGCCTACAGTTCTGTGTAAGCCCTCTGCTCTCGCACTGGCTTTCTATCCAGCTGTTCTACTCATCACTTACAAAGGGGTTCTGGAGTCTCTGCCAGTGCTGTGCTGTCTACCTCTCCCTTTACTCTGACCAATGTCTGTGTCACTTGACAAAGAGGTTTTAAACATAATATAAAAATCCTGAATTCAAAATATTTCCTCCAAGAAAAAGGCAGGTGGTGAGATGCCTACCTTGCATGCAGCTGACGGGTTCCGTCCCCGGCATGCCGTATAGCCCTGTGAGCACTGCCAGGAGTGCTCCCTGAGTGCAGAGCAGGAGTAACCCCTGAGCACTGCCGAGTGTGGCCCAAAAACAAACAAAGAAAAAAGACAAAAAGAAAAAGAGAAGAAGGAGGCAGGCTCTCGCAAGTAATATACAGAAAATGACGGAATGTGGAGGTAAAATCAGTTGTGGCCCGTCCACTGGTGCCTGGGAGACCACGCGGCGCTGAAGCAGGGACAGTGGCCCTCGGAGTGACACTTTAGGGCTCTGACTTAGTGCTCTCGGGACTAGGGTGGTTTTTATTAACCTCATCATAATTTTTCAGAAATTTAGGAATGTTTAATATGAAATAGAAATAAACTCAGCAATCAAAATTAAAAAAAAAACCTTTCAGGTCTTTACTAAGATACTAGACAAATAATACTTAATTTTTGCTTAACAATTTGTTTTTGGTAGGGGGAGTTCTGGGTCGCACCTAGCTGTACTCAGGCCCTTTCTGGCCTGTGCTAAGGGGCAACTCCGGGGAGCCCAGTGCGTGGTGTCACACTTGAGCTGTGATGCCGCCACATGCCAACCAGGGCAGGGTGCACACGAGGCGAGTTCCCAACTCCTGGACTCTCCCTTCAGGTCTCAGTGCCATTTATTTTTTGTTTTTTGGGTCACACCCGGCGATGCACAGGGGTTACTCCTGGCTCTGCACTCAGAAATTACTACAGAGTTCTCTGGGGACCATATAGGATGCTGGGAATCGAACCCAGGTCGGCCGTGTGCAAGGCAAACGCCCTACCCGTTGTGCTACTGCTCCAGCCCCTTAGTGCCACTTATTTCAGAACATGATTACTCTGGTGTGGACGACTGCAGTAATTCTGTACACTAAAAGCATCTACATTAACACTATTATTAAAAAAAATAACTATGTTAGACTCTAATATTAATAGGCTTGCCTGAACAACCCAGGCAATTCAGGAAAGAGCTGTGTCCTTACATTCCCCAATTTGGATAGCACTGATGTGATTCATTATAGAATAAAAGTTTCCATTAATCTCAAAAGTAGTTTATTCTTAGGGCATCATACATTTGTGCATGAAAATCAAGTTTTTCCTATTACCGGTGGCCCTAACACCCAAACACCTTAGGGCTGGAATGGTAGCACAGTGGGTAAGGCGCTTGCCTTGGACTCAGTGACCCAGGACTGATCCCTCGCACCCCAAATGGTTCTCTGAGGCCCAGAAGTAGGAGTAAGCCCTGAGCACTGCCAGGTGTGGGCCCCTCCCCCGAACAAACAAATACAAAGAAGCCTTCAGGCTTTGCTTGTTTACTCTTGGGCTTTGCTTGCTTACTTTCGGGGACACTCAGAGCCATGAAGTTTCGAGTTGAGGGGCTGGTGGTACTCAGGGACCCGAAGTGCTAAAACTGAAGCCAGGCCACCAAGCTACTTCAACAGCCCTTAGAGCACATTTATAAAAAACTTGACCATTTAATCATTTGGTACCACAGAGTCTATTTTATACCACTGATTCTGACCTTTCTCGTTTAAGAATATTTCTAAGTTATTTCTATGTATATAACTAATTCAGTCATTCAAACAATTTTCAGTTGGGGGATCCTTTTGCCTTTCTGTGACCCACACCTAGTGGTGCTTAGGGAACTGTGGGGTGCCGGGGATCAAACCTGGGCCTCCTGCATGCAAGACATGTATCCGGTCTCTAAGCTCTTTCTTGCCCCTAGGTTCTTACAATGTAACCAGTATTGAAAAATGGTTATTCAGGAAGAGACTACTTTTTAAAGAGGGAACTTTCTGTAAAGATACTGCATAAACATTCCTCATTTTGTGATGTTTACATTGGTTCTGAGAGTCTTTAGTCATATAAAAAAAAAAATCTTACAACAGAAAAATAATTAAACCTAAAAATGTTTTTGGACTGTGGGGCTGGGGAGTCAGTACAGGGGTAAGGCGTCTGCCTTGAATTCGGCCGACCTAGGGTCAACGCCGCCACTCCACGGGGTCCCCAGACAAGCACTGCCAGGTGTGACCCAAAAGCAAAAATAGAGTAACAAAAATCAGTGAGAGTTACAGATTCAGTGGTTAAGTAAGGTTTTTTGTTTTCATAACCTGTGACAAAGGTAGGCACATTTCAGAAGTAAACAGCAATTCTCAACCCAGGAATAATGAAAGAGAAAACAGCGCAACACTCTGCAGCACTTACCGGGCAGAGCAGAGAGACCCTCAGGCTGGTTGTGGCTATTTCACTGTCTGGATCCGCAGTCAACTTCTCTTTAACTAAGGTTCGTTGAAGAGAAAAATAAACAAAAGACACTTACTAAGGACACATCACTGAGGTGACACACAGGGAAAAAATGACATGAAGTGAAGAAACTAAAAAAAAAAAAACCAACAACTGCTTAAACCCACTTAATTCTTCAACAGCATGGAAAGGAAAAAACAGACTGATGCTTTTTTATAATTCATACAATAAGCAAAGGAAGGAAAACAATTATGTATCTATAGACTGAGCACATTTCCTGCGTTTCCTACTTCTCACCCATTGAACGTAAAACTACAAGTACACACAAAGGAAAATTTCAAGCACTGTGGCATATTCAATCAGATTCTTTTATAACTCCACCAGGTAGGTAGTTTCTCTTTGTAACTATGACCAATAGCATTTTAATAAATTAACAAAAAGTGTCTATAAAACTAGTATGTTTCCAGAGCTCAGATAATAAGCAAAATATTTACTATGAAACAAACCAGTTCTAATATCAAATTATAAAAAAAGGATGAAATGGTTTTTTAACTTACAATTCTTTGGATTTATCTATAAACTATGCCACATTAGGTAAATAACTCCTTTCCTCTAAAGAAAAAGCCCATATTAAAATAGGATACCTGGAACCGGAGTGACAGTAAAATAGGCAGGGCTTTTGCCCTGCTCATGGCTGACCGAAGTTTGATTCCCAACACCCCTTGTGGTCCTTGAGGACTGTCAGGGGTAATTCCTGAATGCAGAATCAGGAGTAACCTCTGAGCATCATCGCTGGCTGAGTGGTCCCAAACCCAAAAACAAATCAAAAAAGGTGTGGTAGATACATACAATCCTAAGAAGAGATGAAACCTTGCCTTTGGCTACAGCAGAAATAGAACTAGAGGGGTCATGCCCAGTGAGATAAGTCACAAGGAGGAAGACGAAGACACGATAGCTTCACTCCGATGTGGGACATAAAGAAATGAAGCGAAGCCGGAGAGAGCACTGGGGGTGAGCACTTGCCTTCCATGCAGCTGATCCTATTCAACCTTCTGCACTACAAATGGTCCCACAATCCCCATCAGGAGTAATCCCTGAGCACAGTCCCAGGAGTAAATCCAAAGCACAGCTGGATACAACCCAATGCCACCCCTGCCACCCATTTACACATAAATTTTAGTGTTTGTGCCTGTGCTTGGGTATACAGCTGTACTGCTCTCCCACAGGGATACCAATGCCCCGACTCCTATTCTCCCATTACTTCCCTGTCAATTCATCCTTCCCCAGTTTTTCAAACTTTTTTTTTTGGGCGGGAGCGGGTGGAAGATCTGAAGAGACATTCCATCAAAGAAGATATCAAGATAGCATCAAGCACACGAAAATATGCTCTACATCACTAGGCATTCACTATATCACTGTCATCCCATTGTTCATTGATTTACTCAGGTGGGCACCAGTAACATCTCTATTCTTCCCAGCCCTGAGATTTTAGCAGCCTCTCCTTACTCATCTTTCCCAACGATTGGAGGCTCTTTCTGATATATCGAATATGCCCTGGGTAGCTTGCCAGGCTCTCCGAGAGGTGTGTGTGTGTATATATATATGTGTATATATATATATATAAGGAAAATGCAAACCTACTCCACACTGAGTGGGAGAGCTGAATTAAAGTGCTGGTGGAACGGGGCAACTGCAGACCTCATGCTACAGTGTCCCTAACTGCCAAAGTGTTTTCTATACACTTATCATGTGACCCAGAAATGGCAGCACTAAGTGAAGAAATGAAAACGTATGCCCACAACACAGGACTATTCACATGCAAAATGAAATGTTTACATCAGCTGTAGTCATGGTGGTGCAAAACTGAAAGCAACCTGAATGTCCACCGAATGACTGACAGACGGGTAAACTCATTATGCTGCAGATAAATACGAGAGCTATTCAGTACAAAGGAGAGCAAGCTACACAGCCGAACCTTGAAAGCAGTACACCCTGCAAAAAGCAGCCAAACAAAAGAGGCCACGTGATTTAGGGTTTCATTCATCTGACAGTTTAGAAAAGATAAAACTAGAGACAGAATCACAAACAATTCGAACAGGTGGGGGGCGTGAAGGGGGACAAAATGCACCACAATGGGAATTTCTAAGTGTAAAGTCCAAATATGCTATAAAATTTCCAATGTGCTATATTTTGACTACGGAAAGAATTTGTAATTATGTACATTGTCAAGTGGGGATTTATACATAAAACAGTTACTGTTTGTAAACTGTACTTCAAAAAAAACCAATCACCGATTTCCCCCCTTTTCTTTCAGGACACACCTGGTGGCGCTCAGCAGAGTCTAGACTCCGGGTCTGGCGCTGCACGGAACCTGGCTCCAGCAAACACCCCACACTCCAGCGCCACACTACATGAAAGCTACCAAATTCCAACCACACACAAACAAGGTGATTTATTTTTTGTGGACAAGGGAAGGAAAAAAGATGAGACATAATATTCATCCTGCTGGAATTAACAAGCATGTCTGAAGTCACAGGAGAATTTCTTTGCTTCTTCTGTGAATTATGGGGATTTGCAGTGGTCACTGTATTCTGTTGTATGACCCACTGTGACGGTACAGCTAGCCATTTTGAATCAAACTTGCTTTTATTATTTACTTTGGTTTTGGGGCCATACCTGGCGGTGCTCAGGGGTCACTCCTGGCGAGCCTCAGAGAACCATACGTGGTGCCAGAGAAGAGTGAACATGGGTAAACTGTGTGTAAGGCAAGTACCTTACCCACTATACTGTCACTGCAATCCCATTTTTTTCTTCTTTAGAAGAATAGTGCCAAGATATCAGAGCTTACATGACTGCTGTGAGGGTAAGATTAAGGACAGTTTTATAGGACTCGGCACATTCATTTGAAATACTGTAATCTCGGGAACCAGTTAAGTGCTATGATGCAAGCAGTGAGCCATGCAAACCTGTACCTGAAATTCAAGGGACGGTCCAGAATGAAAATATGTATTTAGAGCTGGTGTTCAAACCACAAAGCAGAAGTGATTATCTATTGGCATGTGGAAAAGTGTACCAAAGGTGGAGCCAGGGACCACACAGGGGAGACAACCCGGGTTCGTTGCTGAATCGAGGTACCACATTGTTGTCCCCAGGTGAAGTGACCCTCCCCAGCCCCCAGCCGGGGGTAGCCAGAAGGGGTAGAGCTTCAAAGTCACACCACCCCCCCCAAAAAGGAATCCACTGAAGTCAAGAGAGAAGAAACAGAACAGGGAGTGAATTTCAAGGAGGAAATGGTCCTAGTGAGATGAAAGCTCAGACTGTTACGGGGAACACAACAGGATGCAGGGAGGAAGGGAAGGAGCACTGGAGACACTGCAGAAACGAGTGAGAGAACAACAGGGGCTAGGTACAGGGAGTTATATCTGGAGAGGCGCTTGTTTTTCTACTTAAAGAATGAGATATGATACGGAGAGCCTGGAGGAGTTGGTGAACACGGACCGAGCAGAAGGAGAGAGCTAAGTTTCTGAGCATCTCCACCTGGACGCCTCAGTCCACATTTCATTCCTTAAAGTACTCAAAACATCTTGTTTTAAGTAATACTGGCATAATTTAAAAATAAACAATAAAACAGAAATCTTTCCTGACACCTTCTATGAACCTCATATGAACCTGACATTACATTAATACCCCAAACAGACACTCCCTGAAAAGTTAGTTTCAGACCAATCTCCCTAATGAATATTGACATAAAAATCCTCAACAAAAATCTCAGCAAAGTGAATCAACAGCACATCAAAAAATAAAATCATACTTCACGATCAAATAGGATTCATCCCAGGTATGGTTCAACATAAGCAATCAATTAACTTAATACTTCACATCAATGAGAGATAAAAAGCACATTATATTAATTGATGCAGAAAAAGCTTTCAACAAGAACTAACAACCATTCGTGATGGAAAAAAAAAAAACCCTCAACAAAACAGGGGTGGAAGGAACCTTCCTCAAGATAGTAATGGCCATCTATAACAAACCCACAGCCAGTATCATTCTTTTTTTTTTTTTGCTTTTTTGGGTCACACCTGGCTATGCTCAGGGGTTACTCCTGGCTCATGCACTCAGGAATCACTCCTGGCGGTGCTCAGGGGACCATATGGGATGCTGGGAATTGAACCCGGGTCGACCGCGTGCAAGGCAAATGCCCTACCCGCTGTGCTATCGCTCCAGCCCCAGCCAGTATCATTCTTAATGAAGAAAAACTGAAAGCATTCCAGTTGAGTCCACTATCCACTTTTATTCAGTACTAGAAGTCTTAGAGCAGCAATGAGAGAAGAAAGAAAGCAAGAAAGCAAGCAAGCAAGAAAGAAGAGGTCAAAGGGATTCAAATCAGAAAAGAAGTCAAAAGTATTGCTATTGCTAGTTGTATATGACATAATATACATAGAGGACCCTAATGAGTCCACAAAAATGGAGTAGTAAAAAAAACTTAGTAACAATACAGTTGGCCGGACACACACAAACCAGTCACATTCCTATATGCAAATGAATCAGAGGAAAAGGAGATCAAAGACTCTATCCCATTCAAAATAGTTTACCAAAGCATCAAGCACATGAGGAATCAACAGAAGAGGTGGGAGATCTGGGGTCAAGAGATATAGTACAGAGGGGAGGGCGCTTCCCTTGCACACAGCCGACCCAGGTTCAATCCCTAGCATCCTTTAAGAGCCCTCGAGCACTGCCAGAGTGCAGGACCAAAAGTAACCCCTGAGCTCTGCTGGGTATGGTCCCCCCAAAGTGGGAGATCTATGAAATATGTAGAAGACTACCTTGGAATATGGAAAAATATCACATACTCATGGATCAGAAGGGTAAATAGTCAAAATAATCATCCTACCCAAACTACTATACAGAATCAACACAATACTCACACAAATTCAGACAACATTCTTCAAGAACTTAGAACTGTCAATAATAAGGTTTGTATTGCATCATAAAGGACCACATAGCCAAAGTCACATTGAAAAAAAAAAAAAAGAAACTGGGGTGTTGAACCTATACTATACAGCTGTGAGTAATCAAAATTGCATGCTACTGCAATAAGAGGACTCTCCCATGATGGGTCAGAACTGGACATCCAAGGATAAACCCCCATACACAAGGCCAGCTGATTTTTGACAAAGGAACTGAGAACATTCAATGGAGTAAAGACAGCCTCCTCAACAAACGGTGCTGGGAAAACTGGACAGTCATGATGAAAATTAAAGCTGGATCCATATCTAGCACATTACATAAAATTAACTCAAAGTGGACCAAAGATCTTGAGATGACACTGGAACCTATATAGTACACTGAGGAAAATATAAGCAGAATGCTCCAAGATTTTGATTGTTGTCTTCAATGATATGGTGTCACTGGCAAAGGCAACAGAAGCAAAAACAAACAAATGGAACTGCATCAAACTAAAGATTTTCTGTATTGTAAAAGAAACCTGGGCTAAAGCAAAATGTAAGAAAATAATCTGCACTCAACACATCATATAAAGGGTCAATATCCAGTAAATATAAAGTGCGCATGAAGATTATCAACAACAACAAAAACCCCATCAAAAGATGGGGAGTGGAAATGAACAGGAAGGTATCTGTATGAGGAAGAGATACAGATGGCCAATAAGCATATGAAAACATGCTCATCGTCATACATAATTACGGAAGCCCAAATCAAGACAACAATGAGATATCACCTCGTATCAGTGAGAATGGCACATATCAAAAATACTGGGAATAACCTGTGCTGGTGGGGATGGAAAGGTGGTGAGAAAAGGAACCCTCGTCCACTGCTGGGGGAATGTTGCGTGGTCCAACCTTAATTAATGGAAAACAGCTCAGTAAACTCAGAACTGAGCTGCCATATGACCCAGCAATTCCATTTCTAGATATCTATCCCTAGTACATAAAAACATTCATTCAAAAGGGTCGCATGCACACCATTAGTCACTGCAACACAGTACAACAGCTAAGAGATGGAATCAACCTTGGCGTCCAACCACAGGTGGATGGATCATGAAGATGTGGCACATATACACAAAAGAATACGACACAGCTGCGAGGAACAATAAAATCCTGCAGTTTGCTGCAACTTGGATGGAACTGAAAGATAATCATACAGTGAGCCGGAAGAAGGATAAACGCAGGATGATCACATTCATCTGTGGTATACAGAGTAACAGGGTGAGGGCATTCGATGCAGTTAAAGGGTGATTCCTGGACCACCCTTGGTCTGTGAGGAAGACATAGAATGGAAAAAAATCTAAGGAGTGGAAGAAGAGGCAGATGGGAAGTAAAGGGATTGGGGGATGGGGACGGGGTCAAGGGCCTTGGTAGAACCAAGCAGTAGAGCAGCAGTGGCACAGCTAAATACCCAAAATGCAGAGTCAACAACATGGAGAACAGAAGATTAGAACTGCAACAAGCAAACGTGAAACGGTCCTGTCGGGGAGGCAGGCTTGGGGGGTGGCTGGGGTGACAGGAAACCTAGACACAGGGTAAAGGGAAACTGACCCTGGTGGTGGGATTGGCGCTACAGTACTGTACATCTAGAACGTAATCATCAGCTTGCTCTTCAAGCCCGTGTTCTCCCTTGAACACGAGTCTTGGCTATTTGTCTGTTTGCCTTTTTCTGATCTGGAGAAGCCCGTGTCCACGCCCATGTGCTTCTCCCTTTCTTTCTTCACAACTTTCTAAATAAGTTTCAATAAAAACTTCTTTGCTTCACACACAGAAAACCCGCTAAATTATCAATAACTTCATAAATCACAATTCTTTAATAAAAAATGGGGGGCTGTCTGGCACGAGGGCGCCATGTGCTGACCTGTAGCTGGCGCCTGAGTGCCCCCTCCCCCAAAATTGGGTGGGCTGGAATGATAATACAGTGGGTAGGGTGTTTGCCCTGCACGTGGCTGACCCGGGTTTGATTCCCAACACCTTATATGGTCCTCCAAGCCCACCAGGAGTGACCCCTGAGTGCAGAGCCAGGAGTAAGCCCTGAGCACCACTGGGTGTGCCCCCCCAAAAAAAACCACCAACAAAAAAATTTTCAAAGATTCTATAGATAAGTCACATCCCTTTCTGTGTGCATAAAAAAATTATTTGGCACCAGACCTGCGCCTGTGCAGTGAAACGCATAGAAATCTCAAATCTCGAGAGTCATGCTCCAATCTTGCCCCGGCACCTGAGTATTTTCAAGGTGCCCCTCCATTTGAGATCCAACACCAAGTCACTGGGCGCTCCACAGCAAGCCAGGAGTGCCTCCAGCCTCTCTGCATTTCGTCCACTTCCACACGTGACCCAGCACCAATTCTAAATGCCAACACTCGAAACAGCGAACCTCAACTTCCATTTTGATGGCCATCACCTTAGCTCAAGTCGGATCATGCCCTACCAATCCACCGAGATGCCGCACTGGCCACGGTGCATCAGTCTGGTCCCTCTTCCATACGCTGCTCCCAGGCCATCTCGCTGCTGCCCAAACACAGTGTGGCCTGTGCATACCTCTAGTAATGGCTGTCCACCATCAGCACTCACCCCATGGCCATCTCTGGCCACTCAGCCTTTTTGCTCTCCCATTCCCTTGACACAGCTCCACTAGCTATGTCTCAGCACACTCTCCACGGTTAGGCGGCCTCTTAATCAGAATTGGATCTCAAACATCACAGCATCAAAGAAGACAATGTTCGACTGTCACCTAGGATTTCTATCTTTCCTCTTTAATGCACACAGCACACAGGACTTCATTAATATCTTGTCCAATAATTTAATCCTGCTTTCCCCCCCACCAAATTTCTGGGGCTGCAGAGACAGTGTATTTTGTTTGTGTTACATTCTCCTTTTCCTTAGTCTCTTTATAAAATTTCTTGAATAATAAGAATAAAGAGAGGTTGACTTCAAGCAAGAAAAGGAACATTTTCTCCTGACTCTAAATGAGAATAAAATAAGGCTGGATACAAATGTAGCTAAATTGATGTGACCCAGCACTAATTCTAAATGCCAACACTCCTGACAGTAAATCTTGACTTCTATTTCAATGGTCATTACCTTAATTATGAACGAAATGCAGAGGGCTGGAGGCACTGTCGTTAAATTATAGTTATGATGGCACTAAGAAAAGGAAGAAATGGGCGGTTTAGGGAATGCACAAGTTATAGCCTCAATTTTCCTGCACTGGTTAATATACTGCAGGAGGAGCAACAGTGATTAAATAAAATGTGACCGAAGTTCAAGTGGCTGTGGAACAGGAAGAGGCGAGAGGATAAGCAAAGGACTGTTAGTTTTTAGTTTTGTTTTGGGCTACACCTGATGGTGCAAGGGCTTCCTCCTGTGGGGTTCAGGGGACCATATGGGGTTCCGGGGACTGAACCTTGGCCGATGGTGAGCAAGGCAAGTGTTCCCCCCCTCCCCCCCGAACTATCTCTCCGACCCAGTGAAGGGCTGTTCTGGTGATGTTGAGGGAACAGTCCTATATGAAGGTGGAAACAATGCACAAATCTCCTAGCAGAGATGGCTCAGAGAATAAATTTCTGCATGAAAAGTCAAAGTACTGACTTTATTTTACGAATGGTCCCTGATCTAATAGAACTCTGCTAGTAAACTTTATGGATAAAGTTAAGGATCTTTTGGTGTGTTACGAAAGTTACTTCTTTACAAAGAACATAAAGACAAATAACTTATTCTGGAGTCAACTACAACACAAGTCTTCTTGATGAGATCCAAACTGATGTCTGTTGGTTCTCCAGGCCAGGAAGTAAGATAGCATAAACTGTGGGCGAGCGAGAGGGCTGGGAGGCATGCCTCATGTGCCTGATGCAGTGTGAGCCCTGAGACCAAGTCATCACACCCAGAAAGACCCAGACAGGGCCCAGCCACGACAGGGGAAAGGCAGCACCCTCCTCAGCCCACTCCGCTACTGCCACCCTTCCTCCATGAACAGGAAAGCTTCATCTACCTCATCTTTTACACTACCTTTTCTATACTTAACTCCTATAATGCTTCTTTTAACTCTCATTTTTGGGCCATACCCAATGATGCTCAGGGGTTCCTCCTAGTTCTGTGCTTAGGGATTACTCTTGGCAGGTTTGGGGGACCATACAGGATGTCAGGGATCATATCTGGGTCTATACATGCAAGGCAAGAGCCATTCCTGCTGTACCCTTTCTCCGGCCCCATCCATTAATGTTTTTTGGGTCAGACCCAGCAATGCTCATGTGTAATACCTGGCCATACCTGGCTCTGCATTCAAGAATCACTCCTGGTGGTTTTGGGGTACCAGTTGAACTCGGGTCAGCTGCATGCAAGGGAAGTGCCTTATCTGCTGCACTAAAACTTCCGCCCCTCCATTAATGCTCTTTGGGGCTTGCTTAGGGCTTCACTCCTGGTTCTCTGCTCAGGGATCACTCCTGGAGGGGCTTGGGGGACCAAATGGGGTGCTAGGGCTTGAATCAGGGTCAGCACATACAAGGCAAGTGCCCTCCCCACTGTACTATGGCTCTGGCATTAATGCCTTTGAATTTGATGGGATTCTCATGATGGCAAAAGTAGATTCTCAGGAGATGAAGCAGGAATGGATTTTAGTCAGAAAGCAAACAAGTCCTTTCCCTGCACGCTCCTTCAAAGCACAAGCTGTTTATCTTTTTTCTTCTTTCAAGATCTGCCTCTACCTCCCTGTCTTCGCCAAATGATGCTTTCACTCCCCTTGTCCCTGAAGCAATGCTGTCAACTCTAGTGTTCTACGGTCAGAGAATGGCCACAGAGGCATTAGCCTGTGGAAGTCTTTCTAGTCTTTCCAAAGGGCCCCTTTAACACAGCAACCTCCTACAATTAACCACTGAGGGCACACTGCTTTTCAAAGGCAAATGGCTGTTACTTTGCTGTTACTTTGTTAGGTTAGAGAAAAAGGGAGAAGTTAACCTGCAAAGGGGATAACAAATCTGGCCTTTCTACCTCAGTCTTTCTGTAGGAATATTTCTTTTTTGGGGGGTGGGGTGAGGGAACACTCGGCCGTATGCAGGACTTACTCCTGGCTTTGTGTTCAGGGGTTACTCCTGGCAGGATCAGGGGACCTCCACATGATGCCAGGGATGAAACCCCGGTTGGCTGTGTGCAAGGCAAGTGCCCTACCCACTGTACTATGTTCTGGCCCACTACAAGAATATTCCTGAAACTACGAAAGTGGGCTTCATGAATCAAATTGTGAAGAAACCTAAAAGGGTGATTTTTCTTCCTATCTACAGAAGTTTAGTTTCTTAGGAGTTTGCTCCCATCCACAGTCACACACAAGATATTGGTCTCTCTCTCTCTCTCTCTCTTTTTTTTTTTTTGTGCTTTTTTGGGTCACACCTGGTGATGCACAGGGATTACACCTGGCTGTACACTCAGGAATTATTACTCCTGGTGGTGCTCAGGGAACCATATGGGATGCTGGGAATCGAACCTGGGTTGGCCAAGTGCGAGGCAAACACCCTACCCGCTGTGCTACTGCTCCAGTCTCAAGGAATTGGTCTCTTAAGAAACATGACAATAAAGAACTCAGGGTCCACAAACCTCTTCAAAACTGAGCACGTACAACACCCCCAATTCAACATGACAACAGAAATATTATTTCTGCCACATCGCTGACTTATTCTTTCTACTCAACAGTAAGGAACACTGTTGCCACATAATCTTGCACATTTTTCTGGATAAACCTTAGAAACAATTTTAATAGAATATATGCCAGTTCCCTTCCCAGCTCTCAGAATTCCTTAAACATCTATTTTATAGAATTTTAGTAAAATACTGTTTCACACACTGACTTCAGAAAGTTAACTTTTCTTTTTTTTTTTTTTTTTTTTTGCTTTTGGTTTTTGGGTCACACCGGGCAATGCACAGGAGTTACTCCTGGCTCATGCATTCAGGAATTATTCCTGGCGGTGCTTGGGGGACCATATGGGATGCTGGGAATCGAACCCGGGTCAACTGTGTGCAAGGCAAACGCCCTACCCGCTATTGCTTCAGCCCCTAGAAAGTTAACTTTTAAGATAAGCAAAATAGATTATAAAATATAAATTGCGACAAGATATTCAAATAACATATTGATTTATTCTAGTTCACAAAATGTTTTGGGTACTTTTAATCCTCTATGACAAGCTCCAGTAATAGAACAAATTCTAACATTTCTAGAGTTGAAAAATATTACTGTAATTTTTATCAAAAATAGTTCAGCTGCCATGAATGAAATAAGTTTTATTATACATACTTAAAGCTCTAGAATGATCCGGATTCCTTATTCCCTTTGCTCGTAACCTCTGCAGAAGAACTGTTGAAGACAACTGTTTTACAAGATATACTGCCATGGAATAGTTCTGGAAAACAAACAACATATGTATGTAAACAATACATCCACTTAAATTTCACAGTGATAGGGAATAAAAACCAACACTTGTTAGAACACCTATCGTGTCTTCATGAGCAGTAATTCATTCACCACAACCAGAAAGCTGTTGAGGTGGGCATAGCCTCCTTTTATAGATGAGCATGGTATAGCACAGCAAAGTACAAGGATGCGTCCTAATTTTGCAACTTTTAAGCAACAAAGCCAGTTCAACTGTGTTTCTGCATTACTAGACTACGGATGCCTGAAGCTAAATCAATTTAAGGCATTGATGAAAGAACATGATTAGGACTAAATACAGCCACAGGCAGTTTGACGTCAAAAGTCATCAGTGTGCCAGAGAGGAAGTAAAGTCGCTCAGGCACTCGCCTTGCATGCAGTCAAACCAGGCTCGCTCCCCAGCACTGCAGGTCCTCACTGTCCCCGTGCCCAGGCCTGCTGGTTGCTTTGAACTGACTTAGCTGAAGGCACAATCCAATTTCCAGTTACTTTATCCAATCTTCCCTGGCGCTGGGGTCAAACCTGCCCTCACAGGTGCCAGGCAAGTGCTCTACCACTGAGCTACACCCCTACTTGCCCCTACAATTCCCCTCTCTTCATTTTTGGGAGGGGAAATGTAGTGCTCAGGGGACTATATGTAGTGTTGGGGATCAAAGTGGGTACAGCTGTGTGCAAGGTAAGCTCTTTAACAGCTATATATCTGTCTGGTACCTTTTAAAAAAAGAAAAGATACTGAATGTACAGTTCAGAAATCTTCCTC
Source organism: Sorex araneus (assembly GCF_027595985.1). Classification (NCBI taxonomy): domain Eukaryota; kingdom Metazoa; phylum Chordata; class Mammalia; order Eulipotyphla; family Soricidae; genus Sorex; species Sorex araneus. The sequence continues at coordinate 39,339,937 of NC_073303.1, read as the reverse complement.
ATTCACAAGCTACATAAACATTTTCTGAGGGGAAAATAAAATGGCCAGAAAAGGTAATTTACATCCACTGACAAAATTTCATCATTTATTTATTTATTTATTTGTTTGTTTTTGCTTTTTGGGTCACACCCAGTGATGCACAAGGGTTACTCCTGGCTCATGCACTCAGGAGTTACTCCTGGCGGTGCTCGGGGGACCATATGGGATGCTGAGAATCGAACCCGGGTTGGCCGCATGCAAGGCAAATTACCCTACCCGCTGTGCTATTGCTCCAGCCCCCATTTCATCATTTATTAATAAGGAAAAAGCAACCTTAAAACTTTTCCAAATTTTAAAAAATTTTCCAAATTTGATCATATATAATCTATCAATCTAAAACAAAACCCTAAAAGCTAAAAGGTTTCTTTTAGGAAAAAAAGCAAAACACTCACTTGCCTTTACTACTTGTTTGATCACAAGTATGACAGAAACTGGAAAGATGTTAATGAACACTAAGAAATTCTGTACTGACAACTTGAATTTTCAGAACTAGGAATTACCCTGAGGCTTTATATAAATTTTTAAGGAGAGATCAAATAGAAACCACAAGTCCAACTTCCATGAAAAGGTATGTTCACTCAGGTTAAAACACGTAACCAAATAGGGAAAAATGGCATAAAGAATGTCAGGTATTAAGAAAGGCCATTTGTACTGATAATAGGGAATTAAATTTATATCATATGAGAGAAATTCAGAGACAACCCATGACATAGTTAATAGTGGTGTCGCAGCATTTTACCAGTAACCCTTCAAAGTATCACCTAACCAACTACTGACAAATTCTGCATTACTGTTTTTGTCAATGCTTAAAAAAAAATCTTCAAAATTGGGGCCGAAAAATAGTACAGTGGGTAGGGCACTTGCCTTGCACATGGCTGACCGGGGTTAATCCCTGGCATCCATATGGTCCCCCAACCTGCCAGGAGTGATTCCTGAGTATAGAGTCAGGAGTAACTCCTGAACTTCGCAAAGTGTGACCCAAAAGCCAAAAAAAAAAAAAAAAAAAAGTTAAAAAAAAAAGAATTTTCAGAATTGTCTCTAAAGATATTTTCTCCATAATTAAAATATAGACATTCATTAAATGCCTTTAAACCAGTAACTAAATAACTTCTGTAAAAGCAAAGCTTAATAAACGCTAAACGCAGTGATGATCCTGAGATCAGAGAGTAACTTATAATACAGTTCCCTCATTTCCTTCAAGGACTGAACAAAGGCTGTGGAGACAGGTTCGAACCTAGTACCACGTGGTCCCCTGAGCAGCACCAGGAGCGATTCCTGAGCACCAAGTCAGAAAGAAATAGTTACTTTAGTAACAGCTGGGTGTGGCCCCAGCAAAAATAAACTTTATAAACAACAAGCAAGTTTCACACAAAAGTAACAGCAAAGAGTGGAGAGTCCAGCGGGGAGGGCACTTGCCTTGCATGCGTCTGACAAAGGTTAATTCCTGGGACCCCATGTGGCCTTCCCAAGCCCACCAGAGCGAGGAGTAAGCCCTGAACATTGCTGGGTGTGGCCACAAAACAAAACAAAATTTCATTTACAGATCGGGATCTACAGAAAGGCCTTCCCTTGGAGACTTTCAGGTCTCTGGAGCGCTGTTCTCTCTGCGGGGGCTAGCAGGGACCTGTGCCAGAGACTGTTCCTCTCTCCTCTCGAGGGATCAGCAGAGACATTTCCTTTCTCTCCCTTGGTTTAAGGTGTATTATTAAACATTAGAAGTATCCTGTCCTGGGGGGCTGGAGCGATAGCACTGCAGGTAGGGCGTTTGCCTTGCACGCGGCCAAACTGAGTTCGATTCCCAGCATCCCATATGGTCCCCTGAGCACCGCCAGGGGTGATTCCTGAGTGCAAAGCCAGGAGTAACCCTTGTGCACTGCCAGGTGTGACCCAAAAAGAAAAAAAAAAAAAAAGTATCCTGTCCTACCACACTTTTCAGATGGGGTACTCTATAACTGACTATAAAACAACTATAACTTGTTTTTGGGGTCAAAACAAGACATCTTAATATGAGACAAAAAAAGGAAACTAAAAGTAGGGGCCAAGCTACATTAGAAGTAAAACATCTACAGGAATTAAAAAGGCTAAGAGTGGCATGTTAAGGAAAACAAACAAACTTGAAAGACACCAAATTTTGCTTTATTAAAATTAAAAGCCAACTACTACATATCTAGAAAAGAAATATAGGAGTAGCTTGATGCACCTTTGTTTTATCAAAATCTAGTAACCTTCATATTCCTAATGTTACTGATACCTGCAGGGCTTTTTCTGAGTACGAGGCAAACTATGTCAACTACGCACATATGCTGCCTGAGTCCATGTGCTGACTGTGCTCATGTGCCAAGCACATGTGTCACCCGCATCTCCCCTCTTGAGATATGTACTTTCATGCCTCCATAGCTAATGCTGCGGTGTGTGCAGAAACTCTCTCTGCCTTGAGAAGCCCGAGCTCTCTCTCAAGTGTGTTAAACTCTCACTTTCTCTCCCTTCTTTCCCCTCCTAAAAATCTCCAATAAAATCTGTTTTACTTCAATTAATAATATTAATAATAATAATAACAACAACAACGAACAACAACAATAATATGTCCACTAGCTCTCATGTTTGTTAACAATGGTTTGAAGGCTCCAGTCAGCACAACAGAATAAGAAATTATAGCATTAGGATTAGAATTATCATTATTTAAATAACAACACAATTTATTTTGGCTTGGGGGCCAGCTCCGATGGTACTTAGGGCTTATTCCTGGCTCTATGCTTAGGGATCATTCTTGATGGGCTTGGGGACCGCTTAGGGTGCCAGATATGGAACCCAGGTCAGCCGTGTGCAAGGCAAGTACCCTACGCACTGTACTGTCCCTCCAGCCCCTAATGATAACATTTTGAAATCAAAATAGCCTACCTGACATTACCAAGAAACCATTAAAAAGTTATTAGAAAATATAAATTTAGGGGCTGGAGCGATAGCACAGCGGGTAGGGCGTTTGCCTTGCACGCGGCTGACCCGGGTTGATCCCTAGCATCCCATATGGTCCCCTGACCACCACCAGGAGTAATTCCTGAGTGCATGAGCCAGGAGTAACCCCTGAGCATCACCGGGTGTCACCCAAAAAAGCAAAAAAAAAAAAAAAGAAAATATAAATTTAGTAAACATTAAAAATAACTCAACAAAAATAATCCTTAGGAAAAATAATAGGGAAGACCTATTACTGAACTACACATTCACAGCACTCTCCCTCAGATTCCCAGGAGAGCTTCGGGGAGCGATGCCGAGGACCGTGTTTCCCCACCTGGGGCTCTTCTCCACTATTTTCTCGCTTCCCCAAGCCCCGATCCTATTTTGTCTCTCACTCTCAGCTGCTCTGCCTCACAGACATTGAAGAATCATTTCAGAACTTCTAATCCAATCACCATGCTCTTTCAAACCTCTGAACTTCCCATTTAGCAAAGCCCCTCTGGAGACATCTTCCCCATTCTTACCCTTATTTGTCTGTTTTGGGGCCACAACAGACTGATGCCCAGGGCTTTTTCCAGGCAATGCCCTCACCACACCGAAGGGCTCAGGGGACCCTATGGGATGCTGGGGACCTAACCTTGGTCGACCACATGCACAGCAAGTGCCAAGCCTGTTGTGTTATGGCTCCGGCCCTCTTTCTTCTTTTTTTGCTTTTTGGGTCACACTTGGTGATGCTCAGGGGTTATTCTTGGCTCATGCACTCAGGAAGTACTCCTGGCGGTGCTCGGGGGACCATATGGGATGCTGGGAATTGAAGCTGGGTCGGTCGCCTGCAAAACAAATGCCCCACCCGCTGTGCTATGGCTCCAGCCCCGGCTCCGGCCCTCTTACCCCTACTTCTCATCTACCCCTTGGTGCTGCAGTGCAGGATGACTGGCCTTCAAGTGCTTCCCACTCTGGGAAGAAAAATCTGCTTCAACAGACAACATCCCTAGCATTACTTCCAGAACTCTACATGCTCCAAGGGCTGTCTTATCTCTCCAGACTCACTGCTCTCCTTTCTCGCATTCTGGTTCCTGAAAAGAACCAGGCTCTTCTCTGTCTCTGGGCGAATGTGGGAGCTGCTCCCTCCTAACCCTCCAGCTGACTGAGGCCTTCTGCTCTCCTCTTAGCTCTGTCACTATCTCCTGAGGGGACAGCTGCTTGACTCCCGAGTTCAGAGCACCTTTTTTACCTCGAGCATTCTTCAACCTTTCACCTCTGGGGACAGGACCGTGGCCTTCCTGCGAGTCCACCAAACCAAGACAGGAGACCAGTGGCTATGCCTGCAGGCTGCTGGCCGAGGAAAGCAAATGTGACACACTCTAAATGCCACGCTTTTCAATGGTGGGTCACAACCCCACATAGAGTAACATCACTGAACAGGGGAGGTGTGAAAATCTGGGTTACTGGGCTTCTAAAAGGTTTTTGAATTCAATGATCAAAGACTAACTCAAAACTCAAACATGCCATGACTCAGGTGTTTACAGCCAGGCTCACCATGTTGTATTTCTCAGGTGAAAGGGAAGGGGCTGGAACAGAAAAAGTTTCAGAAGATCTGATCTAGCCCTCCACTGTCACGTTTCCTGAACCTCTTCTCCCTCCGCTACCCTCCAAGTGAGGCTGACTCCTCCCTCCCAGCCGCGTCCCCGCAGCCTCCACTCCTGACCTCTCCATCCCCTCAGCAGGCCTCCCCCTCATCTCCTGAATGCTCTGCTCATCACCCCGCACAGCTCGCTCATACTGTCCATCACCGGGTGAGACAGGGGGGAGGAATAAAGCACCGCCCAGCCCTCAGGGACTGAGGATGTTTCATGAGCTCCAAGAAATGATGGCACAGGTAGTCCGCCAAGTACGAGAAAGTATGAGAGGGTAGGGGCCTAGAGATAGCATGGCAGGTAGGTTGTTTTCCTTGCATGTGGCCAACCTGGGTTGGATCCCGGCATCCCCTAGGGTCCCCTGAGCACTGCCAGGAGTGATTCCTGAGCGCAGAGTCAAAAGTAGCCCCTGAGCATCGCTGGGTGTGGTCCCAAAACAAAAAATAAAACAAAACAAAAGCATGAGCAGAAATGAGAAAACTACAATCAGAAATGACAAATGAAGAGCATGGTGGGTGATATAAAAAACCCAGTAGAAAGTCTGAGAAGTAGAGCAGAGCAGCTGAGGCAGAGATCAAGAAAACCTTGATCAGGAAATCTCTAGAAAACAGTGTAAGATAGAAGAAAGTTTGAAAGGAGATGAACAGCACATCACAGAGCCATGGGATGAAGTTAAGAGAAATAAGAATTTCCCAAAATTGAGTGCAAGCAACAAAACCTAAGAACCCAGAGGGTCCCAGTGAAAACAGACCCAAATAAAAAAAACCCTAAGAAACAATCAAAATGGCAAAAGCAAATGAGAGAGAGAATATTGAAAGCAGCAAGATCAAAAAAGGAAGTTACATACAAAAGAAAGCCCCTTTGATTCACAACAGATCTATCAAATGAGACGCTACAAAGCCAGAAGAGAATGGAAGGATACAGTACAAAACTCACTGAAATGAACATTTCACCAAGAATACTCCAATCTGGGGCTGGAAAGTTAGCGCAGTGGGTAAGGTGCTTGCCTTGCATATGGGGACCCAGGTTCAATTCCTGGCATCCCATATGGTTTCCTGAGCAATGCCAGGTGTAATTCCTGAGTATAGTCCCAGAACTGACACCTGAGCATCACTGGATATGGCCCCCCAAAAATAACAAACAAAAAAATAATCCTCCACCCAGCTGTATTATCATTCAGATTTGAAGGCATGATACAGAGCTTCAGGGATGAGCAGTCGCCCCGGAAATTCAGTCTTAAACTAGTTTTGCAAGAAGCATTAAAAAAGTTTCTTTAGGAGACAAGACAAACCTCTCAACACTTTGCCAGTGAGTGTGGCAGCCACTCACGGTGCTCACGGCCGGCCTCTCCGAGATTAAGAAAGGTCTGTTTGTTCTTAGCTGGCTAAGGGTTCTCATACTCAATATTCTCTGTTTATTCAGGGATTCTGTTGCATCAATAGAGGTTTTTATTATAATCCTTTACTTATTTGTGCAGATACTTAGCATAATCTATCATATTTTCTGATATGTATATCTGATATTCTCTTTTTTTGGAGAAAACAAATGTTGTATTTCTACAGGCCTATTCAGATTTCCCCTTAAAATTTTCTGTATTTGGGGCCCCAGTGATAGTTCAGTGAGTAAGGTGCTTGCTTGCACGTGGCTGACCCTGGTTCAGTTCCTGGATTCTTTGTTACCAGAACCCTGCCAGGAGTTATCCCTGAGTGCAGAGCCAAGAGTAAGCCCGAAGCACCACTGGATGTGGCTCAGAAGATTACTGCTCCCCATGAATTCTCTTCTCACTCTTACTTAACTGTATATATCAGGAGGTCTTATCTATTTCATGTGCTAGCATGAGATTATTCACAATATCTACTTTTAAAATTTATATACCTACAAAATAAAAGATAGTGTTTTTTTAAAAACATTTTTTTAAAAGTTAGGATCTCTGAGAGTTTCCGTTTATCTCTAGTCATCTATATATATGTAGGTGCCACCACCTCCACCAAAACACAAAACCAGAAAAAGAGTCCCTCTCAGATGTCGGAGGTCATTGGAACTTGAGATTTTATCTATAAATCTGAGCTTCCATGAGAGGGGGTGATCAGGAGGGGTCGGTACTCTGGTGGGGGAAAGCGGGCTCTCTGGTGATGGTTGTGGCTCTGGAATGCCGTACGCGTGAGAAGCATAATTAACAGAATTGCAAATCTTGCTATCACTATAAAAATGGTAAAACAAAGCCTGACCTAAATGATCGCCCTCTCTTATAGTACTTATGAACGTTCAGTTGGCGTCATTGTGTATAACTTTTGGTTCCTTGTTCTCAATGAACCACCCCCTCTCCCTCGCCCACCCTTAGCATTTGATAGATTTGACCATTTTCATTATACAATACATGACATACAATATGCATTCAATAAATTTCAAATATGTTGGTTAATAGATAATAAACTCATATCGTAAAATTTCAGTAATCAAAAACACTGAGTATTTTGTTCAGAAACATATCTAGGGTAAGTACATAATAATGGCACTTTCCAAATCAGCACTTCTTTAGTAACAGTGTTAGAATTAGTTACTTTCAAATGAAGCTTTTTATTTTACACTACACATAAAATGGACTTATTGAAGGTAAGGCAAGAAAACCTCAAAAGTCTAGAAAAAATAAAGGGCAGCATTTATGTAAGCATATTTGCTTGGAAGGGCAGGACAGACCAACATAACAGGGATTACCAGGGAAAAGACCATTAAGGAGAAAAAAAGTGCTTAAGATTTGGCTCTAGGAGTAATTCCTGAGTGCAGAGAGCCAGGAATAATCCCTAAGCATCGCTGGGTGTGATCCAAAAGAGAAAAAAAAAAAAAAGATTTGGCTTTTACTTCAAGCACAGTTTTTAAAAATGTCTTCATAACATTTAAGTCTTCTATGCCTTAAATAATCATGAAAATGAAAGCAAAAGTTAGAAACAAGGACTATGAATCAGTAAGAAAACAACAATAGAAAAATAGATATGGATACCATTTCAAGATGCACATAATCACAATTTTTTTTTTTAAATAATGAAAGAAGTGCAAACTAACACCAACATTTACCTGTTTAGAAATGACAGACTCTAAACAGATAAAACAAGATAAATCTCAGTGCTGACAGGGACATGAGTGCTCAGTTAGCCAGAGAATAAATTCACACATCCTTTTCAATTGCAGTTTTTCTTAAAATTCTGCACATGCTCTGTGAAGCAACAGCACTGAAAACTCTTCAAAATAAGTGTTTCATTTTTGTTTTCTTTTTGGGTCACACCTGGCAATGTTCAGGGGTTACTCCTGGCTCTGCACTCAGGAATCACTCCTGGCAGTGCTCAGGGGACCATATGGGATGCCGGGGATTGAACCTGGGTCACATATGCGCAAATGCCCTGTTGACTGTAGCTCCAGCCCCTCAAAGCAAGGTTTGAGGGCTGAAGAGAATGACAAGTTGGAACAAGTGCTTTGCACTTAGGAGGCTTGGGTTCAACCCCCACTGTGACATGGTCCCCAGAGCATTGACAGGAGAAACTCTTTTTTTAAAAAAATTAAAAAAAATTTTTTTTTTTTCTTTTTGGATCACACCTGGCGATGCACAGGGCTTACTCCTGGCTCTGCACTCAGGAATTATCCCTGGCAGTGCTCAGGAGACCATATGGGATGCTGGGAATTGAACCTGGGTCGGCCGCGTGCAAGGCAAACGCCCTACCCGCTGTGCTATTGCTCCAGCCCCCGACAGGAGTAACTCTTGAGCACTGCTGGTTATGACACAAAAGCTAATTAGAACAAAAACTGTTCTCTGAAATGGTAATGAATGAATCTGCAAGTGTTCAACAACAGGGAATAAGACAACACGAAAGGATACAGGACAGTGTTCGAGAGAACAGCTGAAACTGCTTCTATTTTTAAATGGAAATGTTGAAAATTCATTTCGAAATGAAAATATATCCTCTGGCAACTCATTATATAACATATATCATATAAGCTCAGGTTAGTCACAGAGTAAGCCTTTCCTTAAAATATAAAAACTGATTAGGAACAAAACTTGACTTACTCTTCCAATTTCTGCTGTCCAAGAAACAACGATGGTGTTTGGTACCGTCGTGGACAACCGGACGAGGGAAGTGATGTTTATTGGTCGGCTGGGTCGCTTTGGCTCCACACCGTTTTTAGTAGGTGGAAGGTAACCCTGAGAATGGAAATATCATTTATTCTGGTTAGTTCCAAATAATTTCAATTCGTGCTCCTTAAAGTTGAAAAACAAAACAAAACAAAACAACAAAAAGCCAAACCCTACAAACACACTTTCTAGAAAGTGAGTATTTTCATTTAAAAAAGCATAGAAATTTTTATAGTTTTCTGTCTGATTCTCTAAACAATCCTGTAATCTCATTCTAGTTAGTTTAAGGAAAAATACTGATGACAGAATTAAAAAACAAAATCCAAGTCATGAAGATTTACAAATCAGAATAAATTAATAAATATCTTAAGAAGTATAAAGCAATTTTAAGGGTGACCAATAACAGTTTCCACTCTCATCTTCTACTTAAGTAAGACATGGCATCTGAAAAGTCTCTGACCACAAGCTTGCAGAAACTTGTAAATACAGTTGAGGTTGAAATCATTTCTTTTCCACTAAAACAAGTATAACACAAAAGCTTCCACCCCAAGTCAAACCCTAGACTCGGTGTCCACAGCTGATACCACAGCTGTCAGTCCAACATAGTCATAGCTGGCACGTGTGTTTCACTAATACCAACCTATATCCAAAATAAAAATGTTTCCTTAATGAAAAACCACAATTAACAAGAGCTATCATGACGAGTTTGTTATGTTAGCAATGCATTGAAAAAATAGCTTTAAAGACTTACTGGAAGGCTGCAAGGTTTTGTATTCACTTTCACGCAAAGGTTGGGTGGGAAGTGATCTTCTTGGGGACAACTGGTTTCTGATAAACAAAACCTAAACAATAAGGACAGATTTAGTTGCCTCTAAGTATGACCTCTTCAATAATTTTGTTCAGTGGCTAATATAAAAAATGGTCAAACTTAACAGTAACCAAAACACTATTAAAACTACACATTTTACTTAATCGAACATCTAGCTGTTAGACTTAAGGGAAATTACTTTGGTGGGGTGTAGCTCAGCAGGAAAACATGCCTGACACCCTGTCTTCCATCCCCAGCACCAACATAAAATAAAAAATTCTGTCAGTGTAGAATTTCAATGATCATGATTATCAATCTGTACCTGCTTTCATGTTTTCCATCATTTAACCTTTTTTTTGGAGGAGGGGAGGCCAAGTAATTGACAAAATTGAAAAATTTCTTAACCAAAGATTAAAATGTTTAATATTTAAATTCTTGGAGCTCTTGATAAAGCTAAATGCTTCCTAATATTTTAAGACACATAATAATACAGTTTTCCCCAAATTCGTTTACCTATGAAACATGGGGGTGGGGGCTATTCTCAGCAGATGTACTGACAATACTGTGAGAATAGCCCCAGGACTAGAGCTCTGCTCATGAAGTCAAGGTACCCATAATCCCCAAGATATTTGTATTTTACCATACATATGTATATATATATATTTAGAACATTATCTCAGAAACATTTATTTGCCAGTTCCATGAGGCTTTTTGGGGTGTGTGGGGGGAGGAACCCGGGAACGCCTCGGCAGCATTCCTGCCGGCCCTGCACACTGACCACAGGGCAGAGTCCTGACCCCTGGTCTCCAACCTTTGCCCACCATGGACGGGTGCTGGGACGTGCACCAGAGGAGAAGAGCGTTGAGTTACATAATTTATAAATCCGAACTATCATTCACTCTTAAAGAACAAGAAATAAGCTAATTTTTTGCTATTCAAAATATCAATTCTTAATCACTTCCTTATTAACAACCAATACCTGAGGATTATTTATCTTTCCAGATTGTTCACAACACTTGAGTTATTTGGCTCTCAAGGAGAACCTTATCTCAGAATCCTGTGAAACATTAATCTCACATAACATCTTCCCTGATCACACGTGGTGTATAGTCTTCAAAATGGGACATTTTCTATGTAAAATTCTCTTCTTTATAGAAAGACATCTACAGTGAATCTGATGAACAGATTCTCAAAAGGAAATTTAATTAGCAAGCAGATGCTGAGCCTCACGGGATCAAACCTAAGCCCAGCAGAACCTTTTATTACAGGCCAGTTCTTCACAGCCTAAGAATAAGAGGATGCCATAAGTGGATGCTTTAATCAGCTACAGCAATGTAAGCGATGAATTTAAAACATGGACTACGGCTGCCTGAAGCTGTAGAAAAATAATAATTTATATGACACGATGAATTCTATCCAATTATGTAGAAAGCAAAAATCTAAATTACCCTAACCAATGAAAGGTCAACAACCAACATCAGAAGTTTCTGCACTTCACGAGTGCAGGTTAGGGAAACAAAAACTGATATGAGAAAAATAGATTTCACTATCTTTCACAAACTTTTTTTTTTTTTTTTTAGCTTTTGGGTCACACCCGGTGATGCTCAGGGGCTACTTCTGGCTCTGCACTCAGGAATTACTCCTGGCAGTGCTCAGGGGACCATATGGGATGCTGGGAATCGAACCCAGGTTGGCCACGTGCAAGGTAAATGCCCTACCTGCTGTGCTATCTATCCAGCCCTCTATCTTTCACAAAGTTTTTTTTTTTTTATAATGCTTGTTTAGTTTGCTTTTGGGGTCACACCCAGCAGTGCTCAGGGTTACTCCTGGCTCTGCACTCAGGAATTACTTACTCCTAGCTGAGCACAGGGGACCATATGGGATGTCCGGGATTAAACCCAGGTCAGCTGCGTTCAAGACAAATGCTGTACCTGCTGTACTATTCCTCCAGACCCCTCACAAACTTTTTTAAAACTGAAAAGGAAACAGTTCCAAACTAATTTTCTGAGGCCAGCATTATCTTCATTCTAAAATCAAACAAGATTTATAATTAAGAATAGATTAGATATGTAACCTGAACTTAAATAACATACAGGGATTATGAACCTAGCAATGGAGAAGGGAATGAAAAATGGGCATTTTATTAAAACACAGAGTCACCCAACAATTACACAATATAATTCAAAATGGTGTGTCTTTTTCAATAAGTTCTTAAGATTTGAATTTTAAATGGCTAGGCCATTTTTTAACTCTGAGGATTCCCTTGGATTGCTCAATCAAATTTGATATTAGAGAAAAACCTTTTCTAAAAGGAAAGAGAGAACAAAAGGGAATGCCCTGCCACAGAGGTGGGATGGGGTAGGGGATATGGGGGGAGGGTGGTGCGAGGGATACTGGGATCACTGGTGGTAGAGAACGGGCACTGGTAGAGGGATGGGTACTCGATCATTGTATGACTGAAAACGCAAGCACGAAAGTTTGTAAATCTGTAACTGTACCCCACGGTGATTCACTAATAAAAATTTTTAAAAAAAGAGAGAAAGAGAAAAAACCCTTTTCTTTGGAAAGTGAGCCAATCATAGTAGTTGTGGCCTTAAAGAAAGCACATACATTAATTTAAAATACCAAGAATGGTAATTTTTGTTCTAGAGCAAGGAGTGTTTTCAAACTTGAATCTCAAGACTCTTTCTCCTTATTTCTTCGAAGGAAAACTAACAAAGAAGTCAAATATGCAGAACAGATGGAAGCAGCACGACTAGGCTGTATGTTTACATGCACTTGTTTGGGTGTGGGGGCCCAAGCCAAGTTTGAAAAATTATTATTATTATTGTTAGCTTTGGAGCCAGAGCAGGAAATGCTCAGGGCTTACTCCTGGCTCTGAGCTCAGGGATAATTCCTTTAGGGTCAGGGCACCATATGGGGTGCCAGGGATCGAACCTAGGTTGACAACATGCCAGGCTAGCACCCTAACCACTGTACAATCACTCTGGCTTCCAAAACCACTATTTTAAAGAATAATGTTTCACATATATCGGTATGAGCAAAATATGAATTGTTGTGACAGAGGTTAGTAACAACTAGTTATGAAGACATCTTGTTTCAGTTCTTTAATTGATCGCCTCTGACAGCGTTGATAAAGTGCCTTTATTTTTTAGGAGTAGGGAGTGCACGACGTTCCTTGGGGGACCACGCAGTTCCAGGGATCAAATCTGCATGCCAGGCATGCACTCTCTGCCTTACAGCACCTTCCCCGCCCACTGAAGGCCCATCTACATAGAAATATGTTTGTCACGGCCTCCCCAAACCAAGACCTCGGCCTCCCCTGGCTTTAGTCACCGTTTCCGTCACACTAATTTAAGCCTAGGTCAGAGTTTTACAGACGAACTACCTGTGTTGGTGCTGCCATTTCTTTGCTGACCTCCCGTATATGTGCCATTTATAAACATGACCTAGACTCTGACTGCTAAGGCTGGACCGACTCATCCTCCCTGCCACACAGGGAAACTACTTCACTGAGGCAAACAAATGTCTCCTATTTTCTTTTCTATCCCTTATTGCGTTAAGAACCATGCAGGTCACGTAAGTTTACACTCTCGGAGTGAAAAGCAACCTACAAGGCTTAGATAGTAAGCAGGACAGAGACATATTAACAGAAAAGACTATGAAGATCTTCTGAGGAAAAAAGTGAGTCAAGCTCTGAAAAGAAACTGAATAAGAGGCAGCTGTGAATCCATGCAAGATATGTTCCCATTTCTTTGCAAAAGCTTTCAAGATGTCCAGGTAGAATCTAAATCACAGTATTTAATGATTTAAATATAAGACAAAGCTAATCAGATCACTGGGCTTTTGGCTAGTCCGTGCTGACACTGCAGACTTAACCCAAGTACTTGCTCAGCTCTTAGGACTGTTTGACCCTTACGTAAATAAGGCCCTGGCTTGTATGAAACCTGGCATTTCTAATGAGCTATCTAGTTGGAACTTGCCAACCAAAAGAGAGAAATGTGATTAGGTAAGTGCAAATTACTTGCTATATTAAAACCTAAATTGGATACAATTTTTTTTAGTTCATAATGATTTTTTTTCTGTGTGTGGGGAGTATTTGTGCTACACCTGATGGTGCTCAGGGATTCCTCCTGGTTGTGTGCTCAGGGATCATACCTGGTGGTGCTCAGGGAAAGCCCAGGAGGTGCCGGGAACTGAACCAGGGTCAGCAATGAGCAAGGCAAATCCTGCCCACTGCATTACTCTCAGTAACAAAGATTCTTCCCTCAAATCCGAGACTTTCAATTACTTACTAAAAACCGTTTCTTTTCTTTCTTTCTTTTTTTTAAACCTTGACAGGACGTTAACAATTCCACTTGCATTGACACTGAAATTGACACTGTACCTTAATTGGACCTGCACTGTGAAGTCACACTTGGTCCCAGATATATCCCTGGAAAAGAGAGTCAGAGATACAACAATTAAAAAATCTATGTCTGTGAGCGCCGATTCCATCACTTAAGAAAGGGTCTCAAACGGTCAGGATATAGAGCAGAGGGTAGGAAGAACCCACTCTCACACCGGCAGTACCGATACTCACGCTTCGGGAGCACAGAACTCCTGAGCACAGACCTGGCCAGGGGAAAGGCACAGCGCGCGCAGGGACTCACATGGAGCTGCTGATCTGCTGCACTTGCTGCGGCGTCAACGCAAACGCAAAACAGGTTTCCCGGAAGCGCTGGCTGCTGTCTGACGCTGAGGAGGGAGAGAAGCAGACTTTCAGTCATCTGTGGGCTCATCCGCAGAGAACACGGATGGCGCGAAGGAAAAGGCACGCACACGGCCTTGACTGACAGGCACACAGAGTCACTTCTGAGAGCACGGCAAAGGAGTATCCAAAAAAGTAAAACTAGGCCAGTTGCACTAGAACAGGAAGAGGCGCGGAAAGGCAAATCTCAAAGTTTGATCAGGATTCAAGTGAAGAAAACACATAACCAAAGAAATGATAATACAATGATCTAATAAATATTTTCAACTAAAAGAGCACACTTGTGCCTGGAGACACAGCAGGCCAGGAGCTCGCCTTGCATGCAGCCGGCCCAGGCCCAGTCTCCACCCGACATGGTCCCCCAAGCACTGCCAGGACTGACACTGAGCGCAGAGCCAGGAATAACCCCTAAACATCACTGGGTGTGCACGCTCCCCACCCCCATACAAAAAAGTACACCGTATAAATATGTGTTGGTACTGTTATTAAAAATGAAGCACATGCAGAGGCCAGAGTGATAGCACAACAGGTAATGTGCTTGCCTTGCAGGCAGCCTACCTGGGCTTGGCATTCCATATGGCGCCCAGAGGCCTCCAGGAGTAATTCCTGAGCACAGCGCCAGGAGTACCTGAGCACAGCCAGGGTGGCCCCAAAACCAAAATAAACATAAAAATAAACAAAATAAAGCACATGCTTTAAGTTCAACATTGGCACCACAAAATGAAATAGACTGCCATAAGCCCATTTAAGGACCTCTAGTTGTGAACTATGTAACGAGCTAGATACACCTTGAGATGGACACAGGCCAGATGAAAAAGGCCAATTAAAAATATGTTCTTCAGGGCTGGAGCGGTAGCACAGCGGGTAGGGTGTTTGCCTTGCACGTGGCCGACCCAGGTTCGAATTCCAGCATCCCATATGGACCCCTGAGCACCGCTAGTAGTAATTCCTGAGTGAAGAGCCAGGAGTAACCCCTGTGCATCGCCAGGTGTGACCCAAAAAGGAAAAAAAAAATGATCTTCGATTTAGACAATACCAAGCAAGTTTCATATTGCTATTGTGCAGTTTCTCCTATAGAGCGAGCGTTACTTTAAATTTTATCTGCTAAGATCTCAAAGAAGGAGTCATACAGAGCAAAAGAAGGGACGATTTTGAGGGGGGAGGTGGGTGGTGGAAAGGGAAGACAAGTGTGAGAACAGGCAGAAAAGCCAAGGTCAAAGAGAACCAAGAGTTCAACTGGTTTATAATGTATACTGTGAACATTTTTAAAATTAGTGGTCAACATCCACTTGTTCACTAGTGCTTCTTTAGTACTTGGCACAAAGATACACAGAAAGAACAGACTATATAATTTATGCCATTTAACTATACTTTCCCAAGATACCTTTATAGAACAATAGGATCACTAAAAGTTATTACCAAGAATCTCTTGGCTTGTGAACCTCTGTTGTCAAAGACGCTTAAGAGTTGGCCATTTTCTGCTTTAACTGGATTTGATCCTACATACAAGCAACACTTCCTCTACAACTAGCACGAAACTTCAGTATGCCAACTTGAGGAAAATCTGGACAAATGTATCACGAGGGGTAAAAAAGGACTGCTCACTGCCAATCTGCAACCTTATTTCAATCCTGCAACATTTTTAAAGAAGAAATTTTCCCCCCTTACAGAACCCATTTTCAGGGCTGAGAGAGAACACAGGGTTTTAGGATGTTTGCCCTGTGTCCTGCTGACCAACTCCTCCCCCAGTCTGCTCCCAGACTCCAGGGCTCCCTCCAGGGCAAAGAGCCAAGAAGAGGCTCTGAGCACCTGTCTTAATTATAAGGTATCAACCTGTCAGGTGGCTGGGAACTAAGGACGAGAATATAGGAAAACAGAAGTTTTCTCTGTCAGGTCATGAGAGTAACTAACTCTTCTGCTTTCCTCGAGAATATATTTCTATAAAGATTTTAGTCCAATTAATTGTGTCTAAAATAAGATAAGCCTAATTTAGATTTCTGGCTCTGTTCTCAAACAGTGCTAAAATAATTTCACAAGCACAAAAATTGATTTAACTCTCTAGGCAAAATTTCAGATTTATTCTAGAATGAGTACAGTATGTTTTGGACACATGCATATAGCTTTATATGGAAAAGATAAGCACAAAAGTGAGGTTATTTTTTGTGTCAAACATTAAAAACCAGGCTTACTACTTAAAAATAACTCCAATTTACATCCTGTTTTATATAGAGAATATAATGCTTATAGGTATTGCCCCCCCAAAACATCTTTTTCACATTATGAGGTTTTCAGAAATCTGATATTTCTAATAAATAATGACAATGAGTAATTTATTACTTTGATCATAAATCAAAGCCTATCCAAATTTTTTCTGAATTAATTCACATCACTATCATCATCTCTTTCAGAAAAATTCAGGTCAAATAGAATAATAAAAGACTGTCCTCAAAACAGTCTTACAAGGGGTTGGAGGGATAGCGCAGTGGATAGGGCATTTGCCTTGCATACGGCTGACCAGGGTTCAATTCCCAGCATCCCATGTGGTCCCCCGAGCACCGCCAGGAGTAATTCCTCAGTGCAAAGCCAGAAGTAAACCTTGAGCATTGCCGGGTGTGACCAAAAAAAAAAAAAAAAAAAAAAAACCCAAACCCAAAAAATCCAAAAAACTCAGTCTTACAAATGATCCAAAGCAATCAACTCCAATGTTGGGAGGTGGGACTTGGTACACAAGAATATGGGAAAAAACACCCACCCACCACTTATAAAACACATTTCTGTGAAAGTTATAAAATCTAAAACCAAATTGGTAAGAATTACCATTTTATGCAAAATCTTAAGAAGGTGGGGTCTTTTTGTTTGTTTTTGTTTTGGGGCCAAACCTGGCAGTGCTCAGGACTTAATCCTGGCTCTGCACACAGGGATCACTCCTGGTGGTGCTCAGGCGACCATATGGGATGCCAGGAATTGAACCTGGGTCAGTTGCATGCAGGGAAAGTGCCTGACCCATTGTATGATTGCTCGGGCCACAAGAATTTTTGTTTATTATGTTAGCAAACTGTTTTTTTTTTAAATTTTTTAATTGAATCACCGTGAGAGCAGTTACAAAGCTTTCAGGTTTAAGTCTCAGTCAAACAATGATCAAACACCCATCCCTTCACCAGTGCACATGTTCCACCACCAATAACCCCAGTGTACCCCTCTCCCACCTCCTACCCTGCCTGTGTGGCAGATGATTTTCACTTTACTCTCTCTTTACTTTTTTTTTTTTTGCTTTTTTTGGGGTCACACCCGGCGATGCACAGGGGTCACTCCTGGCTCTGCACTCAGGAATTACCCCTGGCGGTGCTCAGGGGACCCTTATGGGATGCTGGGAATCGAACCCGGGTCGGCCGCATGTAAGGCAAACGCCCTACCCGCTGTGCTATTCCTCCAGCCCCAACTCTCTCTACTTTGATTACACTTAATTTTTGAAGAAAACTGGTTTTACATAACGTATACATATTTGTAAAGTATCTGAGAGGTGCATATAATCAAATAAATGTACAGAACGCTGATCTAGAGTCCAACCTTCCTTCTAGTTCTTCTCCCTCTGGTTTCTTTAAGAAACAGGGAAGAGTGGCTGCTCAGGCAGAGCTGGTGAGTGCTGTCCAGTTCAAACATAAGAGAGCATACAGTTTCCCAGAGAGCAGCGAGGTTTAGTGGGAATCTTGATCAGCCCTGACTTTGGAACTGGTTCTACCATTTACTTATGTGACTTGGCATACTTACTCAGAGTGTGTTTCCTCTAAGAGTTAAAACATACAAACTCTTTAAGAGAATGATTTGAAGAATAAAAATGAGGTGAGACGTTACAAGCAACCAACAAATTCCTTTACTGTCCCCTGTCCTCAGACTCATGCTGAATCAAAATAATACTGTCATCCTCCCTAATGATGTCATGTAGCCATGGCATTTTGGAAATAGTCTCAACAGCAGTCAAGTCCACTGTCTCTCCTTCACCTGTCTCTCAGGTGAGACTCTGGAACTTTATTCTCCCTCGACAGCGGTGCTTTCACTTCCCAAGGCTTGGCAGATACCCCCTTAACCACAGTCCAAAACTATGATGGAATGAGGTCTTCTGAGAAACAGACAGTCACACTATTTTGATTAGGGTACTGACAGAATATGTTATTTCAGTATTATTGTTGGGTAACCACTTAAAGGTCTAACTCATAAACTAATATGTGCATGCATATGTATGTGAAAATGCAAGCGTGTGTTCGAAGTCAGGACTACTGCCTCTGGCTGCATCATGCCCGGGGCTCTGGGAATGTGCCCCCTGCACAGAAGGGAGCTGCTATCCCACCACTCTGTTCCTCAAGCTGTCACACCCAAGTGACAGAAACTGCATATTATCTACCATGGCACAGATTATCTATTCAAAATATTTATTTCCTGTATTACTGGCTCATCCAGGCCTGGGTGTGTGTGTGGGGGGAGGGGGTTAGATCCCTGGGGCTGCTGACATTAGCTGTTGCCAGTGAAACGTGAGTGAAAGCACACCACAACCAGGCAGACCCTTGGTTTCTACCGTGGTTCTTAAGACTCCCTTAATATTATTTCATCTGTTGGGTTTTGAGTCACACACACAGCTTGTACCTCAGGATTCACTGCAGTGGTGTTCGGGGGTGCCAGGCATGCCAGGGTAGGCCCTAAGAGCAGTCATCGGAGCTATCTTCTCAGCCCCCAGACATCCTGGCCCTGAGTGCAGAGTTCACAGGCAATCCGCAGCTAAGAAACACAAGTGAGGAATAGGACACGAGTGATAACTACATCTTAGCTATTAGTCACTGAGATTTATGGCTCTGTGTAAGCGGACATACTTTCTGAGATGTGCTATGACTTGAACAGGATTTTTTTTTTTTTTATCAACAAGTACCATCAACAACTGCTATGGAACAGAACAACCATGAAGAAAAGTGACTGACGTTTTCACACTTAGAAACAGATTCAAAGTAGTTTTGTAACTGTCAAGGTATCATCCTAAATTAAAGCAGAGCTGGGCCTCGGATCCCATTGGAACAAACCTCTGAAGCCCACCCTCCTGTCATCACACGGGTCTACTGAGCTGCCCCTCAATAATTCAGTCTATTATTATTCTGGATCACAGAAAATAGGACTAGATTATACCTGAGTCCCGAGTCAGAACTGCCTATCATTGCAATATTCTCTTCCTGTCATTTTTTATATCAAATTACTTATAACAAAAATCCACTTACAAAAAATGCCCTGAATGGGTCAGTGAGAGTCCAGTGGGTAGGGCACTTGCCTTGCACACAATCCGTGTAGTTTTGACATGCAGTGTCAGTGAGCGATTCCTGAGCATAGAGCCAGGAGTACTAAGCCCAGAGTGCAGCTGGGAGTTGCACGTCACCCTCTCACTCCCCCCGAAAAACTAATCATTCTAGCATCCTTTACTATAATATTTTAGTTACCTCATTGCATCCTATCTACTGGATATGTAAAACTGTTATCACTTCTTTGGTTAGTCATTTAAGTTATTTAACTTTTCATTGCTTGAACTCTGTGAGCCTCTTTGGGTTCGTAAGTTTGGGCTTTTTCGGAGGCAGGGGAGAGCTATTATTTTCTTTGGATAAATTTTCAGATGTATGATTTCTAGGTGATGGGGTTGTAGTGATAGCACAGTGCATAAGCGCTGACCTTGCATGAGGCCAACCTGGGTCTGATCCCCGGCACCCGATATGTGGTACCCTAAACGCCGCTGGGAGTGATCCCTGAGCAAAGAGCCAGGAGTAACCCCTGAACAATGCCGGATGTGGCCCCCAAAGAAAAAAGATTTCGAGGTGAAAAAGCATATTCTAGCATGTTGAGGCCCTGGGTTAAATCCCTAGAACACAAGACTGCAGGTTTGGCGCTGGTGACCTCCAAACACCATGGCCTGTGTACCAGGCTGTCAGGCCACACACCCTGTGTCACTAAGAGTGGCCTCTAGATAAAACGTACAGATTTCTATGAATCCCAACATGTGAGGGTGTTTTCAAAATATATAGTAGAAGGGCTGGAGCAACAGTACAGCAGGTAGGGCATTTGCCTTGCACAGAGCTGAGCCGGGTTCGATCCCTAGCGTCCTATATGGTACCCTGAGCACCATCAGGAGTAATTCCTGAGTGCAGAGAGAGGACCAACTTCTGATCACCACCGGGTGTGACCCCAAAAGCCCACCCCCCCAAATCAAAATATGTAGTGTAACAATGCACAGAGAACACTGAGTATCACTAGCAACTGACGCATCTGCTGAGTTAGCCCCTACTCTCATCAGCATGGCAACTGTTGCCGATTTAATGGGTAGATTCTGGCCATCAGCCCCTCAACCCCACCCCCAAGTAGTTTAATTTACATCTTTTTCCCTGTTTATTTCTGTGGTATTTCCTATTTGGCCAATAGTGCAATCTTGTCCAATTTATACCTGGATAAAAGTTCCATATAAAGCAGTATTAAGGCTATGGGAATTTACTGCAAATATTTATCCCGAAATATTCTTTCATTTTGGCTACACTTTTAGATGACATTCAAGTTAAATTTTTACGTAGACTGATCAGTCAGCCGTTGTAAATTCTATCTGTTCTCCTTCTTAGGTTCCATCAATACATAATTAAATTCTCTGGCTTGTTTCTATGTAATCCATCTGGAATTTATTTTAGTATGTGATATTTTAAAAATCTAAACTTCTGTTACTCCAAATTGCTTACAGTTATACTAACACCATTTGTTAAATTATCCTTCCTTTCCCTGCCCTGTGGACATTGTGCTTTCCTCATCATAAATCAAACCCTCATTCTATCAAACACAACCCCCAAATGTTCTAGTACTAGGCTTTCTCTCTCACCCCCACCCCCATTCTTAATATTTTTCTGTTCCTTTTTCTTCTTCTGTTCTGGGGACACACCCAGCAGTGTTCAGGGATTGCTCCTCAAAGTACCCAGATGTGGGGTGCCTGCAACTGACCTTGGGCTCCTGGCACCCGAAAAGCTGTCCCTTGTGTTCTCTTCCTTAGTCCCATGGGTCAGTTTGACTTCAGTGCTGACAGACCCTTTTGTAATTATCGTACTTTCACTGTTTTTAATAATCCAAATGTGGAAGATAACGGTAAATGGGCTGACAAAATGTGATTTTGACGTATACAAAGGAATGCATTATTCAGGCACCCAAAGAAACAAACCTGGGGGATTTTTTGGGGAGAAGGGGAGGACACTGGGCCACTCGTGGTAGTCTTCAGAGGCTATTCCTACTCTTGTGCTCAACGGTGATCCATGGAGGTGCTTGGGGGCCCATATGCACTGCCAGGGATTGAACTGGGATCTGCTGCACGCAAGGCAAGTGCCTTACCTCCTGTACCATCTGTCTGGTGCCAGAAACAAAGTCTTATACATGCTATAGTATGGACCAAAATATGGACCAATATTGCAATCACTAAATGAGAGGGTAAAAGACCCTGTGGTTCTGCTTATGGCTAACAGGGTATGGGGCAGAAGAGGAGGGGTCATTATTGCTAGTGAGTCTATGGATTGCTCGGGGTGACATAAATAATTTCAGAACAGTAAAGATGGATGCAATAAATGTACTGAGAAGTAGCAAACTAAAATT
Organism: Sorex araneus; assembly: GCF_027595985.1. Lineage (NCBI taxonomy): Eukaryota > Metazoa > Chordata > Mammalia > Eulipotyphla > Soricidae > Sorex > Sorex araneus. Next base: position 39,317,984 of record NC_073303.1, on the reverse strand, counting down.
TTATTTTTATTTCACAGGAAAATAAATAGGTCCGACTTAAATCTAACAATGTAGAAAATAAAAACTTCATGGCCTTGAGTTGGGCAGGGAATTTTTTGGGGTGTGTGTGTGCGGGGGGTGGAGGGAGGTACACCCAGTGGTACACCCAGTGGTGCTCAAGGGTTACTCCTGGCTCTGTGCTCAGGGATCACTCCTGGCAGGTTTGGGGGGCCACACAATGCTGGGGATTGAACTCGGGTCAGCCACATGAAAGGCTGTGTGCTCCAGGCCCCAGGAGCATATTTTTTAAAAATAGAATAACATTGATTTATAACAGTGTATGTGCTACGCTTCTTCTGTAGCATCTCTGCAGCAAGTTCACCACCAATGTGAAAGCATCCCTTTTTATCTGATTTCAGTCACTTGGGCAACCTGAGTTCTGTGGTTACTCTAAGGGTTTGTTCTCAAAGCTGTTGATAATGGTTTTAGACCTTCAACTTTCAATTCCAAATCCACCACTGACTGGTATCAGCATTTCAGAGGTTCCCTCCCCCCGCTGTGTTTCTTTATATAATGCCACATGTGAGTGAGATAATTTAATATTTTTTTCTTCTTTAATATTAAATTAATATTAAATTAATATTTTTTTCTTCACTCTTATTTTGCTTAGGACCCCCTCTGGATCCTTCCATGTTAGTGTAAAGCCAAACTCTCCTTCTAAGCAAGCAGTTCCCCACTGCATGGATACTGCACCTTCCTTATCACTCACCTGTTGCAGAGTCCTCACTGTCCTAGGCTTGGTAAATGGCACTGCACACAGCATAGGAGTGCATGCAGTTTTCTGATGGTTTTATGCTTTCTGGATAGATGCCAAAGTGGAATTGCTGGCTCATATGTAATTCTTTTTTTTTTCTTTTTGGGTCACACCCAGCGATGCTCAGGGGTTACTCCTGGCTTTGCACTCAGGAATTACTCCTGGCAGTGCTTGGGGGATCATATGGGATGCCGGGGATCGAACCCAGGTCGGCCGTGTGCAAGGCAAACGCCCTACCCGCTGTGCTATCGTTCCGGCCCCTCATATGTAATTCTGATTCCCAATTTTTTTTTATAAGGTTTTTTTTTTTTGGCTTTTTGGGTCACACCCGGCGATGCACAGGGGTCACTCCTGGCTCATGCACTCAGGAATCACCCCTGGCAGTGCTCAGGGGACCATATGGGATGCTGGGATTCGAACCCAGGTCGGCCGCGTGCAAGGCAAATGCCCTACCCGCAGTGCTATCGCTCCAGCCCCCCCAATTTTTTTTTATTTGCTTTTTTTGGGGGGGTCACACCCAGTGATGCTCAGGGGTCACTTCTGGCTCTGCACTCAGGAATTACCCCTGGCAGTGCTCAGGGGACCATATGGGATGCTGGGAATCGAACCTGGGTCGGTCTCGTGCAAGACAAATGCCCTACCCGCTGTGCTATCACTCCTGCCCCATGATTCCCAATTTTTAAAGAAATCCTTCCCATTGTTTCTGAGAGGCTGAACCATCCACATTCCCACTGATGGTGCATGACGAGGGCTCAATTTTCTCCACATCTCCACCAGAACCATTTTATTTCTGGCTTTTCAATAAAGGCCATTCTCACTGGTGTGAGGTGATATTTCATTGCAATTCTGATTTGCACTTCCCCAAGAATCCTTGATGGATGTGCATTGGCATCCGCATGTCTTCTTTGGAGAAAAATCCTGTCTAGCCCATCCCCTCCTCGGAGGTGGGCGTGGGACAGGGATGGTTGAGTGCATTGCTACTGATGCTGAAGTTCCTGAGTTGTTTATATATTTGAGGTATCAGCCCTCTGTCAGATGCATGATAGATGAGTATCCACTCCCACTCAGTAGGCTGTCTTTTTTGCAGTGATATGTTCTTTCACAGTGCAGATGTTCATGAGCTTGTTTTTTTGTTTTGTTTTTGAGCCACACCTGGAGGTGCTTGGGGCTCACTCCTGGCGGGGCTCAGGGAGACTGTAAGGGATACTGGGGATCAAACCCAGGTCAGCTGTGTGCAAAGCAAGCACCCTACCTGCTGGACTCCTGCCGGACTACCTCTCCAGCCATGTTTATTAATTTGATATCACCCAGTTTCTTCATTCTGGCTTTTGTTTCCCTGCCACTGGGGTGGAGTCAGAGAAGGCACTGCCGCTCCAGGCGAGCACTGACCTTTCAGCCCAGTGGGGAAGGTATTACTGGGAATGGCCCCTGGGCCCACAGCACTGCCTGGGAGGTTCCCTCCTCAGCAGGAAAAACCAGAAAGAAAGAAAAATACAAGCAGAAAAGAGTGAAAATATATGAGGAGGCAAGAATATTGAAAAATACATGAGGAGGCAAAAAGTTTGGGTTCAGTGTCTCATGTGTTATTTTTTAGCAGCCCCAAACAGAAACAATCCAATGTGTACCAGTAGGTAAATTTTAAAAAGTGACATAAAAATAGACATCAACATTTTAGATATCAACATTTTAAGACTGATGTTAGGGAGAAAAAGCCAGCTAAATACAGAGGGAAAAGCAGTGAAAATGGTTTCTATGATACCAGAGAGAGCAAGGACAAAGTTAAGTGCTCAAAGGTAATCAAGAGAAGAAGTGAGAACTGGGGAGATAGCACTGCAGGGAGGGCTCTTGCCTTGCACAAGATCAACCAGGTTTGATCCCCGGCATCCCATATAGTCCCCTGAGCCTGCAAGGAGTGATCCCTGAGCACAGAGTCAGGAGAAACCCCTAAATTTACTGCAAGGTGTGATCCCAAAACCAAAAAAATAAAATGAAAACTGAGAACTGTAGAAACAATAAACCAATCTAACAAAGCAACAGGCTACAGAATCAATGCACAAAAATCTGCTTCATTTCTCTATGCAAAGCACTGAGAACTTGATTTAACAATGAGCAAGTCAGAGATGTCTTGGCAAACCAGCTTCAGTGGAATGGCAAGAGCAAAAGAGACTACAACTGCGTGGATGGTTTAATTTAAATACTAATTTAAATACTTAAATGAGATCTGTAATTTTTCACATATGCAATAGGAAATTTGTAAATTGCAAGTTTCTAAACATTCTCTCAAATCTGAAAACTTATGCCTTAAATCTTTAAACCAATTACCACATTGTTTTTAATCACTCCAACCAGTGTAGGTTTCCAAAGTTCTAGGGACCAATGGTAACAAAGTATCAGATCGGTCTTCAGTTGGAAACATGCCACTTGGGGACAGAACAGGGAGTGGGCAATGACTATGGCAGAGGGAAGCTCTCAGCCAGGAGGAAGTGGTGGTGCTGAAAGTGGGTCAAGTCCTTTATCCAACCCCATCAGCATCAGTACAGCAAACCTCAGTGCAGAAAGTTAAGAAGGAACAACAACAACAAAAGCGCCTCTCCTAGAGGCAAACTGACCAGCGGGGAGGCAAACACAAGGCACCCTTCTTGGATAAGGGCAGTAGACCCTGGTGAGCAGACTGGAGTTGGAACGTTGTACGCCTGAAACCTCATCATGAATCGCTTTGTAATTTCACGGTGATTAAATTTTAAAAATGAAAACAAAACTAAACAAAAATCAAATTCTAGGCACTGGAGAGACAGATCAAAGGGTTGTTGCTTGATGCTTATGGAAGGCCCAGGTTCGACCCCTTGCTGCAGGGAACCCTGAGCACCATCAGGCACAAGCCAGAAGTGGCCCCTGAGCACAGGTGCCTGGGGTCCCCAAACAAAACCAAACCCAACCAAGTCATGCTCTGACTTGGTGCAATCAAAATCTACACCAGTAGTCTGCATGCTGATTGTGTAGGGGACACTCAAGTGTCCCTTAGGCAGCAACTGCACCTCGGTGCAGCCGTGCCTCTAGAATCAGACACTGTGAGTAGCTCCACTGTGGAGAAACAGAGAAGTCACTCAGATTTTCACTTCTCCTATTTTAGAGCTATAATTAAGGACTCTTACAAAGGTCTATGGTATTTATGGGAGATTTAACAGTCATCCTCTTCTAAGTATTAATTACTAACGTTTCATCTACAAGAAAGAAAAGTATATAGGAGGGGTCAGAGTGAGGGAGGCCAGCGGAGGGGGCGTTTGCCTTGCACGTGGCCAACCCTGGTTGATCCCTGGCAACCCATAGGGTCCCCAAGCACTACCAGGAGTGGACAGCCAGGAGTAAGCCAGGTATGGCCCCAAAACAAAACAAACAAAAAAAGAAAAGCATATATATATTTATCTTTTCTATAATATAAGAGATAATTATAATCCAAAACTTAACAGATTTACAGAAACAAAAGTTAATGTTACAGAAACTTCCTTATCTTGTTAGCATATTGTGCAACAGAGCTGCATCTGAATGAAAAAAGAGGAATCATATTACGAGTTACTTATGCTCTAAACATCGGAAGGTAAAAGCTAGTTACATAAACTAAAGTTTACTGAGATCCTAATGATAGATACACTGGGCTAATCTAAAGGGCTGTACTTTCAAATGCTCTAAAAATATTCGCAATTCCACCTAACCAGCAGAAAGGAAAACTAAAAATAGTCATCTTTCGGTTACAGAACATTTCTTGAGGAAAGTGAAACTAAAGTACCCATCTATAAATGTCCGCCTTAGTATCATTGATAAGCCAGTCCTTAGTTTATTAAACTATGCAATTTTTTTAAAAGTTTGTATGTTATAGGTTCATTATTAGGCTGTTCGCGATCTGAAAGAAGGTTGTAGAAAAAAATCTGTCTTTTTCAATAAAGGCATATTGACTCAAAACTCATACTGCTCTAGCTGTCTACTATATAAAAAATGGGAAGATATTTGAGTCAACAAAATTTAATGAACAAAGCCAGAAATTAAATGAAGAAAGGCAAGGTGTGAACTTGAACTGTCTAGCACAAAATTACTCACATATACATTTATTAAAAAATCAAGGCAGCAGAAAATAAATCAAGGCAGCAAAATTTTCCTTGGTAATTATAATTTTTTGATTTGTTTTTGTTATTTGGGCCACATCCCACAGTGCTCAGGGCTTAATCCTGGATCCATGCTCAGGGATTACTCCTGGCAGGACTCGGGGACTCTATGTGGTACCAGGAATTGAATGTGAGTTGGCCACATGCAAGGTAGGCCCCCCGACCTACTGTCCTACGGCTCCAGTTCCTGTAATTATGGTGTTTCACGTCTCCAAACTGAGGCCCAGAGAAGTAGTGCAGGATAAGGCACTTATATAAATGTGGCTGTGGCCAGGACAGTAGACTGAATCCCACTGTATGTGGTCCCTAGAGCATTATCAGATGAGTCAAACTTTGCAATTAAAATTTTTTTTAAATTCAAATAAAACAAATAAAATAAAACAAACTATTTAAATAAAACTAAGTTTTCACATTGAGTATGTCATATTTTCATTCTACACAATCACACACTCACAACACTCTTTAAAATATATATAGATATATACCCTGTACCAAAAACCCAGTAGAATGTCATATGCGAGAATATCCTGACCCTGTGCCAGGCTGTCTTCACCAGGGTACCTTGGAGAGGGGCAGGTGGAGTTTCCCTCCCTGCCGCAAGCAGAACCCTGGCATCCGAAAACCTCCAGAACCCAACCACTGCCATGCCCAAGGCCACTCTTCACACACTTGGACTAGCCTCACCCAAGAGGGAACCAGCAGAAAAACTCAGGTATGCAGGAACCTGTGGCTTGCTCGGATTGGATCTCCAAGCCTGCTCACATCGGGACTGGCCCTCCTCCCCACAACTCCCCAGTTTTCAGGTAGCTTGGCAGTCACACCTACAAACTGCCCCGGGACCATGTAATCTCATCAACAGCCAAGACCTAGAAACTATTAACTAAAGCTCCCAGAAAAGAGTGCTGCAGAATGTCCTGGAGTGTGCGGCTGCATTTGCGGCTGCACGACCTCTTATACTCTAACCCACTTACTTACCAAAAGCAGCACACATTTGTTTGCTTTTAACATACTTGCTTATATTCTCTTATATTCGGACTTCAATGGCTCCAGAGTGAAATGCAACAACCTTCACACACTTCCCTCTTACTGTGGTGGGAAGGCACTCGGTGGTGGGATTGGTGTTTGAATATTATCTGTAGTGAACTATTGTGAACTATTTTTATGAAAACAAAATATATAAAAATTGTGAAAAAAAAAGAGAATGTCATATGCATTGAATATATGGATAGGATATTCTACTGCTAGTTTTTAAGAAACTCATGGGGGGGCTAGAGCAATAGCACAGCGGGTAGGGCATTTGCCTTGCACGCAGTCAACCCGGGTTCGATTCCCAGCATCCCATTTGGTCCCCTGAGCACCACTAGGAGTAATTCCTGAGTACAGAGTCAGGAGTAACCCCTGTGCATAGCCAGGTATGACCCAAAAAGCAAAAAACAAAACAAAACAAAACAAAAACCTCATGGGGATGGTTAAAGATACAACAAACATTCAGCTGTCACATGAAGACAGGGTTCTAGAAATGTCGCCTTTGACAATTATGCCATTGCACAAATGTCAGGGGGCGTCTTCATGCAGACCAAGAGGATATAGCCGACTGCACCAACACACAAGCAGTACAGCTATTCTGGGGATTGTCACGTGGGAATCGTTATGTGGAGTCCGTCACTGAAATGTAGGGATGCAGAGCAGAGGACCAGAAGAGTCTTTCACTAAATGAAGTATGACAGTGAGCTAAATGCTCACAATAAGTGAGATCTAAAACCAAAACATGACAGTAAACTAAAGCCCTTGAGATGGAAAACATATTGCTGGGTAGCAGTAGGGTAGAAGGTTGATGGACAGGGAAAATAGGTGACGGTGATACCAAGAACAAACTTTAAATTACAAAATGAACTAAGGTGTACAGAATGGGGACTATAAGCAACGAAAGGTACTACAGATTTTAAGACTATAAGGTAAAGACTTACTATGACTGATACATTACTGTATCACTGTCACTGTCAACCTGTTGCTTATTGATTTGCTCAAGTGAGCACCAGTTAACATCTCTGTTGGGAGACTTGTTCCTGTTTTTGGCATATCAAATACGCCACGGGTAGCTTGTCAGGCTCTGCTGTGCAGGCGAGATACTCTCAGTAGCTTGCCGGGCTCTCTGAGAGGGATAGAGGAATCGAATCTGGGTCGGCCACGTGCAAGGCAAACGCCCTACCCGCTGTGCTATCGCTCCAGCCGCCCAGACTGATACAAACAAGCGTTTAATATTATGCTGTACACCTGCAACTAAAGTAATGTTGTATGGCAATTCAGTAACTTAAAAAAAGGGGGGTGGGGAAGGAGAAAGAATTTTCACAATTAACAGTTCACAATAAAACCCAGGGCTAAAGTTCTCTGAGATACAGCAAAAGTCACAAATTTTCCACTCACAAATAACAAAACTTACAACACTAAGAACAGGAAGCAATTTTAAAAGGAGTACCCTTGGTATTTACCTCCATAAAACCTTTTCACTGCATCACATCGAACTGCAGGTTCTAAGACTTTTCAGTTATCTTGCCTATGCTTTTCATCCTTTGTTTTCTGTTGTCTGTTCATTTATTCCGTTTTTATAGTATTTCTCAGAGATTTGACTAAATCTGTAAATGACTTGATAGACTTAAATGAACCTGTACAAACTTCTGGGGAAGTTTAGAGCTACAGGTATGGCAAATATTTTATCTGGCCATTTACTCTCTCACAGCTGGCATTAAAGGGCTATTTTTAAGTTCAGTTGGGGTTAATATTCAGGAATGTGTCAGACCAAGCCACCAGCCTTGAAAGGCTCTGATGATATTTGAAATGCAAAAATAGAAAAAGGAAGCAAATACCAATCGGGACGTTTCATTAGCAAACATTTTTTTTCATTTTCTCTTATTATTGGTGGCAATACAATCATTCTAAGTTATAAAAAAAAATCTGCAATTCTCTTCCTTGAAGACAGCAATTTAAAATACACAGGTGGGGGAGGGGCCGGTGAGTGCAGAGAGATGTACAGTGGGAAAGGTGCTTGCTTGTCTTCCACATGATTGACCTGGGTTTGATCCTTGGCATCACATATGGTTTCCTGAGGCCTGCCAGGAGTGATCCTTGAGCAGAAAACCAGGAGTAAGCCAGCCCTCTGCACAGCTGGGTGTGGCCCCCAAACCAAAACTAAATAAACAAATATTTTAGCTATGTATCCTTCCAGGCATTGTCCTATACATATATACATGTAAGTATATGTGGAACTCCATGGTACAGAACACAGTTTCGTACCAAAAGAACACAGAATATTTTTCTCACTAAAAGATACACAAGTATCTTTTCATAAAGACCTCTGCAATCATTTTAAGTGACTACATAATATTTATATATTTATAATTGAATCAGACCTGGTGAACCTTTAGTTTAATTCTCCTTTCAAGATTAATGCCTTGATAAATATCCTCCTTCCCTGAGAGTATGATCTTTATTTCCTTAGGATATCCTGTTAGAAAAAGACAGGGTGTGTCACAAGATACACACTTTTTTTAAAAAAGCTTTGTACAACTTGTCAAACTGTTTCCAGAAATGCTGTTGTCTTGGATAAGCAAGTGGTATGAGAGCTCTAGATTTCCTTGCCAACACTAGAGAGCAGATAGAGATCACCTATAGTACTAAATTTGCATATCTAACTATTAATTGACTATCTTTCAAATGCTTGTTGTCTTTATGCTGTGAATCACACTATTCTGCTTAATTAGTCACCTTTTCATTTTATATGTTATTATTTCAACACTAAAAGAATGGCTGTTGCCTTTAGTAATTCAATGGTCACTGATGACCTAGATAACAGCACTTTTGTGGCAGGTGGAAGCCTACTTAGAAATGGTTTGTGACAGAAAGACAGGAAGGAAATTGGAGACAGGAAACTGTAATACCCCCTGGCTAGGAATGCTGTGAAGGGAAAACAATAAATGGGAGTACAGTTTGGAGGAAATAAGGGGAAAGTAGCTTGCTTTCTTAAGAGGATGAAGTTAGCATAAAAAATATATTAATGAAAATGACCCAATCAAGATGCAAAAATAGTCATGGCATATGTGGGAATAAGGGAAGACATACTAGGCAACACCCGTCAACAAACCAGTGAATGGCACCAGCTGTTCGAGAATGAGGACTGACCAAAGCCCAGACACCAGAGTCCGTCCAGGGTCACAGAAAGGTACAAGCATATGGGCAAAGACACAGGCAGGTGCTTATAAAGTGCTTATGATAAAAACCTTTAAGCAGTAACTTGTGACAAGTTCCATTTTCTTCCATACAAGCACTAACCAGCCAGACCTCGCTTAGCTTCCAGGTAACATGTCAGTCTGGTAACATCAAGCACTTTCACGATAATGTGGCCATAGACCAGCTTCCATTTCTTAGTGAAGAAGTAAAAAGCCAAGTCATCAGTAACCCAAGTGTTGAAGAACAGTTGTTTGTGAGAGTACAGAGTCTCCTCAAAAGCAGGACTTGCGCTATCTATCCGAGTGGGAAAATGCAGACAGCATGACATCATTCGATGAATGAACACTATGGAACACTTCTGACCACACAAAAATTATTTGAAGCAAGGGTGAGGGGTGGGGGTAGGAGCTTCCAAACAGTGACCGCAATAGGGTCCCTCCAAACCAGTTGTTCAGTGCAAGGACCTGAAAATCTGGTGCTGCTCAGGCCCACTGGAACCAGTGCCAAGAATTACCCAGGCGACATAGGCAGTGACGGGGGGATCCAGAGCCACAACCTATGGTCCTTGGGAACCTTCAGGGCTGTACCCAGCAGTTCTAAGGGGTCCATAGGGCACTGAGGGTAAAACCAGGGTGTGTGACATGCATGTGCCTTCACCCCTATACTGGCTCTTTGACCCCACGGTTCTTCAAGTATTAAGACACGATAGAGGTCGGTAGTACAGCAGGTTATCTTGCCTTGCAAGCAGCAGACCCAGAGAGGGACTATCCCTGAGCATTATAGAAGTAGGAGAAAGCCCAGAAACTACCAGGCATAGCCCCAAAACAAACATACAAAATAAAAACATGGCTCATCCTGCACACGCACGCGCACACACACACTCATATACATGCTTTATGTTCATGTATTACGATACATCCCTGGTGTGATTTTTATACACTTATATATGTGTATGATATGTAATATGCATGTATATTAATACACTTTTCCTGGGTGATTATATTTTGCCACTTAATGTAACAACATTTTATTTTCTTTTTTGGCATCCTTACAACACAATCTTAGTGCTTTCTTTCCTTAGGGTAAATTCCTTTCTCATCCCAATATTAAATAATATTTAAGCCTTTCTGATGCATTATTTATGTACTTGTTTAAATACAACCTATATTTTTCTCTGAAACTGTCTCATTTGTTTAGGGTTTTTTTGTTATTGTTTTTGTGGTTTTGGTTTTTTGGGGCCACATCTGGCTATGCTCAGTTGTTACTCATGGCTCTGTGCTCAGGAATCACTTCTGATGGTGTTCTAAGAGTCGTCTGGGATCGAGTCTAGGTCAGCCACATGCATGCAAGGTGAGTGCCCTACCCACTGTACTACTGCTCCAGTCCCTAAGTTTCATTTTTAAGCATTTAAATACATTTTACATTACTCTGGTTAAGTCCCAAGGCAGGAATCATTTTATTATTAGCACTTTTGAGGAACTGTTTCTTGTGTGTGTTGGGGGGTGGGGGGAAGGTGTCCCCCAAGTATTACGTGTGGGCCCTAAAATGCCAAGGATGACCTGGGCCATTTCAGGGGTGCTCGCGTTTCCAGCGTTGAACTGCTGGGTACAGCCCTGAAGGTTCCCAAGGACCATAGGTTGTGGCTCTGGATCCCCCCGTCACTGCCTATGTCGCCTGGGTAATTCTTGGCACTGGTTCCAGTGGGCCTGAGCAGCACCAGATTTTCAGGTCCTTGCACTACATTTGGTGCCCTGGGTCTCACTGGGAGTTATCCTGTAGAGCCAGGAGTAAGCCCTCAGCGCGGCAACACTGCTGGGGACCCCACCACCCACCTCCCCAGAGTAAGTAAACAAAGCAGTTCCATGAGAATAAACCTGAAGACTTCCTGGGAATGTTTAGATAGCCATTTCTCCAAGCGGGCCAGAGCCGAGTCTGTGAGGATTCCAGGAACTGTTTCGAACCACATCACGTCTGCAGAGCCCGCCGCGGAGGAGGCAGGCCCTGAAGCAGAGCAGGAGAAAGATCTGCTAGACAGACACTCATGTAGCCAGTCTAGGGCAAGAGGGGAGGAAGTAGAGAAGAAGATGAGAGCAGCACATACGTGCAGTGAAGTACAGAGCAGGGAGACCAGGCGGCTCTCAGGCTCGCACTGCCACTACCAGCAGTGAATTGGTAGTCTGAGTTAATCTCGCTGAGCCTCACTTGCCTCATCTGTGAAATGAGGCCAAGAGAATCTGTCAGGATATTATTGGTACAAAGATTGAGCAGGGTGCTACAAATAAATTCTTGAGCTGGAGTCCTTAAATAAATGTCATCTGTTATTAAGAGAGAAGTGAGGGGCTTGAGCGAGCTCCCTGGGCTAAGGACAAGCTCTGCAGCAGACAGGCCTGGGAGTGGCAGGGTCTTTATCTGATACACAGGGTTCCCTGAGCATCACCAGGTGAGGCCCTCGCAACACACAATCTAAGAAGGAGAACTCAAATAGGCCCACACTGCTGTGCTTTGGGTGGAATTTCAGAGAACTTAAACTCAGACCTTTTTCAGAATCAGTGTTCGACACTCTAAAAAGGACCATCCTCAACCTGACAGGCCAGAGAACCCCAAGCTAGCATGATCCTGAAAGGTAAAAGAATAATGATCTGCCCCTGTGACCAAGAGCAATATACAATGTCTAGCTCTTATCACTTCTATTTCATGCTGCAGTTTTGGTTCTTGCCAGGGTAAACGGTTAGCAAATGAAGTTACAGCAACAGTCCAACAGTTATTTCACCATGCATAGCTAAGTGGAAATGTTTTTAATGGTATATGACCATCATGCTAAAAAAAAATTATTGACTATAATCTAAGAGCCTTTAAATTTCATCAACTGGATCTACATTATCTCCCAATATATGCATGTCAATCATGACACAGAAAGAGCTACACTTTGCATCTGGTTGTCCCTTAATTTTGTGTCACAAAATGTTTTTTGTCTTGGCATACGTTCCATGCATGTGTGGAGAAAAAAATGAGCATGTTGCTATGGGTTTGTTAAGTGTTCTGTAATTGTCAGTTAGGTCAAGATAAGTGATTATTTTACATAATTCTACATTCTCATGGAATTCCTTGCTATCTGCCCTACCTACTGACAGTTTGGCATCAAAGATCTTGAATAGTGGATGTGCTCATTTGTTTTTATAAGTGTATCAGTTTTGCACTGTAAATATGGAATGCTATTTGGTACATACAAATGTAGTACTAATCTTTCACCTTGTTAAACTAGATGCTTTACTATTAAAAAGTTACTCTTATGGGTATGGCAATGTCCCAAGCAATGTTCAGTGTGCCCAAGGGTCACTCCTGGTAATACTCAATCAACTGAGCCAGACAGGTCAATGCTTGGACCTCATTGTGCTGAAGGTCCCAGTGTCAAAGAACAAATTTGGGTCCCCACATATGCAAGGCATTTGTCCACAACCCCCGAGCTATCTCCCCAGTCCTAAACCGATTCCTTTGCCTTGAGTTGTACCCATGCTCTAAATTCAAACTTGCCTGATACAGCTACTCCTTTTGGCAAAAAAAGAAAAAAAAAATCTCCAGCATATACCCCACACAACACCGTACACCTTATATGTATATATTGTATGTTTGTGAGATAATCAATGAACAAAAGACTAAACCCTCTTGGTACTTACAGTCTAATGAAAAAAAAAAAAGAGAATGAACAGCATGTCTAATAAATGACACAGGTTAGAAACTGGCACATAGAGAAAAAAAAGCTGAGCAGAAACATGGGGAATGGAAAGGATGAAGGAGAATTTTAGAGAGGGGCTCAAACAAGTCTCATCAAGAACAGTAACACCTCTTGACTGGGAGGAGGTGAAGGATCTCTTCACCCATGTGACTATCTGTGGGAAAAGCATTCTCAGTAGTGAGGACAACCACTCCAAGGCCCTTGACAGGAGCATCTGGTGTATCTAAGGGACAGTGGCTGGGAGGAAGTGAGTACGAGCACCTGGGGCTGTCAGACAGGTACTACAGAGATAGCCAAATCACAGAAATACTGCATTTTCCTCCGAATCAGTTGATAATGGAGTTTTAAACAGAAAAATTTGGCATGGTTACTTTCCACTTAAGAAAATGCACTCTGGCTGCTAAGTTGAAAACGTTGCAGAGGGCAAAGGTAGAAACAGACGTCTTAACGCAGGCAACAGATGCTCAGATCAGAATGACAGGAGCCAAGCCTCGGCAATGGGGCCAAATTCTGGACAAGTGTAACATGGTCAAGGTCAAGAGGATTCCCTAACTGATCAAAGTGGTCAAAGGGAGGAGCTGGAGCGATAGCACAGCGGGTAGGGTGTTTGCCTTTTACTCGGCCGACCCGGGTTCTAATCCCAGCATCCCATATGGTCCCCTGAGCACCGCCAAGAGTAATTCCTGAGTGAAGAGCCAGGAGTAACCCCTGTGCATGGCTGGGTATGACCCAAAAACAAACAAACAAACAAACAAAAAAAAGTGGTCAAAGGGAATGGGGCTGGGAATGTGGCCTTCCTAAGCACTGCCAGGAATGACTACCAAGCAAGGAGCTGGGAGTAGTTCCTGAACATTATAACCCTAAATCAAAACTAAGCAAACTAACTGAAACCTAAGAGAAAAGTTCAGGATGATTCTAAAGCTCCTGGAATGGCAACCAGAAGGATGAAGACATCCTTAACCAAAAGGGAGAAGACAGAGAGCAGAAAATATTTTTGAGTAACAATATTGTTATTTTCAGACATTGTCACGTTTGAGACAGATGCAAGAATGTGATTTCATATAGGCAACTGGAGAATACTCTGCAGCTTATAAGAGAGATGTTGGCTGGAGAAATTGTCTATCAATCTTTAATTAATCTAAAATCTTGAGGCTAAAGTCACTGTCACTGTCATCCTGTTGCTCATTGATTTGCTTGAGTAGGCAAAAGTAACACACCAAACATGTATGTATAGACAGAAAAACGTCCTAGAAGTCAAGTGAATGAATGCTGCATGAAGGAGACCTGAGATCTGTGCAAAATGTTTCAAAGTAGATAAATAAGGGATTGACAAGGATCACAGGCTGTGATATCCAAGCTTGTACTGGGGATAAACAGCACAGTGGGCGGGGAACTTGCCTTTCACTCAGCCCCCTCAGGTTCAAGCTCTGGCATCGGAACCCCCGACCCCACCATGAGTGATTCCTGAGCACAGAGCAAGGGGTAAACTTCCCCACCAAATCACAGAAACCACACAGCTTGTTCTGTCTTTGACTTTTGTTTCTGAACCACACCTGGGAATCAAAATTCAATGGATCACGGGGTGCCAGTATCAGCACCAGGCCCCTGCAGGCAAAGCCTCCATCCAGCCTCGTCCCTGGGCTAGCCTCCAATCCACTTACAGATCCTGACAAGGCGAGCTCCGGTGGAGTGACTGGAGCAGAAGTGTGACTATATTGACTGAGTGACCTGGAAGTGACAAAACAGAGAGCAATTCACAGAAGTTGTGTGTGGAATGTTGTCAATAAAAAGCAAAGCACAGGGTGGGAGAAATAGCAAGGGAAGCAGAAGGTCCAGAAAAGGTGACCAATGTCTCTGAGCTCAGTATTGAGCCCTCATTTTTGATTACATAAAACAATTTGTCTTCTGTGTTTACTCTAGTATGGGGTAGATGTTCTACCATTTACAGTGAAAATACTTCAATTACTGACTTTTTAGCAGTTTTCTAGTACAAATGTCTCTGTGTAAAAACTGTTATGGGTGAACTGGAGAGATAATACAGAGGTCAAGGTGCTTGCTTTGTACATGGCTGACCTAGGCTCAATTCCCTGCACTGCACATGGTACCACTGAACACCAGAAGGAATGATCCCTGAGCACAGAGACAGGAGGAAGTCTTGAGCACCACGTGATGTGGCCCCCAAACCAGAAATGAATAAATAGAAGTAGGTAATGAAACTGGGGAGAGAAGTCAGTGGACAGGGGTGCATTATTAGCAGTTGAGAGGACCCAGGCACCATGTGACCCTCTAAGCATTGCCAAGGGTGGCCCTGGTTGCCCCCAGCACTTCTGGGAGGGTATTCCCATCCCCACCAGAAAGTACTTGGGTCGGGGATATGGCAAAATGACAGAGCACTCACTGGGTTCCTTAGCATGACAATATTAATATTAATAACTGTAGCTACTAAGTTTCTGATTGTATCAGAAGAGAAAGAGAAGTTGCTTTAAATAGCATCTACCTGGTAGAACAGATGGAAACAAAATTACTAAGCACATTTTCCCCTAGAGTATGTATTCTCTAGCTAAATAGAAACTCAAGTTTCTATTTACAATCAACTTATTTTTCCTATTTAAAAATGCTGCCACCTGGGGCCAGAGCGATAGCACCGGAGGTAGGGTGTTCGATCCCAGGCATCCTGTATGGTCCCTCAAACACCACCAGGAGTACTTTATGAGTGCAAAGCCAGGAGAAACTCCTGAGCACTACCAGGTGTGACCCAAAACAAAAACAAATGCTGCCACCTTATTTCTCTTTCGTCCCATTTTCTTAGTTATATAACTACACTTACATGGAATTTAACAGCCATTTTCAAATCTATTCTATAGTGTCATATCTATTCAATATTATTCATAGGAGTATTAGGGAGCTAGTGAGATAGTACAGCAGGTAGGGCTCTTGCTCTGCATGTAGCCGATCAAGGTTAGATCACCAGCACCTCATACATTCCCCTGAGTCTCATCAGGAGTGATTTCTGAGCGTGGAACTGGGAGTCAGTCCTGAGCACTGCCAGGTGTGTGCTATCCCCTTCCCCCAACAAAAAATGTAGTATTCGGACAAAATATTAGAATCTGAGCAGCAGCGTAAATTCATGAACCCAGAAAAGGTTCCAAAGACTATAATCATCTCGTGTAAATATCAGGCATTTAATAACATTTACCCATAACTGATTTTTTAAATATTTATAACAGACTAGAAATTCCTGGCATTTGGGTAAATACTGATTTATACTTCTAAAATATGCACTTAAGAGAACTCAATCTTAGAAACTATTATGTTTACTTCCACCCGGGATAAAATGTGAATTCCTGCTGCCAGCCTGAAGAGGGCTCATTATGTGAAGGTGCTGGCAGGTGGACCCATCCGTACCTAAGCACTCGATAACCAACAACCCTGACAAACTCCTGGGTAACAGACCTGGACAATCCACTCCTGCCATCCTAGACTCCCACCCGGAGTATAAAATCTATGATTACTAGCAGTAACAAAAGTAATTTAATGGAGTTGACCTATAAGAATGCTCCAACAAAAGTGGGTAACTTAGATTTCGGTTCTGGCGTCCAGTCATCTTTCCCCTGAGCATTTCGACCGTGGAAGGAATGGCAGATGTTCTGCCTGACCAGGTGAGAAGCAAGTGCACCCCTCAGCCTCCCTATGCTTTTTCCTAACAAAAGCATCTCACCAGACTGAAGATGATGCTATTGTTCTAAAGATCTAGTATTAGCTTTTCACAAAATGTGCCCCTAAATTTATAAGACAACGTTCGATGAAAAAAAATAGCAATATTACCCAACGCAAAGGAAAACTGCCATATAGCTCCATTTAAATATGGAACATTAGGAGTATAGTGGGTGCTATGTTTGCCTTGCAAGCGTTGACAACCCCCAGCACCCCATAAGGTCCCCCAAGTACCACCAGGAGTGATTCTTTCTTTTTTTTGGGGGGTCACACCCGGCGATGCACAGGAGTGGATGCCAGGTCACAGATGCCAGGTCACACCTGGCTCTGCACTCAGGAATTACTCTTGGCGGTGCTCAGGGGACCATATGGGATGCTGGGAATCGAACCCGGGTCAGCCGTGTGCAAGCAAACGCCCTATCCCCTATGCTATCTCTCCCAGGAGAAATTCTTGAATGCAGAGCTATGTGTGGCCCAAACCACTGCTCCCAAAATAAATCAGTATGGCACATTTTTACAATGGTCAGCGTGGGAGATTTTCAGCAAACTAACATTTCAGCTTTTAAACCCAATCTCTTTCACTCTCTAGATAAACTATTTCCTTCTGTTTTACAGATAATATTAAAAGGCAAAGAGAAGAGGTTGTTACCAAGATTACACAGGTGGGCTCCAAGAAAATGCCACTGTGTGGAGCTAGTCACCAGATACAAAGCAGGCTCATGGGCAGAAAAATTTTAATAAAGCTGTGGCAAGTGAGAGCCTGCAAGTCTGGCCTCTGAGGCTGCCCATATGGAAGTGCTGCTCTGCAGTTTTGCACCCTCAGCAAAGGGAATGCTCCCTGGAACACTACAGCCACAGGTCTGTGAAAGCATCACAAATGAAAGATGCAGTCCCTGGTGGTCACCATGGCTGGGGTGTAACACCCCTGGCCCCTCTGAGCACGACCCCAGGAAGCTCAAGCTTAAGAACTGCAATGAAGTGGGCCACCTCTGGGGAGCAGCAGGGCGAGAAGAGCAAGTGCCACAACCAAAAGTGTGTGTGATGCCTGGTCACCACCATGACAATGAAGGGGAGGAAGCTATATGCACATTTGCATAAGAAGGTGGGTGAAGTATGGAGAAAGATAACTGGGAAGACAGCAAAGACAACTTCCCATTGGAACTGGGCTAGGGGGGCTTCTGCGGAGTCAGGAATGGGCGACCTCCACCCAGATCCCTGTTTTCCCAGAGCCTGGCAGCCAAGCCCACGAACCACTTCCAGCGCCATTTAAATTCATTAACAGCCATGATTCAGAGACTGACAAATCTTGCAAGAGAGTCACAAGTTCTATCACCCTATTCAAAATCTCAGAATTCCTGGAGTGTGTGGCCACTTCCATTCCACGTGGCAGGCTTGGCTGGTGGGGAGGGTAACTAAAGGCGGTGGGCAGGTGTTATGGTGGTGGGATTGGTGTTGGAATACTGAATGTGGTAAGTTACTGTGAACTACTTTATTAAAATAAAACAAAATTGGGGAAAAATTAAAAAAACAAAAGAAATTTGGACTGGAGGTATTTTACACACAGATAAGAAAGTATTTCCTTTCCATTCCTGGGGCTGTCCCACATTCAATTCCTGGCACCCATAAAGTCCCCAGAACCTCACCAAGGGGGACCCCTGAGCACACAGCCCGGAGTAAACCTGAGTACAAGCAGGGTAGCCCCCTCAAAATAAACAGAAAACTGATCCTCTTCCTCTATCATATGCCTCAGTCACAGAGTACATGCACTGCACATGTGAAACCCTGGGCTCAATCACTAATACACACAAAAATTCGTGTCCATATGCTAACACAGAAAATCTATTATGTTGGGCACTGAGAGAGAATGAAATTACTACTAAGAACCGTAATTTCAAGCCAAGGAAGTGACCTAGCAGAAGAATGTATACACAGAAGAATGTATACACCTTATACATACATTACAGAATGTGTGAGCCCCTTGGATTGGTCCCCTGAGCACCAGAAAAAGATAAATTAAAAATACAAAAAAACTAGGGGCTGGAGTGATAGCACATCAGGCAGGGCGTTTGCCTTGCACGTGGCCGACCCGGGTTTGATTCCCAGCATCCCATATGGTCCCCTGAGCATGGCCAGGAGTACTTCCTGAGTGCAGAGCCAGGAGTGACCCCTGAGCATCGCTGGGTGTGACCCAAAAAGCAAAAAAAAAAAAAAAATATATATATATATATATATATATATATATATTACAAAAACTGTAATTTCAGTTTATATAAAGTTAAAACAAATTTCATAGGTAACATTAAATATCCATTAAAGGTGAGATGTTAGATAGCACAGTAAACTAAAAATTAATACAGGTTATTCATAAAGTTGCAAAAGCATTTTTATTCTGATCATCCTAAGTGCCCTTTTCCCCTAAATCTAAATCCTACAGAATTTGAAAAAACTCAAAATGTAAAAATCTTTAAAAATAATTTCAATCTTGGGACTGGAGAGATAGATAGTACAGCTGGTAGGGTATTTGCTTTGTACACGACTGACCCAGGTTTGATTCCTGGCATCCCATAAGGTCCCCTGAGCACTGCCAGTAGTAATTCCTTAGTGCAGAGACAGGAGTAACCCCTGAACATTGTCAGAGGTGGCCCAAAGACAAAAACAAATGATAAATCTTGATTTATTTAAAAAGCCAGAGCAATAGTGCGAGTAGGGTGCTCGCATGCAGCTGACCCAGGTTCGATCCCCGCCATCCCTTTTGGTCTCCTGAGCCTGCCAGGAGTTATCCCTGAGCACAAAACTGGAGTCAGCCCTGAGTGTGGCTCAAAAACAATCCTTCCCCCCCAAAAAAGCAATACCTACACAAATATAAGCAAATAACACACAAATATAAAACAATACTGACATAAGGGCGCGACCTGCTTTATATGAACATAGTCAGGAGGGGCTGGGAGCATAATATAGCAGGTAGGCTGTTTGTCTTGTACGTGGCCAACATAGGCTGATCCCCAACACCCCATATGGTTCCGAGTACCACCAGTTTAAGCCCTGAGCACAGTTGGGTGTGGCCAAAGTAAAAAAAAAAAGCTTAATTAGAATAGAATTTAAAATAAAAGAAAAATAGTAGCTGTGGGGTGATATCAACCAAGACTATCCATTAAACAGCAATGAACTATCTCTACTTAAAGATAAACTACAATTTTTATCCTGATTAAAAGGAAATGAAAGTAACACCTGCGGTTGAAAAAAAAAGGTATGAGAGTGACTTCCTGTTTTGATATAAACCCTTTTTTAACTTTTTTTTTTTTAATGATTAGCAATCCTACTCTGGATAGAGTTCTTTCCAAAGAACTGTAAGCAGTTTTTAAAAAGGTATTTGCATACCCATGTCCATAACAGCATTATTTACGATGGCCAAGATGTGGCAGCAACCTGAATGTCCATCTGCAGATGAATGGTTCGTCAGATAGGGCATATACATAAAATAATGCATTAAACTGGCATAAAAGGGCAGGAAATCCTGCCACATACTTAGTTTGAATGAAACTTTAGGGCACTGTTAAATGAAATATGTCAGTTGCAGAGACAAATATTGCTTGAGTCTACTTCCAGGAGGAATCTAAAGTTTTCAGTCTTGAAAAACAATATGAAAACTTCTCCGAAATGCTAGTAAGTGGATGGACATGGAGAGTATCATGCTAAGTGAAATGAGTCAGAAGAGAAGGAAAGACATAGAAGGACTGTACTCATTTGTGGAATATAAAATAACATAATGAGACTGACACCCAAGGACAGTGGACACAAGGGCCAAGAATATTGCCCCATAGTTGGAAGACTGTCTCATGAGCTGGGGGAGAAGGCAGCTGGAATAGAGAAGGGATCACTAAGACAATGATGGTTGGAGGAGTCGTCTGGGATGGAAGATGTGTGCTGAAAGCTAAAGGACCAAACGTGATAACCTCTCAGTAGCTGTAATGCAAACCATAATGCCCAGAAGTAGAGAGAGAGTATGGGGGAAATTGTCTGCCATGGAGGCAGGGGGAGGGTTGGAAATGGGGGGTATACTGGGGACATGTGCTGTTAGAGAGATGGGTTTTTGATCATTGTATGATTGAAACTCAAACATGAAAGCTTTGTAATTTTATCTCATGGTGATTCAATTAAAAAAAATATCCAAAAATCACAAATTGAGCTTCCAGATGAGTTAGCAACTCCACTGGTGGTACAGTGATGAGCAGAGCTGCTTTCCAGAGATCCCAAAACACTATTTTGGAAAGATATTTGCACCCCTATGTTGACTGCTGCACTCCTATGTTCACAGCAGCCATGATTTGGAAACAACTGTGTTTAAGGCTGGATAAAGAAACTGGCAGATAGAAATGGAATACTACTCAACTGTGAGAAAAGATGAAATCATGCAATTTGCTGCTATGTGAATGCAACCGATGGGTCAGTCAAAGGGACAGATAAAAGAATGATCTCTCTCATATGCAGGAAATAAACACAGTAAGGAAACAGCAAATACCATGACATTAAGCCTGAGAGTTGTCACAGAACTGCACTGGGGTGGGGTAGGGCTGGAGTCAGGATCCAGGTAGACTGGGGAAGGGAAGATGACACTGACAGTAAAACAATGTATGACAGAAACTCTATTATTAACAGTATTGTAAATGAGGTGCTTAAATAAAAATTAAAAAAAAAATTTCAAGTACAATTGTGGCTGCCAGAAGTTGGGGAAAAGAAAAAATGTGGACTTGTTTCATAGCTATAGTTTCAGCTCTGCAAGATGAAAAGTTTGAGAAGTGTGATGTATAATAATATGGATATACTTAATATTATTCAACTAAACACTTTAAAAAGATCTAAATATCTTATTTTTTTAACCAGAGTAAAAAGTAAACATGGCACAAAAGGAAATTAGACATTCTATTAAAAATAAATATATGTTGGGGCTGGAGCGATAGCACAGCGGGTAGGGCGTCTGCCTTGCATGTGGCTGACCCGGGTTCGATTCCCAGCATCCCATATGGTCCCCTGAGCACCGCTAGGAGTAATTCCTGAGTGCAGAGCCAGGAGAAACCCCTGTGCATCGCCAGGTGTGATGCAAAAAAAAAAAAAAATATATATATATATATATAAATACACATATACATATATGTCATACACTAAAAGAATGAAGTACATGAATTCTGAAAACATGCTAAGTAAAAAACTCCACAAGAGGTCATACATGATTCCACTTATGTGAAATATACAGAATAGGCAAATTTACAGAGTATCAGATGATCAGGAGATTTCAAAAGCTAGGAGGAAGAAGAATGGGAACAATTTTTTTCTTTTTTTTTTTTTTTTGCTTTTTGGGTCACACCCAGTGATGCTCAGGGGTTACTCCTGGCTTTGCACTCAGGAATTACTCCTGGTGGTGCTTGGGGGACCATATGGGATGCCGGAGATCGAACCCGGGTCAGCCGCGTGCAAGGCAAACGCCCTACCCACTGTGCTATCGCTCCGGTCCCAGAATGGGAACAATATTAATCAGTAAAATGTTTCTTTTGGGGTCACTGTCACTGTCATCCCGTTGCTCATCGATTTTTTTGAGCGGGTACCAGTAACGTCTCTCATTGAGAGACTTTTTGATACTGTTTTTGGCATATCCAATACGCCACGGGTAGCTTGCCAGGCTCTGCTGTGCGGGCAGGATACTCTTGGTAGCTTGCCAGGCTCTGCTGTGTGGGCTTGATACTCTCAGTAGCTTGCCGAGCTCTCCGAAAGGGGCGAAGGAATCAACTCATGTCGGCCACATGAAAGGCGAACGCCCAACCGCTGTGCTATCGCTCCAGCCCTTCTTTTGGGGTGAGGAAAATTTTGAACTAGTGGTGGTGAATGCTTAACTCACATGAAAACACTAAGAAACATTGAATTGTACATATTAACAGACTGAATTTTCAATAAACTGTCTTCTCCAAGAAGCTGTTGATTTTAATTTCCTAAAATTACACCACGAGGGAGCCAGATAGTACAGCAGGTAGGATGCTTGCCTTGCACATGCCCAACCCAGGTTCAACCCCAGCTGCCCAAGCAGACCCCTGAGGCCCACCGGGAGGGATTCCTGAGTGCAGAGCGGGTAGAGCGCTGAGCACAGATGGGTGTGGCCCCAAACAGAACAAAACAAGGCCATGAAATCCATTCTCCATTCTCCATTCAAAACACCATAGAACAGCAGATGTGACAACTTGTTTCAATTTCTGTACAATGAGAAGCCATATATTATTTAAAATAAGTAACAGATTGAGACAATATTTTTAATATAAAAAGAGCAAGCTAGTATGCATTTATACATAAAGTGAATATGAAAAAAATGAGAACGGAAATGAGCAAAAAGGGCCAGAGCAATACTACAGACGGGTGCTTGCTTGCACACAGCTGACCAGGTTCAATCCCCAACATCCATTTTGTCCCCCTAAGCATCCACAGAAGTAATCCCTGAGCACTGCCAAATGTGGTCCCCAAACAAACAAACAAAAAACAAAAACAAACAAAAATTATGAACAAGCACTTCAGACTACAAATTATTAATAACTTCAAAAGATAATCTCATTAGTAAGCAAGGTTATGCAAACTGAAACAAGATTTTTCTCATATTACTGCTTTATAAAATTGTCTGAAATATTCACTACACTGTAGATTTAGGCACTCTTGTAAGAACATGAATAAGAGTGGAAATTTCTGGAAGAAGAGTTTTGATAGTAGGATTGATGTAGAATACAAAAAGACCTCTGTAGTTTCCATAAATTTCAACACAGTGATCCCATTTATTCTAATGTATTCCACTGGGAAAAAATTCAAAATTTTAGGAACTCAAACAAGAGCTAAATGACCTTAAAGAATATTTAAAAATGTTTACTTCTAATAGCTTATTACTTCTACTAGAAGTAATTTACTCCTTATAAAATTATAAAATTTTTATTATAAAATTATCACTAATATTGTATAACACATTGTTATTGACAGTAATAACAAATATGTAACAAATTATAATAACACTATATTATAAATACAACTATAACAAATTTTATCACCATTAACAGCTGAACAGGAAGAACACTGACTAGGAGCAAGTACACTTGAGCTTAAATTCCAGCATCTTCCACTTAGGCTTTGTTTTGTGAGGTCCCTTCACTCGGTTTCAGCTACCTCTTTCATGAAATTTAGACTACAGGTCTGAATTTCCAGTCTGGAGGCTTAAATGAAATGAAGCTTCTAGTTTGGTGACTGACAGAGTTGATGCCCAATAACTTTAGTTGTGATCCGATTTCTCTCCCCAACTCTTCATGAGAATCACTTAACTGATGCTCAAAATATTCCACAAAGTAAATAAATGCCAGTTATTTTATTATTAGGCATTGTTATTTCTAACTTTTATACTAAATATTATGTTGCAATGAAAGTAGTTATGCTTTCTTGGGCTATTTTTAGGGTCTCCTAATGTAGAATAGATCAAAATGCATTTCTATGCTCTTGCTACATTTTACCAAACTGCACACCCAGAAAACTGTACTATAATTTACATTGCTACCAGCAGTGTGCATGCATTTTGCATATATTTTAATAAATCCCATTGATGCTGATATCTTTAAATTTAATACAATACATTAAATTAAATTTAAGGGCTCAATT
The DNA here is from genome assembly GCF_027595985.1 of Sorex araneus. Taxonomy (NCBI): domain Eukaryota; kingdom Metazoa; phylum Chordata; class Mammalia; order Eulipotyphla; family Soricidae; genus Sorex; species Sorex araneus. Next base: position 39,293,692 of record NC_073303.1, on the reverse strand, counting down.
TTTCCTTAAGGATAACCAGAAGTATCTTTTCACATTTCCTAGCTGCTTCTCCTTCTTAATATCATACCAATTCATGTACTTTGTTTAATGGGTTTTGCTGTATCTTTCCTCATGCTGGCTTCTGAGTTATTTCCTTATGTCTTATGTTCGACTGAAATTATTTTTTCATTTATTTACACCTTTTAAAAATACTGAAACAGGGGCTGGAGCAACAACACAGCATAGGGCCTCTGCTTTGCAAGCGGCCAACCCAGGTTCAATCCCCAGCATCCCATATGGTCCCCCGAGCACCGCCAGGTGTAATTCCTGAGTGCAAAGCCAGGAGTAACCCCTGAGCATCGCCGGATGTGACCCCTCCCCCCAAAAAAAGCAAAAAAAAAAAAAAAAACCTGAAACATAAATGTTTAACATTTAAATTTTCTTCTTTTTTTGTAATGACTTTTCTTCCCCCTGTCGTACCAGGGATCTAATCTGGGGCCCTGGCATATGAGGTGAGCACTAAATCACTAGCCATAGCCCTGGCCCCAGGCTTAACTTTTTTTAAAAAATTAACTATTATTTTTATTAAGGCACTGTGTTTCACAAAGCTACTCGGAGTTGAGTTTCAGGCATACAATGTTCCAGCACCAGTTCACCACAGGTGTCTAACTTTCCTCCGCCAGTGTCCCTAGTTCCCCCCACGCCAGCCTGTCTCCCGACAGGCACATTGTGAAGTTTGGCTGTTGCAGTTTGGGATTTACCAGCTTTATGTTAACTCTCACTTCCTTTGTGATTTTTAAATTGTATAGAAGCATAAATAACCAATTTTACATTTCAACTCTACATGGTAAAAGAGACACACAAAAAAGCTGTTATTAGTGAAGAATTTAAACCTTTAATATACAAATTACATTAAAATTATATTATTTTTATTTTTCTTTTTTGGTTTTGGGGTCACATTTGTGAGGCTCTGGGCTCAGAAGTGATTCTGGACAGTGCTTGGGGATGCTTATGTTGTGCCAAGAACCAAACCAGGGTGGGCTACATGCAAGGCAAGCACCTTACCCCCCTTGCTATCTCTCTGGTTGCATACTAATTGTTAAATCAAAGTAGCACTGTAGCAATGTTGTCCCATTGTTCATCGATTGGCTCGAGCAGGCACCAGTAAGGTCTCTCCATTGTGAGACTTGTTACTGTTTTCGGCATATTGAATACGCCATGGGGTGCTTGCCAGGTGGGCGGGATACTCTCGGTAGCTTGTTGGGCTCTCCGAGAAGAACTGAACCTGGGTCGGCCTCGTGTAAGGCAAATACCTACCGCTGTGCTATGGCTCCAGCCCTATTCCAGAGTAAAACAGACAAAAATGGTGGGGGTGCCAGGGCTGGGCTTGAGCCACATCCAGTAGTGCTCAGGGCTTATGACTGTGCTCAGGACTGACCCCTGGCCATGCTCAGCGGGGACCATGCATAGTGCCGGGGAGTGGAACCAGGTCTTGGCTGCCTCTGTCACATGGAAGGCAGGTGCCTCTCTGGGGCCCCCTCCTCCCAACCCTGGGGGAAAGAATTATTTATGTAAAGGAATAATTATAAACAGTTTCAGTTCCCAATTCAGGTGTTTCCCCTCTAAAATTTGATTTCTAAACTTTCTTCTTGCGGGATTTAAAAGCAGAAAAAAATAAATAGCTCCAAAAACTATCTGAAAATAGTTTCGAAATAATTCTGAGCTTTAGTGAACATGTAGACTGATAAACGGAGCAAAGTGATTTGAACTAAAGTGTGCCTCCGGGGCTGGAGGAATAGCACAGCGGGTAGGGCGTTTGCCTTGCACTCGGCCGACCCAGGTTCGATTCCCAGCATCCCATATGGTCCCCTGAGTACCGCCAGGGGTGACTCCTGAGTGTAGAGGCAGGAGTAACCTCTGTGCATTACCGGGTGTGACCCAAATAGCAAAAAAAAAAAAAAAAAAGTGTGCCTCCCCAGCAACTCACAGGGACCCGGGGGCCACTGCAAGGAAAGGCAACCAACCAGGCTGGCTGGGCCAATGCCTGGGCCCACTGGTGCCAGGAGCCCCTGGCCCACATCTTCTGATGCTGGGGTAGGCCTCCAGGCTCCATGCAGTAGCTGCGGAGCAAACCCAGGACCTTTTTTGAGTTATCTCTCTGGCCCTGAATCTGGTTCTTATTTTCACCTCCTTTAAAGTGATTTCATTCTAACTTTCGGACTTTTTTATTTTTAAATTCAACTTCAGACTTCATTTTTTATTTTTGCTGAGTATCTCCACCTCTGGCACACCAAAAGGCTATTTCATATTTTTATATTTTATTTTTAGTAAAGTTAGCAATAGCACCAAAGAATTACAGTGACTAATCTCTGCTCAAAACTATTGGAGTCACCTATAAGCACCGTTGACACCAAAGTAGCCAAGTAGCAAAGCAGTAGAGAGGCCGAGAGATAATATAACAGGTAAGGCATTTGCCTTGCATGCAACCAAGCCAGTTCAATCCCTGGCACCCCAAATAGTCCACTGAGTCCCTTCAGGATTGCCTCCCACCCCACCCCCCCAAAAAAAAAACCCCACAAAAGTAAACTTAAGTTTTTGTTTTAAAGTCAGTACCACTGCTGACAAATGAGAAAGAAATGTCTTTAGGGAAGAAATATGCTTACAGGGCATCGGGGGTGGGGGTCAGGAGATGAAAATTCTCAGTTTCCCCAGATTCAAGTACAGAAAGGCACAGCTTGTAAAGAAGGCAAATTTAGAAAAAAATTCTAAAAAGTAGGGAGAATGAATATTAGATTTTAATTCTTTGGATGACCTTTCCAATACTTACAAGAGCCCATGCCCTTGAATCTGCATCACCTGATCTCTAGGCACTGGCTATTAGGCATGTGGAGGAAGGCAAACTCTGTTATAAAAAAGGAAGAGAAGGAAAATGAAATCTAATCCAATGCCAGAACTGCCCTTGGCAGAAAACACTGGTAACCAATGTTATTAAGATGTAGCAGAAACCTTACCCGCACTGCACAAAACAAGATGGATCATTTTAACTATTTAGGTGTGCAGAAGCATCTGCTGCCAAGGCAAAATCCAAATATATGTACACATATACACATATATATAAAATTTTTAAAATCTAAACCTTTTCTATAAATTATTCATGTCTTCCCAAGCCTGGAATAATTGTGAATTTGTACAGTTATGTTCTCCTCTTAAGAAGGAATACAATTCACTGCCCAACCTTTCTAAAATAAAGAAGAGTTGAAACCAACATTCGCCTTCTGCAGTGCTTAATGGAAATGAACGGTCAACAACAAAACCGAAGAAGCCACCTTACAAGAATTCAAAAAGAAAGATAAAACATAAACAAGAGATTTTTTTTATCTCTTGTTTATCACAAGAGATAAAATATCACAAGATTTTTTTTTAAATCACAAACGGAACTAAGACTGTCATATGATCAACTGGAATGTTTCATATTCTTCAGACTGTAGTAGACAATGGACTGGAGCAATAGCACAGCGGGTCAGGCGTTTGCCTTCCACTCGGCTTGACCCGGATTCGATTCCTCCACCCCTCTCGGAGAGCCTGGCAAGCTACCGAGAGTATCCTGCTCGCACGGCAGAGCCTGGCAAGCTACCTGTGGTGTATTCGATATGCCAGAAACATAGCAAATCTCACAATGGAGACATTACTGGTGCCCGCTCAAGCAAATCGATGAACTATGAGACGACAGTGCTACAGTGCTACAGACAGTAGTAGACAAATACTTTCCAAACATTTGGACACTTACAATTTGGAAGGAACTACAACAGAAAATAATCCTCAGAGATAATTTCTATTTATGGTCATTTCTAGTTAAAAAAAAAGGAAAATGAGAGGAGCAAAAAAGTATAGTCGAAATGACATCTGCACTTATATGTTCATCGCAGCACTGTTTACAATAGCCAGAATCTGGAAAAAACCCGAGTGCCCTAGAACAGATGACTGGTTGAAGAAACTTTGGTACATCTATACAATGGAATACTATGCAGCTGTTAGAAAAAATGAGGTCATGAAGTTTGCATATAAGTGGATCAGCATGGAAAGTATCATGTTAAGTGAAATGAGTCAGAAAGAGAGAGACAGACATAGAAAGATTGCACTCATCTGTGGAATATAGAATAATAGACTAGGAGTCTAACACCCAAGAATAGTAGAAATAAGTACCAGGAGGTTGACTTCATTCTGGGGCTGGTCTCTCATTCTGGGCAACTCTGAGAAGGAAACACCAAGTAAAATGTGGTCGGAGGTCATGCGGGGGAGGGGTGACGCATGCCGAATGTAGACTAGAGACTAAACACAATGGCCGCTTAACACCTTTATTGCAAACCACAACACCTAATCAGAGAGAGAACGAAAGGGAATACCCTGCCATAGTGGCAGTGTGGGGTGGGGTGGGGTGGGGGGAGACAGGACTGGGGAGGGTGGGAGGGATGCTGGGTTTACTGGTGGTGGAGAATGGGCACTGGTGAAAGGAAAGGTTCTCGAACTTTTTTTTTTTTTTCTTTTTGGGTCACACCCAGCAATGCTCAGGGGTTACTCCTGGCTTTGCACTCAGGAATTACTCCTGGCGGTGCTTGGGGGACCATATGGGATGCCGGGGATTGAACCCGGGTCGGCCGCGTGCAAGGCAAAAGCCCTACCCACTGTGCTATCGCTCCGGCCCCGGTTCTCGAATTTTGTATGGGGGAAACATGAGCACAAAAATGTATAAATCTGTAACTGTACCCTTACGGTAATTCACTAATTAAAAATAAAAAAAAAATTTAAAAAAAAAGGAAAATGCCTATGCAGGTTTTTTGTTTGTTTCTGGTTTTGTGAATATTTTTGCTTTTTTGGGGTCATACCCAGCGATGCTCTGGGATTACTCTTGGTTCTGCACTTAGGAATTACTCCTGGCGGTGCTGGGGGCCCATATGGAATGCCGGGGGTGAACTCAGGTGAGTCGTGTGCAAGGCAAACACCCTACCCGCTATAGGCTCTACCCGCTGTACTATCGCTCTGGCCCCTGTGCAGTTTTTTAATCCTTATTATTTACTGTCATTGTTCTCAGTGGGGAAAAATGGATTAAACTGAAATTCTATAAGGAATATTACAGATGGGACTGGAGAGAGTACAAGGGTAAATCACTTGCAGTGGTCAACCCCAATTAAATCACTATCCCAAGCAGGGTCCCCCCAAAACTGACAGGAATGACCCTGAACAGAGCCAGGAATAGCCCAAGCTCTACTGAGTTTGGCCCCAGAACAAAAAGCAAGACTTCAGGGCTGGGGTGCAGCTCAGAGGCAGAGAACAAGCATCCCCCGTAAGTGGAAGGGGTGATCTCTGGCACTATACAGATATGTAGTAAGAAAAAATGAACATAAAATTGCTTAAAACATAATTTATTTTCCTATTACTTCCAATCCTTATCTTAATTTTAATCCTCCCCAAGAAGCAGGGAAGATAAAACCAAATTTCTGGGGGGAAAAAAGTAAATAAATAAATAAAATAATAAACAAATGAAAACCACCCAAAAAACCCCCCTTTCAACCGTTGTTCCTAAGAAGAAACTATATAAATTATTCTCAGACAGTCACACACTGGGCTGGAGCGATAGCGCAGCGGGTAGGGCATTCGCCTTGCACTCGACCGACCTGGGTTCGATTCCTCCGCCCCTCTCGGAGAGCCCGGCAAGCGCCTGCACGGTAGAGCCTGGCAAGCTACCCATATTCGATATGCCAAAAACAGTAACAATAAGTCTCACAATGGAGATGTTACTGGTGCCCTCTCGAGCAAATCGATGAGCAACGGGATGACAGTGACACTGACAGTCACACAATGAAAGTTCTAATCTGTCTCTTAAGGGTCAAATAAGAATGATGCAAAAACAAAATCAGTGGAGAGCTTCCTGCCTGGTCTCATCTTAGAGGGCCAACTGACATCCTCCAGAAACCCTAGGAAACACCCTGACTGGCCCAGTGATGACACAGAGGCTGGGCGAGGCTCGAGACTCCCCTGGGCTGTTCCCGCCTTTCTGCTCAGACCACAATGGGTTCACCAGCCACCAGAGGCTGATCCCCTAGTATTATGCCCATGGGACCTGTACGTGTAAAATATTAAATGGAAGGTTTTTTTCTCTCCCAGTCCTAACAAATTCTGCCCTCAAAAGATTTGCTTCACAAAAATCTTAACACTTTAAAATCTTAAGCCTTAAAATTTTGGGAAATGGCCCAAGATATCACAAGGTTCCCCCAGTACCACCAAACATTCTGTTTGATATACCCACCTTTTCCTCATTTCCCAACAATGGACATTGGAAGAATACCTATGATACAGCACTCCAAAATGAAAAACCTTACATCACTCACTGCTAAAGAATGGATCTGAAGCACCAAACCAAAGGGGGTTTAACCCCTGGCTTCCCATATGGTCCCCCAAGCACCGCCAGGAGGAATGAATGCCTGAATGTAGAGCCAGGTTGTAACCCCTGTGCATTGTCGGGTGTGACTCCAAAATACCAAAATAAAACCAAACAAATGGGGGTTATTTCTTCCTTTTCCCTTACCTCCCCTTCTGTTTCTGTTGCCGCACACTTTAGTCATGTCTCCAGGAATCACAGGCAGCAGAGCCACTGAGTCATGCGTGGGAGAGGTACAGGGGACTGAACACAAGGTCTCATGCCTACATGCCTACAGGGCAAGTGCTCTTGCTCTACTGTTGAGCCAAAGCCCGGTTGCTCTCATTTGGGTCAGAAACATAGATCATCCCTAAGAACACTAAGGGATTTACATCCAAACATCCTTAAATCTGTTTGTTTAATTCAAGTGCTAGGCCAAAACATAAGGGGAAAAATCATCTGTCATAATCTGGACACAAGTGGTAGTTTTGTTGTTGTTGTTGTTGTTGTTTGCTTTTTGGGTCACAACCGGCGATGCACAGGAGTCACTCCTGGCTCATGCACTCAGGAATTACTCCTGGCAGTGCTCAGGGGACCATATGGGATGCTGGGAATCAAACTTGGGTCGGCTGCATGCAAGGCGAACACCCTACCCACTGTGCCATCACTCCAGCCCCTCAAGTGGTAGTTTCAATGACATAGCTTTGGGTCCAAACAAAACCATTAAGAGCATGCAGTGATTTTAAATACATGCTTACAAAGAAAATGCCATTTAATTTTTCAGAAAATAATGTTTACCAGGGACAGAGTGATAGTATAGTGAGTAGGGCACTTGCCTGGCACATGGCTGAACTGGGTTTAATCCCCGGCATCCCATAGGATCCCCTGAGCACTGCCAGGAGTGATTCCTGAGCACAAAGCCAGGAGTAAGCCCTAAGAATCATTGGGTGTAGTCCCAAAACAAAAACAAACAAAAATATTATTTTCTTAGATTCAAAACAAATGACCTGGGGATTAAGTCTAATGGAGGACCCCTTACCTGGGGCTGGGGTGGATAAACACAGTGGGAAGGGAGCTTGCCTTGCATGCAACTGACCCTGGCTTGATCCTTAGCATATGGCCCTGAGCCCCACCAGAAGAAATTCTTGAGCACAGAGCCAGAAGTCATACCTGAGCATGTCAGGTCTGGCCCCCAAACAAACAAACAACAACAATAACAAAGAGACCCCTTGCCTTGCACGCATAAGATCCTGGAAGCAATTCTACATAACTGAGAACAATCCCTGACACCACGGGGTGCGTTCCCCTGTACCACAAGTGTGACCACTGTGGCAAAGAAGAACGTACACTACACCAAGCAGAGACCAACTACTAGCAAAAACTTAACTTCTGAGATGAACAGAATTTAATCGAATTCTCTTCATAATGTTAAAAAGCTTAGATGATTCCTAAAATACTGATTTTTACAGAACACAACAGACAGGGCCCTATACCTCACTCATCCTATGGCCGAGGAGAGCTCAGAGCCTGGAAATCACAGAAGCAGTGCATGCAGGAGGCCCAGGCTTGAGACCCAGTGCCACATGGTCCCTGGGACATCACCAGGAATGACTCTGGGGGTAAGCCAGGAGTAGCCCCTGAGCACTGCTGCATGTGGCCCTCAAACAAAAACATTGAAAAAAAGATTAGTCATACTAAATGCAGATTACTCAATCCTTTTCCCAGTAAGTCCTTTCACTGAGCATTCGCTTCCACAGAAAATTTAGCAAATTGAACTTCTACCTTATTTTAAGGTACAATCCTTTGATGCAAAACCTAATGTTTGCTTTTATTTTAACTTAAACTACCAAATAAAACTGGAATTTTTTAACATACAACTGAGCAATTCTATACCAAGTATTCATTTTCAAGTTACACCACAATAAATTCATTCATGAATACTAGAATTCAATTCAAATTATACCTTAAGTATATGCCAAGTTTTATTGGCAAAGTTGCCTTCTAAAGTCACCACCAGTAATGATTCGGTGACTGCTGAGTCACTGTTTCTAAGATTAGGCGGCTCCTGCAAACCTCTGACCACAACATTTTCGTCAATTTATTGATCAATATCTAACCTTGTTTTGTGTGTGTCTCTTTAAAGACTCATTTAATATGCATTTAACACATTTATACATTGCATATATTAATGAATTATTAACCCATTGTCAAGAGCATTCTAACTCCTGTCTGAACAAAATGACAGTACCTATATTTTCTCCATAAGGCACAACAGACTGCCTGCATTTAGGGCCACTAGACAAAACTCCAGCACTCTACTCTAGGCTCACTTTAAACAGCAATATCACACACACACACACACACACACACACACACACACACACACACACACACACAAACTGTGGCATAAACAGAGAATAACTGGGATACTTTTGTTATAGTATAAAAGCTGAGAACAAAGCAAGACACCTGATTTAATCACTGGTAGAAAATGTGAACAGCAGACTAAAAATCCCTGTCATGCTACACATGTTTATAAATGACCAGGAAAGTGCTGTTCTGCTTTGAAGACTAAAAACAAATTTGAGCTAACAGTGACTTATAAACACAGAATCTGTAAATGAGGATCAAAAGTACAAACAGTCCAACTAACTGCATCTCATGAAAGATACTTTATTTCCCAGTCAATTTTGCAAATGCAAGGATTTACTTATTTGTTATCAAGAATGGGTGAAAGATATCTGACACTGTATTTAAACATGATCACACAGGTTCCCCAAAGTAAAGCTGGAATACCCCTCCCCTCTAAAAAATAAAAAGTCATCATATAGGGGCTGGAGTGATAGCACAGCGGGGAGGGCATTTGCCTTGCACGCGGCCGACCCGGGTTCGATTCCCAGCATCCCATATGGTCCCCTGAGCACCACCAGGAGTAATTCCTGAGTGCAGACCAGGAGTAACACCTGTGCATCACCAGGTGTGACCCCCCCCCCAAAAAAAAAGTCATCATATAAAAAAACCTGACTTAGTGATAAATTTGTTTGTTGAGGTATGTGTGAGGTGTGTGTGCTTGAGGATGCACTCAGTGGTGTGGGGAATTCCGAGGTGCCAGGGGCTGATCCCAGGCTTCCTGTGTATGAAACATGCTGTTCAGCCCACGGCGCTCTCTCTGCAGCCCGTGATAAATCTAATGTAGTATGTACATGTTGGCTTTCAATAACGCACACCTGAAATTTATGTAATACTTCCATGAAAGATTAAGCTAATTAGAAAAATATGCTGAAGCATTCTGTAAGCTTTTAGATGAAGAGTATAGAAAAATTACTTCAAATATATTGTCTATTCTTTAAAAAACAGCCATGAAGGAGAAGTATAGAGCAAGATATCAAAAACTGCAGCTTGAACAACAGTCTCTTAAGAACAATCAGCTTCTAGAACTTTTTTAGAGGGAGATCAATTGTATGTTAAAAAGTGTACGTAAGGGTGAAAGTAACCTAAAGAATTAGGACCTATGGTGTAAATTAACATGTATTAAGCTACAATGGTCCATTACAGGTATGAAGAGACAGACAACTAGAATTAAATATATATATGCATTCCAGGAACCTTGATTAAAGTAAAATAATTAGAAATTCTTCTAAATCCAACTAAAAATACAATTCAATATAACCAAGATTCATGTTCAGTTTGCCTTCCTTGCCCTTCATAACAAAAGTTAAATACATGTTAACATTTATTTTTATAAATATATCAAAACATAATTTTATATACACAATTTATTTCATGTGAAATTTAAATGAATTTCATTTAAATTTAGAGAACCAATAAAAGCCACCAACATTTTTTTCCTCTTAAATTTCAGGTGATTTTTATTACAGCATGATATTAACAGTGAAAAACTAGAAAGACTTGTCTTTTAATAAAAAACTTATCTAAATCACAAAATGGTATACAGTCTTAAATATGGAATGAGCTGGCACATTTCTTGTACACACAGATATATGCACACAACTGTGTATATGTATATATGGCCTTTAAAAATGGATTTACATAAATCCCACAAAGGGACCAAATAATTAGAGAATGATCTTACCTAGATTGATGAATTTGGTCAGTTTAATATACACATATATATGCCTATCAGACATAAAGATGCCTACAAAAAAGGGCACATCTCCAAGTACTATAGTATGTATAATATAACTGCTTGAAAAACAAGAAATATAATTTGCTTATGCAGGTATACATACTAAATTACTAATGAGGAAAGAACTGAAACTTTTTTTTTTTTTGCTTTTTGGGTCACACCCAGCGATGCACAGGGGTTACTCCTGGCTCTGCACTCAGGAATTACTCCTGGCAGTGCTTGGGGGACCATATGGGATGCCGGGGATTGAACCCGGGTCGGCTGCGTGCAAGGCAAACGCCCTACCCGCTGTGCTATCACTCCGGCCCCTGAAACTTATTTTTTATAAGCATGTATAAGTTTTATATGCTAAGTTTCCTTGTTAGAGCTATTTAAAATTGAAAATGTAATATGAAACGCATAATGTCTGAAAAAAAATCTGTACTCTCCAAATTTTACTAAGATAAATTCTGATATTTATTTAAAACATGCATTTTGCAGATGGAAAAATACTGACAGGGATTTGGTTTGAGCAATAGCACACATGTGGCATGTGTGAAGCCCAAAGTCCAGTCCTGACATTGCAAGGTCTCCGGAGTAACACAGGGTGGGGCCAGCTCCAATGAAAATAAATTAAAATGTAACTGTGAATGTTCTCAATATTCACTCTATAATCCCATTAACATAAATGTAAGATTTGCAATGCATCAGCAAGCTTTTCTATAAGGGCCAAAGAGTAAACACTTTAGATTTTGAAGACATATATATGGTCTCTGTTGTATATCTTCTGTCTTTTTCATTTTCCTTAACGCTGTAAGAATATAAAAAAAAAAAAATTCTTACTCAGATCCACATAACAATAGGTCATCGGTTGAATTTGCCTTGCCAGCCATAGTCATCAACCAATAATTTATAACAACAAACCAACATGAGAAATTTTAATTTTTAAAACATTATTAGCAAAGCCACCATCAGGAAAAATAGTAAGGTCAGTTTATTCTACTCTGTTGGTGACAGTGACTCAAAGTACAAACTGACACTCTGATTTCTATCAATAAGCTAAATACTGATCAAACGATGGGGGAAGTGGTCAAAGAAGTTCCCAGTATATTTCCTATCCCATGACCATGTACACACCTGCAGAGCAGACAGAAGCACTTCAAAAGTTAGCTGAAGGGCTGGAGCTATAGGATAGTAGGGAGATACTTGCCTTGCACGTCACAGATCCAGGACTGATTCCTGGCAACCCATCTGGCTCCCCCAAGCCCAACTAGAAGCGATCCTGAGCACAGTGCCAGGAGTAAACTCAAGCACTATGCAGTATAACCACCCACCATCCAAAAAGTCAGCCGAGGGCATGAGAGACAGCTCAGAGGGCTGCAGTGTGTGCATGCTTTGCTTGCAGGAGCCCTGGGTTTGATTTCCAGGACACTGCATGATCTTCCCAAACACTGTCAGAAGCAACCAGGAAGCTCAAATCAGGAGTAGCCAAAAATCAAACAAAAAGGGCAGCTGATTGTATTATACTCCAAAGCTCAAAGTTTTCAATATCTAAAACTATTTATCCAATTAAAAAATTAAGTAAGCTAGTCATCAACTACAGAAAACAAATCACTGAATTCAAAAGCAAGCGGTAATTTACTTGATTTTAATTTTTTAATAGGAGGGAGGTTCTTACAAAATATTAATCAAGACCTAAAATACTACATCTTAAAGCATTTATATTCCTGGAAACTTTTCAGTATTTACTACTAGCAACTATCACTGTAAACTTGACTCTACTTCTTTTCTTTGTCTAAAGATAGTTTTCCTTATTGGTTTCAACTGAAATAAAATGACCCTTATTGTCATCTGGATGCTACTAGCCAACAATCGAAATTTATTATAAATAATTGAATCAAATTACTAAATCTAAAGGAACATTTTCCCTTCCATAGTAGCCATAGATCCATTATAGGATAATCTTACCTAGACTGGTGGGTTTTATCAGTTCATCCAGTAAGTCATAAAATGGTAATTTTTGAAGTTTTATATCCGGATGGACTGGGTGAAGCGCTGATGTAAGATGTGGAAGTTCCAGTTCATGTTTAGGTCCCAGAAGAGAAACAGGAAGTAAGGGCGACGACGCAGGGTGACCATCATAAGTGAGTTGTGGAATGGTAGATGGAGACAAAGTTGCTGGCATGGGACTTGTATGGACGTTGGGGATAGACAAGTCCGCAGGTGTCATGATTTTCTGGGGGAACCGCCGCCTATAGAGTTCTTTAATCTTCATTTGCACGGCAGGACTGCAGCCGGCCTTTAGCAAGTGCAGGGCTTTCGTGAGAAGTTCGTGTTTGCGTCCGTGCTTGTTTCTCCCGGCGTAGCCCAACAGTACTTGGAGTTCAGAAACTCTAAGGCTCATAACCATTTGCTTAGAGACAAAATGAAACAAAACTCTGTTAGTTTTTTGATATATTTGACAGGAATAAATACAACTTTACTGTAGCCCTTTCTCCTAATGGTTTGACTAGTCAATCCAACTTCTTTAAAACTTAAACTCTAGGCCTACTGACTGTGATCCTGAGGTCTCCTAACCCATTTTGGCACCAGAGCAGATTCTTGCAGCCATGCATTTTGACTGCGAACTGAACTACAACCTCGTGCAGCCCGGGGAGGGATTTTTTTCCCTCTCCACCCCATTTTTCCGAGCGAAAATGGCGGCAGCGGCAGCAGCCACGCGGTGAGAGCCACCCTCTAAGACCCCTACACCAGGAGGTAGGACTTTCTTTAGTGACGTAGCCTGTAGGTGATCCTGGGAGGGGAGGTGTTCCCGGCGCGCCTTCCGCCCAGAGATGAACCAAGAGCCGCGGCACGAGAAGCAGAGCCTCCCGCCTACTGACTGTGATCCTGAGGTCTCCTAACCCATTTTGGCACCAGAGCAGATTCTTGCAGCCATGCATTTTGACTGCGAACTGAACTACAACCTCGTGCAGCCCGGGGAGGGATTTATTTCCCTCTCCACCCCATTTTTCCGAGCGAAAATGGCGGCAGCGGCAGCAGCCACGCGGTGAGAGCCACCCTCTAAGACCCCTACACCAGGAGGTAGGACTTTCTTTAGTGACGTAGCCTGTAGGTGATCCTGGGAGGGGAGGTGTTCCCGGCGCGCCTTCCGCCCAGAGATGAACCAAGAGCCGCGGCACGAGAAGCAGAGCCTCCCGCCTACTGACTGTGATCCTGAGGTCTCCTAACCCATTTTGGCACCAGAGCAGATTCTTGCAGCCATGCATTTTGACTGCGAACTGAACTACAACCTCGTGCAGCCCGGGGAGGGATTTATTTCCCTCTCCACCCCATTTTTCCGAGCGAAAATGGCGGCAGCGGCAGCAGCCACGCGGTGAGAGCCACCCTCTAAGACCCCTACACCAGGAGGTAGGACTTTCTTTAGTGACGTAGCCTGTAGGTGATCCTGGGAGGGGAGGTGTTCCCGGCGCGCCTTCCGCCCAGAGATGAACCAAGAGCCGCGGCACGAGAAGCAGAGCCTCCCGCCTACTGACTGTGATCCTGAGGTCTCCTAACCCATTTTGGCACCAGAGCAGATTCTTGCAGCCATGCATTTTGACTGCGAACTGAACTACAACCTCGTGCAGCCCGGGGAGGGATTTATTTCCCTCTCCACCCCATTTTTCCGAGCGAAAATGGCGGCAGCGGCAGCAGCCACGCGGTGAGAGCCACCCTCTAAGACCCCTACACCAGGAGGTAGGACTTTCTTTAGTGACGTAGCCTGTAGGTGATCCTGGGAGGGGAGGTGTTCCCGGCGCGCCTTCCGCCCAGAGATGAACCAAGAGCCGCGGCACGAGAAGCAGAGCCTCCCGCCTACTGACTGTGATCCTGAGGTCTCCTAACCCATTTTGGCACCAGAGCAGATTCTTGCAGCCATGCATTTTGACTGCGAACTGAACTACAACCTCGTGCAGCCCGGGGAGGGATTTATTTCCCTCTCCACCCCATTTTTCCGAGCGAAAATGGCGGCAGCGGCAGCAGCCACGCGGTGAGAGCCACCCTCTAAGACCCCTACACCAGGAGGTAGGACTTTCTTTAGTGACGTAGCCTGTAGGTGATCCTGGGAGGGGAGGTGTTCCCGGCGCGCCTTCCGCCCAGAGATGAACCAAGAGCCGCGGCACGAGAAGCAGAGCCTCCCGCCTACTGACTGTGATCCTGAGGTCTCCTAACCCATTTTGGCACCAGAGCAGATTCTTGCAGCCATGCATTTTGACTGCGAACTGAACTACAACCTCGTGCAGCCCGGGGAGGGATTTATTTCCCTCTCCACCCCATTTTTCCGAGCGAAAATGGCGGCAGCGGCAGCAGCCACGCGGTGAGAGCCACCCTCTAAGACCCCTACACCAGGAGGTAGGACTTTCTTTAGTGACGTAGCCTGTAGGTGATCCTGGGAGGGGAGGTGTTCCCGGCGCGCCTTCCGCCCAGAGATGAACCAAGAGCCGCGGCACGAGAAGCAGAGCCTCCCGCCTACTGACTGTGATCCTGAGGTCTCCTAACCCATTTTGGCACCAGAGCAGATTCTTGCAGCCATGCACTTTGACTGCGAACTGAACTACAACCTCGTGCAGCCCGGGGAGGGATTTTTTTCCCTCTCCACCCCATTTTTCCGAGCGAAAATGGCGGCAGCGGCAGCAGCCACGCGGTGAGAGCCACCCTCTAAGACCCCTACACCAGGAGGTAGGACTTTCTTTAGTGACGTAGCCTGTAGGTGATCCTGGGAGGGGAGGTGTTCCCGGCGCGCCTTCCGCCCAGAGATGAACCAAGAGCCGCGGCACGAGAAGCAGAGCCTCCCGCCTACTGACTGTGATCCTGAGGTCTCCTAACCCATTTTGGCACCAGAGCAGATTCTTGCAGCCATGCACTTTGACTGCGAACTGAACTACAACCTCGTGCAGCCCGGGGAGGGATTTTTTTCCCTCTCCACCCCATTTTTCCGAGCGAAAATGGCGGCAGCGGCAGCAGCCACGCGGTGAGAGCCACCCTCTAAGACCCCTACACCAGGAGGTAGGACTTTCTTTAGTGACGTAGCCTGTAGGTGATCCTGGGAGGGGAGGTGTTCCCGGCGCGCCTTCCGCCCAGAGATGAACCAAGAGCCGCGGCACGAGAAGCAGAGCCTCCCGCCTACTGACTGTGATCCTGAGGTCTCCTAACCCATTTTGGCACCAGAGCAGATTCTTGCAGCCATGCATTTTGACTGCGAACTGAACTACAACCTCGTGCAGCCCGGGGAGGGATTTTTTTCCCTCTCCACCCCATTTTTCTGAGCGAAAATGGCGGCAGCGGCAGCAGCCACGCGGTGAGAGCCACCCTCTAAGACCCCTACACCAGGAGGTAGGACTTTCTTTAGTGACGTAGCCTGTAGGTGATCCTGGGAGGGGAGGTGTTCCCGGCGCGCCTTCCGCCCAGAGATGAACCAAGAGCCGCGGCACGAGAAGCAGAGCCTCCCGCCTACTGACTGTGATCCTGAGGTCTCCTAACCCATTTTGGCACCAGAGCAGATTCTTGCAGCCATGCACTTTGACTGCGAACTGAACTACAACCTCGTGCAGCCCGGGGAGGGATTTTTTTCCCTCTCCACCCCATTTTTCCGAGCGAAAATGGCGGCAGCGGCAGCAGCCACGCGGTGAGAGCCACCCTCTAAGACCCCTACACCAGGAGGTAGGACTTTCTTTAGTGACGTAGCCTGTAGGTGATCCTGGGAGGGGAGGTGTTCCCGGCGCGCCTTCCGCCCAGAGATGAACCAAGAGCCGCGGCACGAGAAGCAGAGCCTCCCGCCTACTGACTGTGATCCTGAGGTCTCCTAACCCATTTTGGCACCAGAGCAGATTCTTGCAGCCATGCATTTTGACTGCGAACTGAACTACAACCTCGTGCAGCCCGGGGAGGGATTTTTTTCCCTCTCCACCCCATTTTTCTGAGCGAAAATGGCGGCAGCGGCAGCAGCCACGCGGTGAGAGCCACCCTCTAAGACCCCTACACCAGGAGGTAGGACTTTCTTTAGTGACGTAGCCTGTAGGTGATCCTGGGAGGGGAGGTGTTCCCGGCGCGCCTTCCGCCCAGAGATGAACCAAGAGCCGCGGCACGAGAAGCAGAGCCTCCCGCCTACTGACTGTGATCCTGAGGTCTCCTAACCCATTTTGGCACCAGAGCAGATTCTTGCAGCCATGCATTTTGACTGCGAACTGAACTACAACCTCGTGCAGCCCGGGGAGGGATTTATTTCCCTCTCCACCCCATTTTTCCGAGCGAAAATGGCGGCAGCGGCAGCAGCCACGCGGTGAGAGCCACCCTCTAAGACCCCTACACCAGGAGGTAGGACTTTCTTTAGTGACGTAGCCTGTAGGTGATCCTGGGAGGGGAGGTGTTCCCGGCGCGCCTTCCGCCCAGAGATGAACCAAGAGCCGCGGCACGAGAAGCAGAGCCTCCCGCCTACTGACTGTGATCCTGAGGTCTCCTAACCCATTTTGGCACCAGAGCAGATTCTTGCAGCCATGCATTTTGACTGCGAACTGAACTACAACCTCGTGCAGCCCGGGGAGGGATTTATTTCCCTCTCCACCCCATTTTTCCGAGCGAAAATGGCGGCAGCGGCAGCAGCCACGCGGTGAGAGCCACCCTCTAAGACCCCTACACCAGGAGGTAGGACTTTCTTTAGTGACGTAGCCTGTAGGTGATCCTGGGAGGGGAGGTGTTCCCGGCGCGCCTTCCGCCCAGAGATGAACCAAGAGCCGCGGCACGAGAAGCAGAGCCTCCCGCCTACTGACTGTGATCCTGAGGTCTCCTAACCCATTTTGGCACCAGAGCAGATTCTTGCAGCCATGCACTTTGACTGCGAACTGAACTACAACCTCGTGCAGCCCGGGGAGGGATTTTTTTCCCTCTCCACCCCATTTTTCCGAGCGAAAATGGCGGCAGCGGCAGCAGCCACGCGGTGAGAGCCACCCTCTAAGACCCCTACACCAGGAGGTAGGACTTTCTTTAGTGACGTAGCCTGTAGGTGATCCTGGGAGGGGAGGTGTTCCCGGCGCGCCTTCCGCCCAGAGATGAACCAAGAGCCGCGGCACGAGAAGCAGAGCCTCCCGCCTACTGACTGTGATCCTGAGGTCTCCTAACCCATTTTGGCACCAGAGCAGATTCTTGCAGCCATGCATTTTGACTGCGAACTGAACTACAACCTCGTGCAGCCCGGGGAGGGATTTTTTTCCCTCTCCACCCCATTTTTCTGAGCGAAAATGGCGGCAGCGGCAGCAGCCACGCGGTGAGAGCCACCCTCTAAGACCCCTACACCAGGAGGTAGGACTTTCTTTAGTGACGTAGCCTGTAGGTGATCCTGGGAGGGGAGGTGTTCCCGGCGCGCCTTCCGCCCAGAGATGAACCAAGAGCCGCGGCACGAGAAGCAGAGCCTCCCGCCTACTGACTGTGATCCTGAGGTCTCCTAACCCATTTTGGCACCAGAGCAGATTCTTGCAGCCATCCATTTTGACTGCGAACTGAACTACAACCTCGTGCAGCCCGGGGAGGGATTTATTTCCCTCTCCACCCCATTTTTCCGAGCGAAAATGGCGGCAGCGGCAGCAGCCACGCGGTGAGAGCCACCCTCTAAGACCCCTACACCAGGAGGTAGGACTTTCTTTAGTGACGTAGCCTGTAGGTGATCCTGGGAGGGGAGGTGTTCCCGGCGCGCCTTCCGCCCAGAGATGAACCAAGAGCCGCGGCACGAGAAGCAGAGCCTCCCGCCTACTGACTGTGATCCTGAGGTCTCCTAACCCATTTTGGCACCAGAGCAGATTCTTGCAGCCATGCATTTTGACTGCGAACTGAACTACAACCTCGTGCAGCCCGGGGAGGGATTTATTTCCCTCTCCACCCCATTTTTCCGAGCGAAAATGGCGGCAGCGGCAGCAGCCACGCGGTGAGAGCCACCCTCTAAGACCCCTACACCAGGAGGTAGGACTTTCTTTAGTGACGTAGCCTGTAGGTGATCCTGGGAGGGGAGGTGTTCCCGGCGCGCCTTCCGCCCAGAGATGAACCAAGAGCCGCGGCACGAGAAGCAGAGCCTCCCGCCTACTGACTGTGATCCTGAGGTCTCCTAACCCATTTTGGCACCAGAGCAGATTCTTGCAGCCATGCACTTTGACTGCGAACTGAACTACAACCTCGTGCAGCCCGGGGAGGGATTTATTTCCCTCTCCACCCCATTTTTCCGAGCGAAAATGGCGGCAGCGGCAGCAGCCACGCGGTGAGAGCCACCCTCTAAGACCCCTACACCAGGAGGTAGGACTTTCTTTAGTGACGTAGCCTGTAGGTGATCCTGGGAGGGGAGGTGTTCCCGGCGCGCCTTCCGCCCAGAGATGAACCAAGAGCCGCGGCACGAGAAGCAGAGCCTCCCGCCTACTGACTGTGATCCTGAGGTCTCCTAACCCATTTTGGCACCAGAGCAGATTCTTGCAGCCATGCACTTTGACTGCGAACTGAACTACAACCTCGTGCAGCCCGGGGAGGGATTTTTTTCCCTCTCCACCCCATTTTTCCGAGCGAAAATGGCGGCAGCGGCAGCAGCCACGCGGTGAGAGCCACCCTCTAAGACCCCTACACCAGGAGGTAGGACTTTCTTTAGTGACGTAGCCTGTAGGTGATCCTGGGAGGGGAGGTGTTCCCGGCGCGCCTTCCGCCCAGAGATGAACCAAGAGCCGCGGCACGAGAAGCAGAGCCTCCCGCCTACTGACTGTGATCCTGAGGTCTCCTAACCCATTTTGGCACCAGAGCAGATTCTTGCAGCCATGCATTTTGACTGCGAACTGAACTACAACCTCGTGCAGCCCGGGGAGGGATTTTTTTCCCTCTCCACCCCATTTTTCTGAGCGAAAATGGCGGCAGCGGCAGCAGCCACGCGGTGAGAGCCACCCTCTAAGACCCCTACACCAGGAGGTAGGACTTTCTTTAGTGACGTAGCCTGTAGGTGATCCTGGGAGGGGAGGTGTTCCCGGCGCGCCTTCCGCCCAGAGATGAACCAAGAGCCGCGGCACGAGAAGCAGAGCCTCCCGCCTACTGACTGTGATCCTGAGGTCTCCTAACCCATTTTGGCACCAGAGCAGATTCTTGCAGCCATGCACTTTGACTGCGAACTGAACTACAACCTCGTGCAGCCCGGGGAGGGATTTATTTCCCTCTCCACCCCATTTTTCCGAGCGAAAATGGCGGCAGCGGCAGCAGCCACGCGGTGAGAGCCACCCTCTAAGACCCCTACACCAGGAGGTAGGACTTTCTTTAGTGACGTAGCCTGTAGGTGATCCTGGGAGGGGAGGTGTTCCCGGCGCGCCTTCCGCCCAGAGATGAACCAAGAGCCGCGGCACGAGAAGCAGAGCCTCCCGCCTACTGACTGTGATCCTGAGGTCTCCTAACCCATTTTGGCACCAGAGCAGATTCTTGCAGCCATGCATTTTGACTGCGAACTGAACTACAACCTCGTGCAGCCCGGGGAGGGATTTATTTCCCTCTCCACCCCATTTTTCCGAGCGAAAATGGCGGCAGCGGCAGCAGCCACGCGGTGAGAGCCACCCTCTAAGACCCCTACACCAGGAGGTAGGACTTTCTTTAGTGACGTAGCCTGTAGGTGATCCTGGGAGGGGAGGTGTTCCCGGCGCGCCTTCCGCCCAGAGATGAACCAAGAGCCGCGGCACGAGAAGCAGAGCCTCCCGCCTACTGACTGTGATCCTGAGGTCTCCTAACCCATTTTGGCACCAGAGCAGATTCTTGCAGCCATGCACTTTGACTGCGAACTGAACTACAACCTCGTGCAGCCCGGGGAGGGATTTTTTTCCCTCTCCACCCCATTTTTCCGAGCGAAAATGGCGGCAGCGGCAGCAGCCACGCGGTGAGAGCCACCCTCTAAGACCCCTACACCAGGAGGTAGGACTTTCTTTAGTGACGTAGCCTGTAGGTGATCCTGGGAGGGGAGGTGTTCCCGGCGCGCCTTCCGCCCAGAGATGAACCAAGAGCCGCGGCACGAGAAGCAGAGCCTCCCGCCTACTGACTGTGATCCTGAGGTCTCCTAACCCATTTTGGCACCAGAGCAGATTCTTGCAGCCATGCATTTTGACTGCGAACTGAACTACAACCTCGTGCAGCCCGGGGAGGGATTTTTTTCCCTCTCCACCCCATTTTTCTGAGCGAAAATGGCGGCAGCGGCAGCAGCCACGCGGTGAGAGCCACCCTCTAAGACCCCTACACCAGGAGGTAGGACTTTCTTTAGTGACGTAGCCTGTAGGTGATCCTGGGAGGGGAGGTGTTCCCGGCGCGCCTTCCGCCCAGAGATGAACCAAGAGCCGCGGCACGAGAAGCAGAGCCTCCCGCCTACTGACTGTGATCCTGAGGTCTCCTAACCCATTTTGGCACCAGAGCAGATTCTTGCAGCCATCCATTTTGACTGTGAACTGAGCTAAAGTATTAGAAACCCAAAACCGCGCGGCCGCTATCGCGGCCGCGCAGGCTCAAAATCTTCACTTTTACCAAGGAAGAGAAATTATTAGATGATGCTTATTCAGCAGGCCTGATTGTTGGGGAAAATTTCCAATCAACAATAGTGAGTTCTGTATGGAAATATGAAATGTACTCAATATATAGAGAGAATAATGGGAATATCATCAACTACTTAGATGGGGGTGGGGTGGGAGGGGGGTGTATTGGGGTTCTTGGTGGTGGAACGGGTGCACTGGTGAAGGGATGGTGGTTTAATCAGTATTTGACTGTGACTTAAACCTGAAAGCTTTGTATTTTTTTTTTGTTTTCACGGTGGTTCAATAAAATATTTCTTAAAAAAAAAAAAAAAAACTTAAACTCTATCATTTAACATATATGCAACTAAATGGATTTCATATCAATATTAATAAATTTATCAATTTCTACTCAAGACTATAAAAAAAAGATAAACGACATTCCAAGCAGAACCACATCTCACCTCACTCCACTGTTTTAAAGAAAGTGTCAGTTGTTTATCAAGTTCTTACTAAGTTGCAGGAGGAGTGCTGAGTGCTACGTGGTTGGCAAAACAAAATGAGCTCATGTGAGTTTTGTTTTATTTGGGGAGGAGATTATGTAAGTATATGTGAGGCATACAGATCACTCTCATCAAACACCACATGTAAGAGGATACATACACATATAAATTACACATATATAAAACAATTTTGATCATTAGAATCTCCACTAACTAATTTGTGGGGCAGATTGAATACGCCCACATGTACTGACCTTTTTGAAAAGCATCTTATATACCCCCAAAACATTTTATATTTTCTTATGTACACTCACGAATCCACAGTGTTATCCTCTCTGTGTTTATGTATGAAGAAAAAAGTTGAGAAAGGTTGAATGTTTTATCCAAACCAGAGATATCAAATTCTAAGCAGTAAGTCAGGCTCCCAATCCAGATATGATTCTAATGTCTACACCTCCCCTCACCTCTAAGCCATTAGGGAAAGAGAAGAAATTGCAAGCACATTATTGTCTTCAGTTTGCAAGACTACACTTAAAAATCCAGGAACAGGAGACGGGGATGAGGATAAGGGGATGGCTCAAAGGGCTGAAATACATGGTTCGCATGCAGGAGGCTTGGATTTGATCCCTAGACCTTATGGTCCCCAAAGCACAGAGCTAGAAGTGGCCCCTGGATACCACCAACTGTGATCCCAAAACAAAACCAAAAAAATTCCAGGAATTCAATACACATGACACACTACTAAGGCTGAAGTAAAGGAATAAAGCTTTGTTTAACCTTGTGTGTCCAGATTTATTTGCTGTTTCTGTTCATCTTTACGACGCCTCTTGTTTTTTAAGAGGAAAATGAAATCTAAAGAGAAGAAATGGCTCAGCCAGGACCACAGAGCTATCAACAGCAGAATCCTGGCATTAACTGCCACGGGGAGAGAGTTTTAGCAAGGAAAAATGAATGTCCACCTACAATCTGCTTTTTCTTCCCCCGCTATCTTTTTAAGTTTGTTTGGGGGCCATACCCAGCAATGCTCAGGGGTGACTTCCGGCTCTGCTCTCAGGCTCTTACTCAGGAATCATTCCTGGTGGCGCTTGGGATCAAACCCCTCTTTTCATACCAAATATCAATAACACAAAAGATAAACAACTTTCCTGATTTGCCAGTGCATCCGTCATGACCCATCCCAGTCTCTAGAAGCTCTTTTCAGGCTTCAAAATAGTAACAAATAAAATATTGAAAAGGTGTATAGAACACTGAATATGCAACAGCAATGGTTAATCCAAGATATAAACCCTTCTTCTACTTCTTTGGTCTAAACAATATTTAAAAAAATTTTTTTTAATTCAGCATTTGCTCATTAGGTCAGGAAGAACCTATGTCTTTCTCCACCCAGCTTTTTACTAACCATTTCCCCTGCCTTTACAGTATTATGCTATATTTATTTTTCTGTTTACACAAATAGTTCTATGATCAGATTGGGGAAGAAAGCCATTATCTAAAAGTTGGTAACTAAGTGGAAACACCTCAAATGCTTCTGAAATTAATGGATGAATTAATTAATGAATTAATGAAAACAAAAAAGTTATACCAGAAGGTGGAAGCAGAATGTTTTGCAGGTATTAATGAGGCCCTGGGTTGCAACCCCCCACCCCCAGCAGTCCTTCCCCCCAAAAAAGCAGAAAAGATGACAGGGATGGTCGAATCTAGTAATAAATTATAGATACAACTACAACATAAATTCAAATTAAGTCTTAACAGTCTATCTTCTGT
The DNA here is from genome assembly GCF_027595985.1 of Sorex araneus. Classification (NCBI taxonomy): domain Eukaryota; kingdom Metazoa; phylum Chordata; class Mammalia; order Eulipotyphla; family Soricidae; genus Sorex; species Sorex araneus. Next base: position 39,270,370 of record NC_073303.1, on the reverse strand, counting down.
AACAAGCATGCAAAGTTACAACGCAGACCTTAAAAATAAATTCTACCCCAAATTCTATGTTTCTTTTTTTACGTAGCACTGCACTGTAGCAAAGTCAACCCATCCTGTGATTCATCAATTCGCTCAAGAGGGCACCAGTAACGCCTCCATTGTGAGACTTGTTACTGTTTTTGGCATATCAAATACGCCACGGGTAGCTTGCCAGGCTCTGCCGTGCGGGCAGGATACTCTCGGCAGCTTGCTGGGCTCTCCGAGAGGGATGGAGGAATTGAACCCGGGTCAGCCGTGTGCAAGGCAAACGCCCTACCCACTGTGCCACACTCTTTTTTTTTAGGTAAAGAAATTAATTATAACTCAGGGGCTAGGATGGTAGTATAGAGGGCAAGGCACTACTTGCCTTGCAAGTGGCCAACTCGAGTTTAATCTCTGTTACCCCTTACGGTCCCCTGAGCCTGCCAGGACTGATCCCTGAGAAAGAGGAGAAAGCCTTGAGTACTGTCAGATGTGGCCCCCAAACCAAAAATAAACTAATTAATTAGAACTTAGTGACTGAAGCCACAGAGAGAGTACAGAGTTAAAGGCACTTGCCTTGTACACAGTCGATTTTGGTTGGTCCCAGAGCATTGCTGGGTGTGCTCCCCTACTCACCTAAATGAATTAGTGGCTAAGAAAAAAGAATGCAGTTGGAGGAAAATCAACCACTGCACCTTCTAATCAGGCATAGTGAAACACAGAGCTATCTGATGCTATTATTGGAGCAACTGCTGCATATTCTAAGAATGATAATAAGCACGCACCAGTTCAAATTCTTAAAAAAATATGAATAATTATTGGTGGGAAATAATTACTTCCCACCATCACTGGAATGGAGCATTCACTGGAGCCAAAGAGCATTAGAACAGCAAGCTCGAAGCAGTCACTGTGCAATATAGATACTGACAACACACTTAGGAGAACTAAATACACCTGAGAAGCTGAAATCTGCCCTGGGTTTTTAAATCCTCATTAAAGGAGTGGAGAGTCAATTCAGAGGGTAGGGTGTTGGCCTTTCAAGAGGCAAACCTAGGTTCAATCCTTCAATCCCCAGTATCCCATATGGTCGCCCAAGCACCACAGGGAGTAATTCCTGACAGCAGAGCCAGAACTACTCCTGAGTACTGCTAGGTGTAGCCCCAAAACAAATGAAAATCTTCATTTACTAATGAAGAATGATTTGTAACTAAGAATAACATCAACCACCCCTAATAACTATTATCTCCCTGGATAGCATTTTTCTGACTTTATAGTCCCTTATGACTATAGGAATCCTAGGATTACTGGGGAATCGAGACACTGCAGTTTAGGGGTTTGGGTTTTTCAAGGCCAGGGAATCAAACCCAAGGCCTCACATACACAAAGGCAGGTATTTTCCCACAAAGTTGTATTTCCATCTCAGACATAAAAGAAAGGTGTTTTGTTTTGTTGTGGGGCCATAACTGGAGATGCTCAGGGTTTACTCTTGGCTCTGCACTCAGGAATTATTCCTGGCGGTGCTTGGGGGATCATATAGGATGCCAGGGATTGAACCCTGGTCATTTGTATATGCAAGGTAAGTGCTCTACCTGTGGTACTATTGCTCCAGCCCCACAACATGAAAAGTTTTAAATCAAATAGCTATACAAGAAGAGTCAACTGTCTGATTTCAACTCAATTGATCACATCTTGGAGCAAACAACTTTCAAATCTGTTTTTGGAAGGTGGACAGTCCAGTGCCAGGATTCAACTCAGAGCCTTAAACATCAGGTATGTTCTTTACCATATGGACAACAACCCCAGTCCCAAACTCAATTCTCACCCCTCCCCCCGCCCCCGGGCGGGAGTGGGTTGATGTGGACTATACTGTCTGTGTTTATTCTAGTTCTGTGCTCAGGAGTCATTCCTAGCAGTGCTCGGGAAACCGCCTCCAGTGTCATGGACTGAACCAGGGCTCAACTCTGCATGCAAGAGAAGCAACTTGTCCCTATACCATCTCTCCAGGACCCACAAATGCTTTTGTCAGGGCTTACTCCTGGCTCTATGCTCAGGGTCCACTCTTGGAGTTGCTTGGAAGACCAGAGTGGTGCCAGGGTTGACCATGTGCAAGGCAGGAAGAGCTTTACCTCCTGTACTATCTCTCTGACCCCTCTTTTGAGCATTTTTCTCCAAGTCTGTGTTTTTCTGTTGTTGTTTGTTTTTTACTGTATTCTATATAGTAGACCCACATACATATTAAAATTTCTTCCTGGGGCTGGAGTGGTATTACAGCAGATAGTGCATTTGCCTTGCAAGCAGCCAACCTGGGTTCAATCCCTGGCATCATATGATCCCCTGAGCACCACCAGGGGTTATTCCTTCATGCAGAGCCAGAAGTAAGCAGAGAGCATCACTGGGTGTGACACAAAAAGACAAAAAATTTTTAAAAATTTAAAAAGTTCTTTCTTTTAGTAAATGGTTTACTTGTTACATCCCCTCTCCCCCCATTTTCCTATCATGATTTCTGATTGAATCAATTTGCATTTGCATTATTACTCTGGCTGTGAATATAGACAGCTGAGTCCAAAGTACATTTCTCTTTTTGTCCAACTTTGCTTATAGTTAGTAATTACACCATTTTTGCACGTTTTGTTTTTCATCTGAAAATCTGCTAGAAAGTGTTACTCATTATATTCAAATATATCAAGTAAATCTGCTTTAACTTTCCCCTTAAAAATCTAATTCTTCAGGAATGGGGGTTGAAGAGAATGCAGAGGTCTCTCTCTCCAGCGCTCCCCTTCTTATTTTGCGGGAAGGGGTGCCAAAAATTGAACTCAGGGCCTCAAGTATGCAAATCAAGTGTTTGCCATGAGCCACAACCACTGCCCCCTCCTATTCTTGGTTTTCTGTTTTCAGTAGAATATTGCCTTTAGCAGCTCCTGAGAAGTGGGGGTGGCAAGTACATCTTTTAAATCCTTTTATATCTGATTCCTGTATAGTCACCTGGCTATCCCCCTCGGGAAGCTTAGAGACGTTTCTCCTTAGGCTTTCTAGAACTTTACAGTGTTGGGTCTTGAGGGTGGGGGGCTTGGTTGGTTTCACTGTATGAAGTAATCAGCGCTTCAGTCTTTAGAAATGCATCTTTCCAAATCTGTAAAGCTGTAAAGTTCTAATTCCCGGATATTTTCTAATTTTTATATGCCTATTATTCAGATACTGACCTTCCTACCTTATTCCCCTTTTTTCTCCTGCATTTTTCATTTACATTTTTCTTGGAAATTTTATCTTTATCCTCTTAACTCTTGTACTATTTTTTAAAAATTATTTCTATGAGATAGTTTTTGCTGCATATTTTCTTTTATCTATCCCCTTCATCTTATTCTCATTTTTCATGACTAAAATCTTATTTCTCCTATGGAAAGAATATTTATATGAGATATAGATAAATTGAGTGTCTGAAGCTACTCTCTTCTTTTGATCCCTGGACTATCTGTAATCTCTGTACTTGTTTGTTTTTAAATTTTTGTTTGTTTTTGCTATTTGCATCAGTCTCTGCCTTCTATACTTCATGTTTTCCTCAAGTGAGAAGCAGTACATTTATATGTGTGTGACACATGAAACAGATGATTAGAAGATCTGCGTAAGTGAGAAGACCAGGATGAATTCATTTTAAAATGACAAGGCAGAAGCTGGTTATTTTGAGCATTTATTTCCTTCTTTGGATCATCTCTAACAGAAAGGAATTCTGCAATCTCCCGCTTTGGCAAGTAAGGTTGCCTTCTAGTGCTCTCGGGGAAGAGGAGGGGGGAAGAGGAAGCACCCACCACTCAGTAAAATGACCTTTCACTGAATCTCTTTCCCAGATAAGTAAATTTATAAACAATCCCCACACACCCTATATGTGAACGCTAATCCAACTATAAGAAAAGCAGAGACAATATCCTAAGACAAATACAATATTCAAGCATCAACAACAAATATTATACACAAAGTGCTTTTTGTAATTATACCGAAAGTGCCAGTTTTATTGTCTCATTAGCTGTGACCCTCCATTATTAAAGGTCATATCTAAACTGAATAAGAATTAGGTACTTCCTGTTGAACAACACAATTATTCTCATTCGCACATCCCACTATAGTGGTTTACAGAATTAGTCACAAAGCAGAGGCTATCTTACGAATCTTTGTCTGGTATCAATTTATAACCAGTTATAAATCAGAATTAATTCTGAAGGAAGACAAAATAGGCATTTAACAATGTAATAATATTTGGTTTATATTTTTAATTTCTATGTACAAAAGGAAAAATATTTTAAAAAATTTCTAAGATTTTAAAACTTTAGAGTCTTTTCTTTCTAAGTCTGACTTACTGGAACTGGTTTCTGGTTCATTTCTAACCCACTCCAGTTGAAAGAACAAAGTAAGCAGCTAGTTGTTAGATTAGCAATATATCAACAATGCCCAGTTCAACAAGAAAACCTAGTTAGGCAGTTTCTACTAAAGCAGCAAATCAGGGTGGTTACATACTCCTTGTTCCACCCAATTTATGGTCTTTTGTTTTCTTCTCAATCTAAGGTAACTGAAAAATGACAAACGCCTTAAGTGATCATTCGCCTTCTCCCTGGTCTCTATTCATTCCATCACACAGCTGCATTTAGCACCCACGTGATCACAACATAAGCTGATTTCATTCCCCTTTAAGCAAAGTAGAAACCAAACACTATTGAAGTGGTGTGTCATGGTTTTAATTTCATTTGTTTTGGGGCCACACCTAGCGATGTTCAGGGCTCCTCCTGGAGCTGGACTCAGAAATCACTCCTGGCAGTGCTCAGAAAACCATATGGGATGCCAAGGATCAAACCTAGGTAGGCTGTGTCTAGCCCCTGCCATGTTTTTAAGTTTTGATTGTTTGGTTTTGGGGCCATATCTGACAGTGCTTACTTCTGGCTCTGCACTCTCTCTCTCTCTCTCTCTTTTTTTAAAGTAATACAGGAGTACTGCTATTTATTCAGCCACTGATTAAGCTGATTGAATTGGGCATGAACTCCACATTAGTTTTTTTTATTCTATTCTGAATGTTAACTTTATTTAATTATTATTCCCCCCCCCTTTTTTTTTGATTCACTGTGAGAATACAAAGCTTCCATGTTTGAGCTTGTGTGACAGACAATTTCCTCCCATACTCTCTCTCTACTTTGGTTACATTTGATATTTTGACACCATTCTAACCTCCACTCAAACCTGGCAAAAAGACAATGCTAAATGATTTGTTTTGTATTGCTTGTTATGGATAGAATATAATGTCCAGGAAATTCTGTGTTATAATCTTTTGGGAGCTATATAGTTTCTGGGTCTTGGCCACTGATGAGATTACATGGGCCTGGGAGTTTGTGGGTGTGACTGCCAAACTTTTGGAAAACTGGGGACCTGGGGAGAGGAGGCTCAGTCCTGATCCAAGTGGGTTTGGAGATCTCAGTCGTGGGTTCCTGCATCTGTGGGTTTTCCTGCTGGTCCGCTCTCTGGTGAGATTCATCCCGTTTGGGGTGAGGCTCGTCCAAGCATGTGGAGAGTGGCCTTGGGCATGGCAGTGATTGGGTTCTGAAGGTTTTCAGCTGCCGGGGTTCTGCTTGGGGCAGGGAGAGAAACTCAACCCCCCCCCCCCCATTCTGATGTGCCCCGGTGAAGACAGCTTGGTGCAGGATGAGGGCATTCTGCAGTGCTCTCTTCCAGGAGCTTTCGTTTATAGTCTCTGGGCCTTGGCCATTGATGAGATTATATGGCGCCAGGGGCAATTTGTGGATGTGACTGCCAAGCTACTGGAAAACTAAGGGACCTAGGGGAGGAGGTCCACTCCCGATCCAAGTGGGCTTGGCGTGCTCTGGCTCTGCACTCTTGGTGGTGCTCAGGGAACCATATGCAGTGCCAGGGATCAAACCTGGATCAGCCACACGCAAGGCAAGCACCCTACCCACAATACTTTTATCTCTGACTCCTAATTTTATACAGCACTCTGTACATTTATATGTGTAAATATAAATGTTTTTTAAATTAGGTTTTAAAATACCTAATTAAGGGCTGGAGAGACAGTACAGTGTGTAGGGAACTTGCCCTTGCATGAGATTGACCCAAGTTCAAGCTCTGCATCCCATACAGTTCCCCAAGCTACCACCAATAGTAATTCCTTAGTGCAAAGCCACAAGTAAGCACCGCCAGGTGTGGTCCAAAACCAAAATTTCTTAATTAAAAAAGTTTAACTTAAGATTTCAGAGTTTAAAATCCTAACACACTGCCAATTTCTCATCCGATATGAAATGCTGACATTTAAGTGAGAAGTTGCTCTGCACACAGATGTTCAATGGCACTTCTTGGATCCATGCATAGCACCTAAACAAAGATGCACAAAAAAGGAAGGAAGGACTGGCTGGAGCTATAGGACAGAGGAGAGGGCATCTGCCTTGCATGCTGCTGACCGGGTTCAATCCCAGGCACACCAGAGTCACCCGAGCCCACCAGAAGTGATCCAGGAGCAAAGAGCCAGGAGGAAACCCTGAGCACCACCGTGTGGCAAAGAGGAAAGAAGAAACAATGAATACCTTGCGAGAAGCTAGTTTCCGGAGAGATGCACATACTGTATTAACTCAATTCTCAAATTCCTGAAGACCTACTGTGTACAGGCACATGAATAACTAACACAATATAGCAGAATACAGAGCTGGGATTCTAATACTGACTTTGCTACTAGTTTACTGAAGCACAATCTTCAAAGATTTATTAAAGACAGACCTTCAAAAATGACAGGTTGTCAAATTTTTTAAAATTGCAAAATTCTATACTAGAACTCTAGTAAACCGTATTTTTTTTCTACTCTTCTATGAATAAGAAAATACAAATAACCCACAAAGCCAGTGAAATCTTTACTGGATTTCTGCAATGTTTTCAGTCAAAATTTCAAGTGTCATTCACACTGATAAAGATGACAAAATTAATATATGCTATATACTTATGAGTCACATATTATTAAACATTATCTTACTTCAGCCTCACATGAACCAAAGATAGGCCATTTTTATTCCCACTATGGAGTTCAAAGAGTAAGTAATGAAGACAGAGCTCAAACCTGACCCCAAACTCCAGAGTTTATAAATCATATGTCTTTTCACAAAGTTATCAGCCAGGACAGAGTATTCATTACACTGGGACAAGCGCACTAATGACAATTAAGAACCCTAGACTGCAAAGTGAATAGCAGAATAAATGCCTATATGGGGACAGTAAAAAACAAAACAAAGCAAGCAGGTAGAAATGCTGAATAGAAACACCGCAGGCTTCATTCAATATCCCAGCTGGGGGAGAGTGCTTTAAAATTAGTACTGCAGGGGCTGGAGCGACAGCACAGCGGGTAGGGCGTTTGCCTTGCACACGGCCAACCCGGGTTCGAATCCCATCTCATATGGTCCCCTGAGCACTGCCGGGAGTAATTCCTGAGTGAAAGCCAGGAGTAACTCCTGTGCATCACCAGGTGTGACCCAAAAAGCAAAAATAAAATAAAATAAATAAAAATAAAAACAGCATACCTGAGCCAGAGAGAGAGGTCACTGGGCTTGGCATGTGCAAGGGCCAGGTTCAATCCCCACACCATATGGATGCCCAAACTGACACAGGTATAGCTCCCAAGCAGTACCAGGTGTGCCTCCAAACACAAACCAAACAAAAACCAACCATCAGGCAGCATTCTCTCTGAAAGTTAAACCTAAAAGGAGATAGAGACGATTCAAAAAACAAAAATGGGGGTGGGAGAAGGGATGAATTCTCCAACTGAAGTGTTTAAGTTAAAACCTTTGATCTTAGGGCTGGAGCAATAGTGCAGTGGGTAGGGCACCTGCCTTGCATGCAGCCGACCCAGGTTCGATCCCTGGCAACCCATATGGTTCCCCCAGCACCGCCAGGAGCAATTTCTGAGTGCAGAGCCAGGAGTAAGCCCTGAGCATCTCTGGGTGTGACCCAAAAAATTTAAAACCTTTGATCTGGGTCCCAGAGAAGAGATCAAGGAAAACGCTAAAAGGGAAGTATCAAGACAACTATTTCCAAGTCAGAGGTGGAACCTATTCAGGTTATAGAGGTAGCCAAGTAGTGGAGCTCAGACCCGAGTGTTGCAGAGTACTAACAATGGGCACTTCAGGTGTTCTGGGAAATAGTAGAATCATAATAGAATACTAACATGAATCAAAACTTCAGAACTCTACTGGTCAAACTCCCCATACACGAACTGCTGCTCAGCCCCCATAAGGCCTACCCCTAAGATGTGCTTTGAACACTCTTTTCCTTCTACTGGCTTGGTTTCGATACTGCTTTCACCCCGATCCCTATTCTCCAAAGCATTCTGCAGCTTATGGTACTCAGCAAATAAATAACCCAGATACTGATGTGACTGATCTTAAAGACAGCAGTATCATGACTCTCCTATTATGAACACAGCATTCCTACTGCTGTGACCTAGTAAAGTGTTCCCATTTTAGGGGACTGGTCTGTTTCACTGGGCTAGGGGAAGTGGAAGGAAGTGGTAATCTTTTGTTCTACAAAGGAGGGGGAGCTGTAGCTACATAGTATTTGTTTTAATGTTTAACTAAGATCTTCATTCAATTTTTACATGATTTGTTATTAAGTTAAACCTCATCCTCTATTTTTACTATTTATTTTGGGCTTGGGGCCACACCCAGCAATGCTCAGGGCTTACTCCTGACTCTGTGCACAGGAGTCATTTCTGGCCATGCCCAGGGGACATGGATGCTGGGAATTGAACCCAGGCCAGCTGTATGCAAGGCAAATGCCCTACCACTTAGCCATCTCTCTGGCCGCTCTAATACAACTTTCAAGATAGTATTTATGTCTTGAGTCGGGGGCTGCACCTGGCGTGCAGCACTTGGAGAAGCAGAGAACTGAACCCGGCCCCCTGCATGCAAAGCCTGTGCTCTCTCTCTCAGGCCCCCTGCCCCCTGCATGTCAAGCCTTTGTTCTTTCTCAGGCCCCAACCTAAAGAAACTTTTAAGTAGGATTTTTTTTTTTAATTTAGAGTGTTTTTTCTGATTATTGTCTTTCAAAATTCCTTTAAAGAATCGTGACTACGCCCTCTCTTGTAGCACTGTAAACTGTGATTTTCTAATCTATGTCTTCCACTGGGGGCTGGAGTGATAGCACAGTGGTATGGTGTTTGCCTTGCACACAACCGACCCAGGTTCGATTCCTCCATTCCTCTCAGAGAGCCCGGCAAGCTGCCGAGAGTATCGCACCCACACGGCAGAGGCTGGCAAGCTCCCTGTGGTGTATTCAGTATGCCAAAAACAGTAACAACAAAGTCTCACAATGGAGACGTTACTGGTGCCCGCTCAAGCAAATCAATGAGCAATGGGATGACAGTGACAGTGACAGTCTTCCACTGGACTTGGAGCCTTTCTCCTGCAAGCATTTGTCTCTGTATCACCTCGGCCGAGTTGAGTACAGGGCACATAGTAAACACCCAAAGAAATGATGACAATAAGCAAACTTCCCTTGATTCTATCATCTAGTGTATTCTGTCCAGTTTTGTGTTATCTATGAAATGGAGTTTTGCCTTTCCAACATTCAAACAAGCCATCCTTAAATTCTGAGCTATCATTGAGCCACGTCTACAGGCCCAATGGCTATTTATGATATGACTACTTTACGGTTCAAATAACTTTTGCCCCAGGAATTTTGAATTGTGTGTGTGTGTGTGTGTGTGTGTGTGTGTGTGTGTGTGTGTGTGTGTGGTGGAGGTGAGGAAATTGGCTATTGGACCACACCCAGTGGTACTCATGGATACGATGCTCAGGGATTCAGAAAACGCCAGGGAGTGAACCCAGAGTTCAATTAGAGCGAAACATACCCTCCAGAACTTTCAGTTCATTTCCGAGGCCTGGATTCCTAAATTTCTAAGGTATTCAAAAAACACTGCCCACCTTGCAAAAGAAATAAAGAAAAACAATGACAATTATATATGTCAGAGTCCTGATTTACAGATTTCAGGAGAAATAACTTCCCGTTATTCCCCAAACCACCCTTTCTTCTAAATTGAACAGTTAATCAATTATAAAACTTACACAAACCAGGGCCAGAGAGATAGTACAGTGGACAGGGTGCTTATGTAGCATGTGGCTGACCTGGGTTTAATCCCTGGCATCTCATATGATCCCCCAATTACCTCCAGGAATGATCACTGAGAGCCAGGAGTAAGTCCTGGAACCCCTGGTGTGTCCATGCCACCCACCCCAAATCCTTAAAACCATCTTCCCCCAGAAGACCACTATGGCTGTCACGGGGAGGGAAGTTGCAGGGGCACATCCAGCAGTGCTCAGGGGTATATAAGCCCGATAATTAAATCAAAGTTGGCTGTATGCAAGGCAAGTGTCTTATCAGCTGTACAAGCTGTACTATCTCTCCAGGTCCAAAGCACTGAGTGACATTTGCCTTCAAAGTTAGTGAAATCAAATAAAAGTATACATATTCTCTCCTGAAAAATTCCACTGATACACACAAAAATACATTCAAGGTAAGGATTGTGCAAACACACAACACACCCTACTTTTAATGTCTGGAGGAAAGGGAAGGTTCTACTCATACACCTGTTGCCCGCCAGCAACCAAACCCAAAAAAGCAGCCATTATAACACATCCAGAACATCAACAACAAATAACCAGTGCTGCAGTGCTATACTATTATAAAAGCACAAAAGTAGGGGGAGAGGCCAGAGAGCTAACACAGGGGTAAAGGCACTTGCCTTGCACATGACCAATGCTGGTTCAATCCCCAGCACTGCATATAGTCCCCTGAGCAGAGCCAGTAGCCAAGCTCTGAGCACAGCTGGGTATAACCCCCCCAAAAATGTCCAGATCTTGGGATCAAAGAGATACCTGTCCAGACAGGGGCACAGCTCTGCATTCAGGTAGCCTGGGTTCTACCCCCAGGACCGCAGAACTGGACCCACTGAGCAACCCAGGAGCATCAAGCTGAACAAAGCTGGACTCTGCTGGGTGTGGGTCTAAGTCCAAAGTTTCCTTTCCTATCTCTAGAAGGTCACAATTTCCCATTTGGCATCAAAAATGGAGATAGATTCTGATTGGAAAAACAATACTTACCACCTACAAACTAAGACACTGCAGAAAGGTAGAAATGAGGGCTGACAACTGCTTGCAGTTTGCCTATTTGGAATAAATAAATTAAAAAGCCAAGTATTTAAAAATTTTTGTAAGGAGTTATAGGCCTGGGATGTGCTCAATGGTAGAAGGTTTGCCTTGTATGTGAAGGACTTGAGTTCTGTCCCGGCACAGGGAGGAGGAGGGGTGGGGGAGAAGGAGGAGGAAGGGGGTAGGGGGAGGAGGAGAAAGTATTTAACCCTCAAAGCTGCACTAAATAACAAAACTGCAGTATTTTTCAGGAAACTGTTCTTGAGGTTCATTACTTAAAACTGAAAAACTGTATTTGGTTTAGATTAGCTGCCAAGACATCAAAATGCTAAAGCTATTCACAATAGCCAAAATCTGGAAACAACTCATGTTTCCAAGAACAGATGACCAAATAAAGAAACTATGGAACATAAACACAATGGAATACTACCCCACCTTAAGAAAAGATGAAATCATGCAATTTGCTACTATGTGGATGAAGCCAAAGAGTATCATGCTGAATGAATAGGAGGAAGACAGACAGACAAAATGATCTCTCATAAGCAAGATATAAGAAATATAGTTGGAGAATAACAAATGCCCAAATGCAATAAAATCTAAGAACATAGAAGCTTCTCACTGGGGTGGGTGGGAGGGGAGGTGGAGGGTGTGATAGGACAGGAAAGGAGCACTATGACAAGGCAGGAGGGAACGGTCACTTGGGAGGAGCAGGGGTGCTGAAATCGGGTTAAGTATTACCTATGAAACCCTTTTAGTAAATTTAACAAGTGCCTGTCATAGAGGCAGGATGGTGGGGGGGCGGCAAGGAGTATAATTGGCAACACTGGTGAAGGGAAGTGGACACTCAAAGGGATTAATGTTAGAACATTGTATGCCTGAAACCCAATCAATGGACTTCACCTCTTTTTTGGCAGGGGGTAGGGGGGCTCCAGTGATCATACCCGGAACCTCACACCGGCAAGGCAAATGCCATACCAGTGGGACACATCCCTAGCTCCAGACTTCACATTTAAATAGTTCCACTTGAAATTTAACAGGGCATTCTAAATCAGCATTTTTTCCCAGCTAGGTTGTAATATTAATAGATATTCAGGAAAATGGGGTTTTGTGGACAAGTCCAAAAAATGAAAGATTCTACAATTTCTCATCAAGCCCTTACTTCTCAAAGTACAATTAACACATTAAAGGTTTCATGAATCCTACTAGAAAATGTTAACTCTGACCAGGATACACCTCTTTGTCCCCAACATAATCAACTCAATGTGTGTCCATAACTAAACATCAAATTTCTCTGACCCTTTATCCACCTAACTAGCTAACCAGGACAGATCACCCCATCCTGTTCGCATCAAGGGCATCGTGTCCTGTCTGCCACTTTAAACTAAGTCCCCACTAACACCTTCAATCAAGATTCATTTTCTTCCCCACCTCCTGTATCCATCCCCTCCATGCCATTCCCCACTCAAGTGACCTGGTACAAACCTGACTATATTACTCTTATACTTCAAACTCCCCGTGATGCCCACTGCATTCCTAACATAAACCTAATGACCTTGTCTCAGCCTCCGCTGAGCATAACCTCTTTAACCAACTCTCCATTCTCTGGGATTTTTGTATACAAACCATTCTTTCAGTGACCCAACTTCCTTCCTCTTCCCATCCCAACCTTCTAGTTAACTCCAATTCAAGGTTCATTTAGATCACCTTAGGATAATTAACTTAGCTTTTACTGCTGTATTAGAGAAATTTGTTCTGGGCCCAGGGAGAATACAGGGTTTCATGCAGTTGACCCTGGTTCAATCCCTGGCACTCACATATGGTTAAGTGAACACTGCCAGGGGTCACTCTTGGGTACAGAGCCAGGAATAGTCCCTGAACAGTACTGGAGATAGCACAACCATCCATAAGAATTTTTATTTCTCAATCCCTAGAAGAACAGAAAATTATGATTTTTAAATCTGAAGTGCAGGAAATGTAAAGGTGGGAAAAGATAATGATATATAATCAAAATTTCAGTATGACTGAAAAGTAAATTCAACAGGAAAGGGGGAATGAAACTTGATGGCGGACTACGTTCATGCAGGGACAATTCCCAGCCCATAAGCTCCTTATCCCCGGCCTACCAGGTTTGGTATATGGTTCTTAATAAGAAAATGGAGAGGGAATTAAGATGGGACCAATTTTGAGGTAACTATCACCAGCATCAAGCTGTTGCTGGTTCTGGGGTCCGGAGAACACGCTGTATGCTGGAGGCCCTGGGTTCCATTCCTGGGACCACATGGACTCCTTAATGTCCCCTGAACATCACTAGGCATGGTTCCTCCAAAAGACAAAACTCTATGGGCTGAAGCAATAGTATAGCAGGTAGGGAGCTTGTCTTGTACTCGGCAAAGCTGGGTTTGATTTCCAGCACTTCATATAGTCCCACAAGCCCCACCAGGAGTGATTCCCGAGCACAGAGGCAGGAGTAAGCCCAGAGCACAGCCAGGTATGCCCCCACGCCCTGAAAAAATAAAAAGACAAAAGTCTAAACCAAATACTAACAAAGGGGCTAGAGAGAGTACACTGGGTTAGGCACTTGCCTTGCATGCGATGAACCGGGGTTTGATCCCTGACACTATATATGGTCCTCAAGTCCCCACTGGGACTCTACTGCAGCAACCTGATGTCATAATTATCTCCAATTCAGTAACACTATCACTCTCTGCTGATCAGCCCTCTCAGGCCCACCTTCTTAAAAGTTCTCAGTTCATCATTTAATATTCAATAAAGCCCCTTCACTCCTCAGCACCTGGCAATTGCAATTGGTTCCAACTTTATAACTCAGAGAAGGTGAAGAGCATGGCATACATGTAAGGAAACAGATGTATATAATCTTAGTCACCAATTTCAACAGGCACAGGCATCCCACTAAATTTTCCATGCATCACTCCTAAATGATCACTTGTACCTCTAAAAGCAACCGCCACCCCAGCACTGAGCCAGGAGCAGCCACTAACATGAGTGTGGTCCCACTCCCACTTTCTCCCCAAAAGAACACACATATGTTCATATAATTAAAGTTCATGGTTAGCTGTATTTAAAATCCTTTCACTCCTACTAGATTCTGCTAGCTCTACTCTGCTTGGCAAAACAATCTAAACTTGAGGGCTGGAGAGATGGTTCAGCAGGTAATGCAGCCAGCTCTACTTAGATCCCTGGCACCACATATGGTCTCTGGAACACCACCAGGAATGATCTGTGAGCACAGAGTCAGGATTAGCCCCTGAGCACCACTGGTTGTGGCCAGAGCCAAAAACATTAAGTGCTCCTTCTTTAATACCATGGGGTAGAAAGTTCAAGGACAAGTAACAGGTGGGGAAGAGATACAGGAAGAAAGTCTGAGAATAAAGACTTTATATGTGTCTTTCAAAAGAATAATTACAACAACTTAATCAGTCTAAAGCATTCGGATATGAAAGTTGAAGAGAAGTTAAATCTCTTAAATATAAGAACTTGCCACTGTAGATGAAGAATTAAGCAAAAAATTACGGATCAATAAGCATGGCTCTCCCCCTCTTGCTCTTAAGCAGGTAACTGAAGGGAGGACGTCTTCATCTCTACAGAATGAATCTCTTCCCATCTTGTTTTAAATATCTGTTATACTGAGAATCAGCATCGAAACTATCACATTGTATATGTCCAATTTTTTTGTTTATCTGTTTATTGAGCCACAACTAGCAATGCTCAGGGGATGCGCCATGCTCTACACTCAGGAATCAGTCCTAGTGGTGCTCCGGAGACCATAAGGAGAGATGCGGGATCAAACCCGAGTTGGCCAAGTACAAGGCAAGCGCCCTACCCACTGTACTATGTGCACTAAAAGGCTTAACTATATGGAAAGTAAAATAAGTTAGACATCATGTTTTAATAAGGCTTTCTAAAGACTGTTAAGGGAAAATATTTCAGAATCAAGTCATTTTTAAATCAAATGGAAAAATTTTGTTTACACATCTGTTTGAAAATTTTTTTAATTGAAATTGCCATGATAGAGCATAACAAAGTTGTTTATGATTGGGTTTCAGTCATACAATATTCCAACACCCATCACTCCACCAGTTTAATTCCCCAGCACCAATGTTCCCAGTTTTCCTCCCCCCCCTCCCCTTCAAACACTTCCCACCCCAGCTTGCCTCTACGGTAGGCACCTCTCCTCTCTCTTCCTCTCTCTCCCCGCTCTCATTTTAGGTATTATGGTTTGCAATATGGTTTTCAGATGCTGAAGGGTTATCATGTATATCCTTTACACGGTTCTGGTCCAGAGTAATCATTTCCAACTAATGTTGTCATAATGGACCCTCCTCTATCTTAACTACCCCCCACCCCCTGCACCCTTGTGATAATTTCCAACTACTGACAAGTCCTCCTGGCCCATTTTCCCTGGTCCTAGATATTAGTTTCATACGTTTTTTATATCCCACAAATGAATGCAGTCATTTTGTATGTCCCTCTCCTGACTCATTTCACTCAGTAAGATACTCTCCAAGTCCATCCATTTATAGGCAAATTCCATGACCTCATTTTTCCTAATAGCTGTGTAGTATTCCACTGTGTAGATGTACCATAGTTCCTTTTATCCAGTCATCTGTTCTCAGGCATTCAGGTTGTTTTCAGACTCTGGCTATTGTGAATAGTGCTGCAGTGAACATAGAAGTGCAGATGGTGTTGCTGCTGTTAAACATGTACTATTTATTTAATCAAATACCCTACAGCTATAGCTAACTGTCCAAAGCCCAGCTTTAAATATTTGCACTCCACATCAATATCATATTCCCTTGACTTTGTCAAATTATCTTCAGTGGCATATAGACCCTCTGAATTCCAACACATTCAAAGCATCCTCACCAACATCTACAAGCATACACCGGATGGCAGATGCATGAGCAAAGAATGGGCAGCAATCTGTTTATGAAACTAAACATTTTGTAACACCCTCCATTCTCCATAACCCAGCAGATTCCAGTAAACTAATATTCAGGATTGAGTGTGAAGTGTTTTACCTACAAGAAAACATGTCTGAAACAATTGTCAACCAACCTACTAGAGTCAACCTATTGAACAGATCAAACTTCAAATTTTGTTTCCATGCAAATGTTGCAACTTTTATTGTTGCAATAAGTTATAACTGAGTCCTATCTAAAATCCTTGCTACTGAAAACAGCAGGGTTGCCACTGGAAAAAATTTATCTGGGAGGAGGGGGCGAAGGCACAACCAGCATACTCAGAGGCTACTCCCAGTTCAGTGCTCAGAGATCACTCCTGGTGGTGCTCAGGGGAGTGTGAAGTATCAGAGATTCAACCAGGGCCTTGCGCTTGAAAGCAAGTGACCCAGCCCACTGAGCTCTCTCTTCCACCTGCCACCTGCAACTAACTGGTCCTGAGGGGCATGGGAGCCACTCCCAGCAACGCTCATGCCTGAGGGCCTGGCCTGAGGGTTCCATGCTCAGGTAGAAAGAAGTGTGCTGAGGGCCACCAGGAACATGCCTATTGATGTCGGAGGTTGCGTGGGCTGGGCATCAGCAGCCAGGCCCTCATACATACTAGGGATATGCTTTACCACAAGAGCTACCTTCCCATCCCCAGGAAAACTAACAATTGTTACATCAGGGATGGATAAAGAAAGACAGAAAGACAGGAGGTAAGGCCCTTGCCTAAGCACCACATATGGTTACCCCAAATTATCAGAGGTGAAGGAGGGTTGTCACTCATGAGTACAGAACCAGGAGTAGCCCCTAAGCACTGCTGTGGGTGGCTCAAAAATAAAATAAAGATAAAATAAATAGTTGCCACATATTTCAAGAGGTAACCTTTAAAAAATTGTCTGGAAGAAAATATTCCAAAACTAAAGATGTTAATTTTAATATTCATCTTTCCCATTAGTCTATTTGGGAGATTACTACCTAAATGAGACTAAAACCTAATGACAATCCTAAAATTCATTTTTATTTGTGAAATTATGATTCAACTAAACACAAAATGCCACTTCGTTTTGAAATCACATTTTATAGTAACTCTTAAGGAAGAAAGCTTTCTTTTTCAGGTCAAAGCGATAGTAAGGCACTTGCCTTGCATGCAGCAGGCTCTGGTTTGAAGCCCAGCATAGCATATAGTGTCGGAAGCCTGTCAGGAGTGATTTCCTGAGCACAGGGCCAGGAGGAAGCCCTGAGCACTGGCAGGTTTGGCCCCAAGTAAAAACAAAACAATCTTTCTCAGTGTTATTCTGACACCCTGCTTGAAAAATTGAGGATGCCATTTTTATAATAGGACTCTAAAGGTTGAAACTGAGTAGCATTCAGTTTTATGATCTCTACAGCCTCTAACCCGAGTCCCATGTTAATCCCGTAAATAAAATGTAAATCAACCATCTCAGATAGTTTGTAAGAACTAATATGCTCAGGGCTGGAGCAATAGTACAGTGAGTAGGGTGTTTGCCTTGCACGTGGCCGACCCGGGTTCAATTCCCAGCATCCCATATGGTCCCTCGAGCACCGAGTAATTTCTGAGTGCAGAGCCAGGAGTAACCTCTGAGCATTGCTGGGTGTAACCCAAAAAAGCCAACTCCCCCCAACCCCCACACACACCTGCGCTCAAAAGAACTAATACGCTCTATTGAAGAAGAAATATTGACTATAATCAGGTTAGGGGACATCTGTATGGATTTTTCATTTATCCATGCTATTCTCATCCCTTATTATAGAAAAAAGGGCAATTAAGGGTTGAAACATAACCTTGAGGAAATAAAATTATACAATCCCCATACCACTACTGATTTAAAGTACCTGGAGCACATTCTTTTAGTGCAATGCAATGCCAGCCATTATTGGTTAGCATTTTTACTACAGAGATGCAGCATACAAATTAAGCAATTTCTGCTCAGTAAACATGCGTTATAGGAGACTGGAGCTGGAGAGAGAGTACAGTGGGTGGTGCGTTTGTCTTGCATGCAGTAGACTGGGGTTAGATCCCTGGTACCCCATATGGTTTCCCGAGAACTGTCAGGAATGGTCATTGAGCGCAGAGCTAGGAATAAGCTCTAGCATCACAGGGTGTGGCCCAAAACAAGCAAACAAACAAGACCTACCAGAAAACCAGATTCCATTCCCCCTCTTCTGCCCCTTTATTTTATCATGCCCAGCAAAGGTCGCACACATTTGTTGGCAGGACTGGCCACTAGCCGCAGTGCTCACTAGGTTGCAGCCTTTGGCATACTTGGCTTTGAGGCCAAGGATCACAAATGGCTGTACCACCAGGACTGCATTCAACATGTGGGGCAGATCAGGGACTAAACTCCTGGCACCATGCCTGGCACTGGACAGGCACTGTACCACACAGCCTTCGAGGAGCTCCCTCTTTTCTTTTTATTTCTCCTCTCTTTCCCAGTTCCTCCCCTCTACCCAGGGATCAAACCAGGGCCCCACACATCCCAGCTAAGCGTTCTATTGCTGAGACATATCTCTGCCCTACTTTCCTCTATATTTTCCTCTATATATTATATACATGTCTCCATGGGAGACAATGAAAGGAACATTCCATTTTAGACTCCAGACTGTGTTGTGATTCTCTTTTTTTTCCTTTTGGGTCACACCCGGCGATGCACAGGGGTTACTCCTGGCTCTACACTCAGGAATTACTCCTGGCGATGCTCAGGGCACCATATGGGATGCTGGGAACCGAACCTGGGTCAGCCGTGTGCAAGGCAAACAACCTACCCACTGTGCTATCGATCCAGCCCCTGTGTTGTGATTCTTATATGAGTATTCAGGTTCTCACTATTTGGCTGAAGAACTTCTTTTTTCTTTAACATTTTTATTGCAGTACTGTGCTTTCCAATGCTGTAATTGTATTTTTCATGCATGCATCATTCATGCCGGACTATATAATACTCCTGAAAAGTGTAGGAACACACTCCAAGGTTTACTGATTAAATTTATCTGCAATAAAAAGAAAACGTTTTTCCAAGATCTGTACTTAAGGGATCAGAGTGATAATACAGTAAGGTACTTGACTTGAATTCAGCCAATCTATGTTTGATTACTAGCATATAGTCATTCCCTGAACACATGACAAGACTAATCCCTGAGCACTGCCAAGTGTGGCCCAAACAATGATTTGTACTTAAAACTAATAAATGGGGGCTGGGAAGGTAGTATATCATTTGCCTGTACTATCTGTGCAGTAGGGTAGGGCTTTTTCCTTGCATGCAGCCGACCTGGGTTCTATCCTGGGTTTCCCATATGGGTCTATGAAGCACCACCAGGAGTGATTCCTGAGTGGAGAGCTAGAAGTTACCAGTGAACATCACCAGGTGTGGCCCAAAAACCACCAACCAACAAACAAAAAACCCGCAAAAATTAAAAATGTATGATTTGTTAACATAACCCACATATTAGAAACTGCATTCCAAAACAAAAATGTATTAGCAAACAGGCTGTCACTGTTTTACATTTCTAGAAGCATATCTCTTGAAATATCTGGTTTAATAAAGACAGCTTGATTCTCACATCTACTTATGCTTTCAAACTGCTACATCGGCTTGTTTTGATTGAACTGATAGAAAATTCAGCCTCACATGGACATGTAGATGAAAGAGAGAAGTATTTCAATAGTCTATCCTTCATCAAAATAATAAAAAGCAGTTTCTGAAAGGCCACTGCAATATGGAGTCTGAAATTATATCGATGAGCATTTGCCTTTCTCCAAGACTGAAACCCACTGCTCTAGCTTCCGTATCTCATCCTCTTTTAGCCCACAAGTGACTTTCTAACACTGTGTATCTGCTGTTTATAAAGTATTTATAAAGTACAACAGGTAAAGCTCTTGCCTTGCCATGTGGCTGACCAGGGTTTGACGCCCAGCAACACAGATGGCCCAGGCCCTACCAGGAGTGATCCTTGAGCACTGCCAGATATGGCCCCAAAGCCAAATAAAATAATTTGTTTACTGAGTTATACAACTCTTACAAATGTTGACACAACTCACCACCTAACTTCAAAATATCACATTCATTAAAATCACTAATATATTCTTTTTTTGGCGGGGGGAGGGGGAGCACACCCAAAATGCTTAAAGCCTTCTCCTGGCTCTCTGCTCAGGCTTCACTCCCAGGTACAGCATATTTAAGCAAGCACCTAAACTCCTGTACTATCTCTCTGGCCCAGCTAAAACCACCACTGATCTTATAGAAGAAAAAAAATAAAGTCAAGTATTATGACTCTACCAAAGTTCACAGCAGGAAACACAAATCTTCAAAATTATTTTTATTTGAAAGCTTGAATTTCATCTTTAGCAGCAAGTAGTATGCATTGTTTTTCTTGTAGTGATAGGTTCACTTCATTCTGGTTTGAAAAAATGTCTCCTGCATATCGAAGTCTGATAACCATACCCTGTCAGTCAATTCTTTCAAGTAAAATTGGTACTCTCATCTTTTAAAATGCTTGTTCGGCATGAAACTCAAAGGGCACAAGTTTCTTTCCTTGAGTGAACCACTGCTTTCACTATCAGTGTTTCATAGGTATTTTCCACTTCACACAAAATTCCTAATATGTACTCAAGGACAGAGAATAAAATCAATAAACTATACAATTTCATCAAGGACATTAAATGTACCTGACATTTATTTTTCAAATTTTGAGTATGTGGTGATGCACCAAAACTACTATAGCTTAGTGCCCACTGCCTTAATTCACGGTAAGTCACCAGCAAGTTTAATATAAGCCAATAATTCCTTAGCACTGTTAGAAAAATAGCTTAGACTAGAAAAAAAATATCTGACCCAAAATAGAGCCAGGAGAATTAGGGCCTACAGTAGATCTCAAGAACTACCACAATAGTTGAAGCATTTTGTATATACAGTTGAGGAAAAAAAATAACATTTTAGTAAATATTCCACCAAATAGTGTTTAATCTAAATAAATGCATCTAATATTCACAGTGAGATACTCAAACCACCTAGAGCCTGGCATATCACACATAGAACTCAAACATGGGAAGGATGAAATGTGATCAACACTTCCTGAATAATAACAGGTAACCCCCTCCTGCAGGCTCTGAGGGAGTAGCCGGTGCAGTGCCTTTCTGGATACCTTAGAGAAGCCCTGAGGCCAAAATGAAGATTGAATTCAGGAAAAAAATATTTACCCCCGAATCGTTCCGATTTCTCTGCATTTTTTTTTCCTTAAAAGATCAGACCTACATGATTGCAAGAAAAGTCTTAGAATTTACCATAAAGCAGAAGAGAGGATGTTAAATTCTATTTTAAGCACCATGCCATGAAGCTAAAAACAGGCTTGCTCATATTCAGAAACCCAAATACAAAATGAATCCTTTAGCTGTGCACTGCCACAGCTCCATCAAGAGACTCCATTCCATTTTTCCTCAAGCCAAACTACCATTACCTGTTACACAGTTTCATTCCTATTTTTAAGAGAAACTCCAGTATTAATACCAGTGGTTAGTGCAAATTCGGCAACATGTTTTTTTAAATAGTATAACAGCTATAACAAAATACCAAATCAAGGTGTTTTTTTTTGGTTTGTTTCTGTTTTTTCAAATAGTAAAAAGAATGAAATTCTCATTTGAGGGGGGCTATGGAAAGAGCCTCAATAAATGTTATATGAAAATAGCTCAGTATATCATGTACAGTATGATCCAATTTGTGATTTCAGAAAATTAACTGGTAAAGGGCTAGAGCGATATAGTACAGTAAAGATGGCGCTTGCCTTGCATGTAGCTGACTCAGGTTTGAATCCCTGGGTCAAATCTTGAGCACCGCCAGGAGTGATTCCTAAACACAGAGCCAGGAATAACTCATGAGCATAACTCATGTACCCCTTCCCCCTGAAAACAAGTAAAACAAAAAAATAAACTGATATGCATTTACATTCATTTTGTACTTTTCCTTTGATATGCCTGATTTCTTCTGGCTCTAGCCTAAATCATAAATATTATAAACATATTTTATTATTTTTTTTTTTGTTGTTGTTGTTGTTTTTTTTTGGGTCACACCCGGCGATGCACAGGGGTTACTCCTGGCTCTTGACTCAGGAATTACCCCTGGCGGTGCTCAGGGGACCATATGGGATGCTGGGATTAGAACCCGGGTCGGCCGCGTGCAAGGCAAACGCCCTACCCGCTGTGCTATCACTTCAGCCCCTATAAACATATTTTAATACCCAAAGAATAGTTCAAGTATATAAAGGGCTACACATTATGGTTTCATTTATATAAAATGTCAAAAATCTAAAGAGAGAAAAGAATTAGATTAAAATCTCCAAAACAGGAGCATTTCCAACAGTCCTGTGAGAGTTAATGATATTTCAAAGTTATTAATGTCCAAAGGGTTTTTTCTTTCTTTTTGGGTCACACCTGGCGATGCACAGGGGTTACTCCTGGCTCTGCACTCAGGAATTACTCCTGGAGGTGCTCAGGGAACCATACGGGATGCTGGGAATCAAACCTGGGTCGGCTGTGTACAAGGCAAATGCCCTACCCAATGTGCTATCACTTCACTCCAGCCTGGTGGGGGGGGCGGCGGGGTGTTGGAGGGGGTTGTCTGTTTTGACTGCTACTCTAAGAAGAAAAGGGTGGTTTCTCTATTTTAATAAGTGTTAGAAATTCAGAGCAAAGAAAATCTGAGGTGGAGGAACAGAGTTACCTTTTCAGAGGATACTAGTGAAAGCAAGAGTAATGAGAGTCCAAAACAGGGAGGGAAATAGTCACAAACATCTTTAGGGAAGAAAAATGATAGTATTTCTGGGGCCAGAGAAATAGAATAGCAGAGAATAGCAGAGTACATCCCATATGGTCCCCTGAGCACCACCACGAGTAACCCCTGAGCATCACTGTATGTTCCCCTTGCCCCCGGCAAAAAAAAAAAAAATCTATTTCTGAAATTTACAGTATTTTAAACTTTTTCCAGCACCTATTTTTACTAAAAACCAAAACAAAACAAAAACCCTTAATGATAAAAGTTGTTAGTGATGTAAAAATTGTTTGGGTAAGGATCATATTTAGAGTTTGGTCAATTTTACAACTTTAATTTCATCAGCTCTTCCTTCTGCAAGGAAGTATTTTCAGATGTTAATAATGTCTGATTCACCTTTAGATTTATTAACTGACTTCTCTCAGAGGTTCACAAACTTATCTGGACTACTTCCCCCTTTTCCAGAAAAGAAATTATCAAATACTCCCTGAAAATCTACTTTCTTGGGGCCAGAGACTGTACAGCAGGCAGGGCGTTTGCCTGGCACATGACTGATCCAGGTTCAATCCCTGGCATCCCATATGGTCCCCCAAGCACCGACATAAGTAATTCCTGAGTGCAGAGCCAGGAGTAATCCCTGAGCACCACTGGGTGTGACCCAAAAAGCCAAAAATTTAAAAAAAAAAGAAGGAAATCTATTTTCTTTAAATGAACAAAATGTCTACTAACCTGCCACCCCAAGGCTCGCCAATACCCTACTTTGGGAAGCACTGACAAACCATTAAGATTTCTTAGAAAAACCATTCTTATAGCCTCATAACTTCCTTTCTATCATAACCTCCTTTTTCTTTTTGCTTTTTTTTTTTTTTTGGTCACACCCGGCGATGCACAGGGGTTACTCCTGGCTCTGCACTCAGGAATTACCCCTGGCCGTGCTCAGGGGACCATATGGGATGCTGGGATTTGAACCCGGGTCGGCCGCGTGCAAGGCAAACGCCCTACCCGCTGTGCTATCTCTCCAGCCCCCTATCATAACCTCCTTGAAAAATTGTTACCTACCAACCTAACATTATGAAACACTTAAGCTTGGGGATCAAAAATATGAGTTATGCAAATTATTTTCACTTTCTTTATATTAATGTTCATCATAGCATTTTTTAAATGTCAGTTAAAAACAGATGAACATGTAAATAAAGGAAATAAACGTGCAGTATTTGATTACTGTGGTGTAATTTCCCAAAACAGACATTCTATTCCAGAGTTTATCAAATATTTTTGCTCAGAAACGTTTGCTTACATTTACTATGTCATCCTCTAATAATCTTATCTGACAGTTTTACAGAAACAGAAAAATAAAGGTAAAGGCAATGAGCAAATCAAGAATTGCTTATTTCATTCAGAACACTTCATTTAATCAAAGTAACATTTGTGTTGCTCCCCAAAGCACATTATGTGCGCGTGCGTGTGCACACACGTCTGCCATTATCAACATATTTTGTTAGAATAAAATATTTACAAACTTTTAAGTCATGCTGTTTATCAATTCATTGTTTAGAATGGTTTTAAGGCCAGAGTCATACAACAACAGGTATGGCACTTGCCTTGCATGTGGCTGACCCCGGGTTTAATCCTCAGCACCCCATATGGTACGCCAGCACCAGTCTCTGAGCATAGAGCCAAGAGTAACCCCTGAGCATCTCCAAGTGTGACACCAAAACAAACTGAAAAAAATTTTAAACGGGGGCCTGAAGCACACAAATACTATGCTGGAGCCCTGGTTTCGATCCTGCAGTACATGGTCCTCTGAACACCACAAGAAACCCACAAGGACTGCTGGGTGGACTCCAAAAATAAAGTGTGTTTATGCGCTGGGGGGGTGGGGACTAACAGAATAAAATACACTTCCTTTCATATGGTCACCTAGCCTGTACTTTCAAGCTTGGCCTGAAAATTTACTAACACAGCCAGAAAATTAGCAAAGTACATATAGTGTGATCTTTTTACATGAACACAGACAGGGAGGAGGGAGGGAGGGAAGGAGGGGGGGAGAGAGGGAGAGAGGGAGAGAGAGAGAGAGAAAGAGAGAGAGAAGGAGAGAGAGAGAGAGAGAGAGAGAAAGTGGGGGGAAGAAAGGAGAGAGGGCAAGAGACAGAGACTAGTTACACAGATGTCAAGATGTCAACCATGGTATTTCTGGGTTCTGGGATTAGAGGTGTTTATTTTTCTGCTTACCATTCAGTAGTCCTTAAAATTTTCCCAAGCAAAACTGCAGTTACAATAACTGACATCTATGACTTCAACTCACAATTCCAAAACCTTCCTTACAAGTCCAAAGAATATTGAAAAACATCCTGATACAAAGCAAAAGAGAAAGTATCAGCAACAACATAACTAGGATTCTTTTGAAAGGAACCTAGAAGCCTGCAGGACTGAGCGGTCACCTTCGGAGCAGCCCAGAGTCCAGGGCTCTCAAATCATCAGACTAGATCCAAATTCCCACCCAACCTGCAGGATCCTGGGCTAGCCACTCAATCTTTCTGGGCAGAACTTACAGATAAAAGGAAGACAGCAACTGCCTGCCCTTCTCAACTGTTACAATGATCAAATGAAATAAAGTGATACACTCTGAACTGCCAGACACTATATAAGCAACATGTTATTCAAACATGAAAAACAAAACAAACCAGAGTCCGGAGCATCACACTGCCATCAATTCCTCTAAGCAATGACCACCAGGCTTTGTTTATAAAAGCCACATCTCATAAACACCAAGTTTTTCAGTTAGATACTTCCCCTCAGCTCCCAATACAAACAAAAGCCATTCTATTTTCTGATCCCTAGTTACCATCCAGAAGGGTACAAATTATACTGCACTCAAAAGCCTCAGCAACAATCCTGGAGCAGCATGTTGATAGAGTTCACCAGAAGAAACCCAAGATTAATCAGCTCCAGCCTCCACACGGAGCAGCTCAGCAATCAACAGGGATTACAAGGGACTCTTTGAAGGAGAAGACAATACAATCACCCAGGAGAAAACTGCGGAGAGAAAGGCGGTATTTCAAAGCAATTATAAGAAATACTTGAAATCAGAAGTGCTTTTTAAATTGTTTTTAAATACTGTTGACAAAAATGGTGACTTGAAACAAAAGCCATGGAAATATGGCACTTGACAGAAGTTATAGAAATTCAAATCAAATTTATGAATAAACTGTTAGATTTACTTGCTTCTATCTACAAAAACCAAGTTAATCATAAATATTTAAACTATTTTTGAATAGTCAGAATATGATAAAATTTAGTGAAAGGGATACTTTTAAATATATTGAAAAGTAAAGGTACTCCTCCCATTAAATTCCACTGTTTGCTTCACTAAAATAATGCTACAATTCAACAATTTCTATAAGTTAAAAGGGCAATATAACTGATTTGTGCCTTATGCAAAAAAAAAAAAACCACTTGTTTTTAAAATGTCCATTAAGAAGAGAAGTGTTAAATGCAATTGTCGGGGGCTGGAGTGATAGCACAGCGGGTAGGGCGTTTGCCTTGCATGCGGCCCACCCGGGTTCGATTCCCAGCATCCCATATGGTCCCCTGAGCACGGCCAGGGGTAATTCCTGAGTGCAGAGCCAGGAGTGACCCCTGAGCATCACTGGGTGTGACCCAAAATGCAAAAAAAAAAAAAAAAAAGCAATTGTCGGATTACCAAATAACTTCCAAGACAAGATTCATGTGGTCAGCACAGATTTTTTAACTTCTAAAAGTTCCTAAACATAGTAAAATGCTCCCCTGTGTTCTTTATGCTGTGGAGTTTGGGGCCACACCTGACAGTGCTACGAACTTGTGCCCGGGTACCAGGCAGGGCCAGGGATGGCACATTGGGCGTTTGGTAGGCCAAGCACACACTCTTCCGTCTCATAAATGTCATTTATGGATAGCCCTCTAGTGAAAAATTGGGCTGTTCATAGACATATGTGGACTTAGAACTCACTTTGATATGCAGGAGTCTCAATCTAATTTTAATTGGTAATATCTTTTAAGTGTCGCAGCTTGTTCCATTCCTAAAGGGGATACAGATCTATCCACTTTTTCCAATTGAACTTTGTGGATTTGCTATATTAAACGATTCACTAAAATGGGCAGGAGGAATTATAATCACAAACACAATTCACAACAAAATGAAATGGAGGTTGTGAAGATAAGCCCAAAAAAGGGCACTATTAACTATTTAAATACAGCACTTGACAGAAGCACATCTGGAAATATTTCAAGCATTTACTGTACTTTCACCTAAAACTTAAAAAGGTCTGGGATTTTCTTAATCTTACTCCGACTTTTAACTATTTCGAACAGATGCTACTTACTGCCCCCCAAACTGGGGCAGAAAAGCCTTCACAGATGGAGTCTAGCACAGGAGGTAGGGCGCTCGCCTTGCATGAGGCCGACCCGCGTTCAATCCTGATACCCGGCACCTCCGGGAGTGACCCCTGAGTGCAGAGCCAGGCGTTACCCCTGAGCTTCGCCAGGCAGGGCCCCCAAACAAGCAAACCACCCAAGTCCTCATGAAATATGACTTCCAGAAGGATATCGCCTCCAAAGTTTAACTGCACACACGCGTTCTCAATGAACTCCAGCAGCAGTCACAGGACCGTCTCCCCGTGCAAACGAGAAAGGAGGAACACGAGTCCGACCACACTGCAGCGCTGACGGAATACTCGACGGCGGCGAAGCGCCTCACCACCGCTCCTCGGAGCACTGCGACATAAACAGAGCGGGATGTGCACAGACGCCGTTCTGACAGGGACTGCCGCCCAGAAACATCAAAGTAAACAGTGACCCCTCCGGAGCAACTCGGAGCCGGGGGCGCGGGGGAAGCTCCAGCGTGTCTCTCTCTCCCCTACGCGCAGAGCGTTTCTCTGCAAACAGGTTCATCTCCGCGCGGGAACTTCACCTCCCAGGGCTCACTCCGGGGATGTGATCTGTCCCCGGAGGCTTTCTTAAAACCAGCAAGAACAAAGGAGGAAACCCTCTCGGCATGTGCTTCCCGTCCAGCTTCCCGGGACAGCGCGGGGCGCGCGGGGCCGTGGCGCGGGGAGCGGGGCGCTGCCGATTCAAAGGGGCTCCCGGCAGACAGGCGGCTTCGCGGGACGCGGCTCGGGAGCGGCACGGGGGGCGTGGGAGGGGGGGCCCGTTAGCTTAAACTCGGGAACTTGCCGTGGATCGCTAATTACCCCCGCAGAGTCAAATCCCCGAGGCTTTTCAATTCCTGCCAATAGTTCCAAGAGGGGCGGGGGAGGGTCGGCACGACAAAAACCAAACAAAACCCCAGAGCACCCACTCGGAATCGGCCTTCCCCGACCAACGGCATCAGTAATTAGAAGTAAGTAACGAAGGACTAATAAAGAACCGGCGCGCCTTGAACGTGCAGGTTCTGGAGGGGCAAGATCGCCAAGAGAGTGGGGGAAACTCGGGTTCTTTTTCCCTGCGAAGCATCACAGTCACGCAGCCCTCTCCCGTGCTCGGGGAGTTGCTCCCCTATAACGGTCAGACACCTGAAGTCCTCTTTATTCGTCCGGAAAACTCGCGTGTGTGTGTGTGTGTGTGTGTGTGTGTGTGTGTGTTGTGTGTGTCGCACGTCCCCCCGCCCCCCACGATCCCGGGCGCGCGCGGCGCAGCCTGACCCCGACTGCGATGTCAGCGCCCGGATCGGGGTCGGCACCGGCGGGCTGCGAGCCCCAAGCGCCGCCAGGTGAAGGGCGCGGGCGGCGCGGGGCGCGGGGGCGCGCGGCTGGAGGAATCGGTCCCGCCGAGGGCGCCGAGGGTCGTTCCCGGGCTCGGGGGGGGCGCGAGCGCGGGGGGCCGCTCCCCGCCGAGTGGCACCGCCGGCCGGCCGTGCCCACAAACAAAAGGCGGCGGGGGAGCCCCGCGCGAGCCGCCCACCTCCGCGGGCGAGAGCATCGCCATCATGGAGCGGGCAGGGACCCCCGCGGCCCCGCGCCGCCGCCCGCGCCTGCCCCGCGCCCGGCCCGCCAACGTCCCCCCGGCCGAGCCCCCGCGCCGCCCGGGCTCCCGAAACTTTGCCGGCCCGCGCCCCGGGAGCGCGCCGCCCGCCGCCCGGCGCCCCGGCGCCTCCTGACAGGCGGCGCGACCCGGCGGGGGCAGCAGGGAGCCGCGGAGGGGCGGGGCGCGGGCCGCGCGAGTGGCCGGGTCCGGGAGCGGCTGACAGCGGCCCGGGACGGCCGGGAGCGCCGAGCCCGCCCGAGCCCCCGCGCCGCCGCCGCCGCCGCCGCCGCCGCCGCCCGGCCCCGCCGCTGCCCGGCGCGGGGGGGCGCGGAGACCGCCGCCGGCCGGGCCGGGCTCGGCCGCGTCCCGGGGTCCCCCCGCCGCCGCCCCGCCGCCCCCGCCCGCGGCGCCCACAACAATAACACGCCGGGGACGACCCGTCAGCGCCCCCGAGGCTCGGGGCCCGCGGCCCGCCGCGGCCGGGCCCCCGCGCACGGCCCCCCCGCCGCTCCCCGCCGCGACTCCGGGCCCGGGCGCGGCCCGGCCGGAGCGGCCCCCCGGGGCCGGACCCATCCCCCCCGGCACCAGCGGCGCCGTCTCCGCGGCCGAATATTAGAAGTGAATTCGAGCTGCGCTTTACCTTTAGTTCCGCACTGTCCGCCATCTTGCGTCTGTCAGCGCAGGCGCAGTGGGCCTCGCCGGGGGCCGCCGCTGGCCCCGCCCCCCGCGCCGGGATGGCCCCGCCCCTGCCCCGCCTCCTGCCCCGCCTCCCCGGCCCGCCCCCGGCCTCCGCCTCGCTCTCGGCGCCTCCCGCCCCGCCCCGAGCACGCACAGCGGCGAGACGGCCACGTAGCATTTAAATAATGGCGCCAAGCGGGGCGCTTTGACAGTTGCTGGCCCCGCAGCCTCCCCGCCCCCCGTCCTCCTCGGCCCGGCGCCTCCCGGCCGGGGCCCAAGCAGGGTCCGGGCGGCCGGCCCGAGCCCCGCCCCCCGCTCAGCGCTCCTGCAGCGCTCTGGGGCCCGCGAGCACGACGCCCCTTCCCCCAGCCCTCTGCAAGCCCCCTGCGGCACCTGCTACCTGCCGGGCTGCGCGGGGGCTGAAAGTAACGTTCCGTTACATCGGGCTCAGCCTCCCGAAGCAGCCCCCGGCCGGGGTGATTATAGCGCCTGGCCGCCCGGACGGCTGCTCTGCGATACGTTCAAAAAGGGAGGTTCAGGGAGGAAAAGGGACTTGCCCCAACAAGAACTTAACCCGGGTGGCCTGAGACAGAATTCACAGGAGGTTCGTTCATTAGCTTCTGTGTTTCAACATGTAATTATTTAGTGACTGTGCCGGCGCTTTTTCTGAATTAGACTGTCTGTGCGTTAGGAATTTAGAAACAGCGAAGCCCTTGCCCTCTTCCAGCTCTCTCGTGGGGGAACCCAGCAGGAAAGATACAATGACAAAAGTTAAGAAGTTCCAGGAAGGAGCAGGTATCCCCGTGGGAGAAAAAGGTGCTGGAGTTGGACTTAGTCCTGGAAGGGGTTCCCCGCTCAATTGACATTCATCTGGTGAAAGATCATTTCACACCTCCCCACTAAAAGCCTCTGATGCCTCCTCCTCAGCCCCTCTGGTGTTACTGTTCAACTTTGCCTCATACCTCATTGGGGACCGGAGGGGGCAGGGGATCAAAAGATATAACCTCCTTTATTGCCTAACAATCAGAACTACGCTTAAGGGCAGAGTAATATTTAGGTTACTTTGAAGGTCCGTCCTGCTAGTGACCTGTATTCCTTTCTCCCCATGCCTTCCTAAGCATTGTATTCTTACTAGATTAAGAAGGCGCTTTTTCTGAATTAGACCATCTGTGTGTTAGGAATTTAGAAACAGCGAAGTCTAAAGTCTAAAAAGTAATGGCCTCGGGCATCATTACTTTTCCCTCTCTCCATTGGATCAACACTCGGGCCTCCCTACAAAAACATCCTGAAACTCCTCCAGAGTCAAAGAAACTTTAGGAAAAGGTTGAGTGCATACTTTGCATGGAGGAGGCCTGGGTTCAGTCCCCAGCGTCCCCTTGTATTCCTCACACTGCCAGGATAAATCTCCGGGCACAGAAGGGAAGCTGGCCTGAGCACGGTAGGCTGGGGCCCCTCAAAATAAAATACTCTTTAAATTTTGGTTTTGGTTGGGACCATACCCAGCAATGCTTAGGGGTTACTCCTGACTCTGGCTCAGGCGTCACTCCTTGGCAGGGCTCTGGGGACCATATGGGGTGCCGGGGTTACAACCCAGGTCAGCCACGTCCAAGGCAAGAACCCTACCGGCTGTACCCTACCTGCTCTAGCCCAAAATAAAATACCCCCCCTTTTTTTTCCCTCTGCTCTCTTTTAATGCTTAAAAACTCAGGTTTTCCCAGATCTTTCATCAGAGCCCACACCCTCACCTTCCATTCATTCATTTCCCAGTCCTCAAAGTCCCAGCTTCCACTTCCCTCATCAAGATCACTTATCAAGATTACTAATAAGCTCCAAGTTTCCAAAGCCGATGGCCAATTCCCTATTCTTATCTAAACTGACAGTGGACGGACTTCCTCTTTCGAAACACTTTCCCCCCTGCCTTTACCTCCAGCTCTCCAGGATTCTCCTATTCCCCCTCAGGGCCTCCTTCCTTTCCAACATCCTTTGCAGAATTTGTCCACTTTAAAGCTTTACATGCCCAAGTGCCCCGGGGCCCAGCCCTTACTCTCTCCACCCTGCCTCCCTATAAAAGAATATTTTGGTCCAAAGTATTTTGAACCAAAGTATTTGGTTCAAGTTTCTCTCAGAACCTTTTCACCAAACACACACAGATTCACAAATACGTCCATTGCTTTCAGCCTGGGAGCTGACTCCAAGGACAGGAGTGCAAGCTTTGCGGTCAGGGGCCCAGAATGAGCTCCCAACCTAGCACCACTGGGGTCAACACCTCAGGCACCGAGCACTGATCACTGATCACTAGTGTGGCCCCGAAACCAAAACACAAACAAAACTGAAAATTGACTGCCTCATATCCCTTCTTACTTTCTCTCTTTCCTTCTTCTCCCTCTCTTTCTTCCACTCCCTCCCCCTCTCCCTCTCCTTCCCTCCTTCCCCTCCCTCACATTTGAATGTTTGGGCCACACCCCATTGTGCTCAGAGCTTATTACTCCTGTCTTTGAACTCAGGGACCACCTCTGGTGGGGTGGGGGCCTCAGGGAACCATATGGGGAGTCCAGGATTGAACCCGAGTCAGTGGCATGCAGGACAAGTGTCTTGCCTACTGTAGCGTCTCTCTAGCCCCATGACTCCTATTCTTTTCAAAATCATGTCAAAGAACCCTGGATTTCCTTCTCAATCCTGCTCCTTCCTAAGTACTCTTAGTGAATGGCACCATCATGCACCCAACAACAGCTGTTCCAACCCAAACACCGGAATTCTTCTCTCTCACTTACCTCTGATATCCAATTCATAGCCAGTCCAGCTGCCCCTACCTAGAAACATGCCCACACCCCGCCCCACTCCCCCAAGCCTGTCCCTATCACAGACTCTCAAATGGACTGTTCAAAAGCTGCAGGACAGTAAAACATTTTTTGAAAATTAATTTCATTATAGTCTAGGTAACGTTATAATAATGTTAATATTTATGACTGTACAATATGACAGGACCCTCTGTCACCAAGTGATAGGACTCTTCATGCTATTTCTAGTCCTCAGCAGCAGCCTATTCCCCGCTCACCAGTGAGACCTCTGTGGTATATGTGATTGTGATGTAACAAGTATGTGTATTTATTTGTTTATGTATAGTGCATCTTTGCCCTGCTTCCCAGTGGACATCTTCTAAAACACTAAAAAAGATTCCTGAATGATAGGACTTATCTTTTTGCTATTCATCTATTCATAATGAATTTCTTTCCAAACACTCCAGAATTTGGCTAAGGAGGTGACTCAGTGTGTGTGTGAGGGGTGGGGGTTAGCTACCTGCAGGGTGAGCAGTTTCTCTCTAGAAAAACCAATGGGGACTAGCAGGAGTTAGTTGACTCCTGGAAGCCCTTGAGACCAGCCTCGGGAGAGGACAAGGAAGCCGCCCCCTCCCTCCCCGTGCACTTTCCCGCAGCATCTCTTTCATTGGGCTGTTTCTAGGTCGAAGCTTAATTCCTATGGGCCAGAGAGATAGTACAATGAGTAGGACCCTCTCCTTGCATGCAGCTGGCCCAGGTTTGGTTCCCCGGCACCCCATGTGGCCCCCAAGTGATCTCTGAACCATCAGAGTGACCCCTGAGTGCAGAGCCAGGAGTGATCCCTGAGCACAGAGCCAGGAGTAATCTGTGAACACAGCCAGGTAAAACCCAAAAACAAAACAAAAACTGACTTTCAGGATGCCCACCTAGGTGACAAAAATTCGTTTGGAGAGACATTTTATATATATATATATATATATATATATAAACTTCTGAAAGCTTTATTACTGCTGGGGGTCTAAGCAGTTTAAGCAGTTGTAAGCATTATTTTTTTCTTTTTGGGTCACACCCGGCAATGCACAGGTGTTATTCCTGGCTCATTCACTCAGGAATTACTCCTGGTGGTGCTCAGGGGACCATATGGGATGCTGGAAATCGAACCCAGGTCGGCCGCGTGCAAAGCAAATGCCCTACCCGATGTGCTATCACTCCAGCCCCCTGTAAGCATTTTTTTAAAAAAAAATGTATTAGTGAATCACCTTGAGGTACAGTTATAGACTTACAAACTTTCATGCTTGCGTTTTAGTCATACAATGATTGAGTACCCATCCCTCCACCAGTGCCCATTCTCCACCACCAATGGTCCAAGCATCCCTCCCACCTCCCTCATCCTATCCCCTCCACCCCACCCCGCCTCTGTGGCAGGGTATTCCCTTTTGTTCTTTCTCTCCTTTTGGATGTTGTGGTTTGCAATAGAGGTATTAAGTGGCCATCATGTTTGGTCTATAGTCTACTTTCAGCCCGCATCTTCTATCCCGAGCAGCCCTCCTAGCACCCTTTACTTGGTGTTCCCTTCTCTATCTGAACTGCCTTTTCCCCCAGCATGCGAAGCCGGCTTCTAAACAGTGGAGTAATCCTCCTAGTACTTATCTCTACTATTCTTGGATGTTAGTCTCCCATTCTGTAACTTTATATTCCACAAATGTGTGCAATCTTTCTATGTCTGTCTCTGACTCATTTCACTTAACATGATACTTTCCATGTTGATCCACCTGTATGCAAATTTTATGACTTCATCTTTTCTAACAGCTGCATAGTATTCCATTGTGTAGATGTACCAAAGTTTCTTTAACCAGTCATCTGTTCTCAGGCACTGAGGTTTTTTTCCAGATTCTGGCTATTGTAAACAGTGCTGCAATGAACATATAAGTGCAGATGGAGAGACATCATATATTTAATGTCAGAAACGTCAGTGAGCTGGAGCGGTATAATGCATTTGCCTTGCAGGTGGCTTACCTGGGTTCAATTCCCAGCATCCCATATGGTCCCTGGAGCACCACCAGGAGTAATTCCTGAGTGCAGAGCCAGGAGTAATCTCTGAGCATCACCAGGTGTGACCCAAAAAGCCAAGAAAAAAAAGAAAGAACCTCAGAGATCCCTTTTCCATAAAAATTAAAAATAAATATTGAAATTTATATCTCACAAGTGCACTGGCATAAAGATGAGTGTAACTCAGTTGGATTGCCTTTTGTTTCTGATTTTAAGCATTGCTAAAGAAATGATATGAAGAACTCCATTGATTGTAGGTGGGGAGTTTTCCAAGAATCAAATCTGTGTTAACTTCTGCACATCAAAGGAGTCGAACAAAAATAATTACATGTGACATCTGGAAGATGAAGATTCCAATTTTAGCAGCTATAAAGAATGGACAGGGAAGGAACCACAACATGAAGTGACTTATATAAAAATTTATTCACTGGCTTGGGGGGAAGCGGGGGGGGGAGAAGGGCATACCCAGCAGTGCTCAGGGTTTACTCTTGGTCTGTGCTCAGGAATCCCTGGGATTTGGAATTCAATTGAAGTGGGCCGGTTGAAAGGCTTGCCTTACCCCCTGAATTATCTCTCAGCTGAATATTGTCGGGCTACATCCAGTGATGCTCAGGCTTTTCTCCTGGCTCTGTACGCAAGAATCACTCCTGGCACAGCATAGGGGGCCCTACGGGATGCCAGGGAATCAAACCCTGGTTGGCAGCATGCAAAGCAAGCGCCCTACCCGCTGTGCTATCTCTCTAACCCCTGACTACATTTTTTTTAAAAAAAATAGAAAATATAGAACAAAATGAAGTCTTCATGCCAAGAAGTAGGTGGCGGGGCAGGAGGTGAAGGGCACCAGATTTAACATGTAATCTAATTGTAGTTTCAACCTCACCCAAAGGTAGTGGAACTAATCTAGCTGGTGTTTCCTGATCAGCACCCTAAGGCACTTTGCATGACACCCTTACCCTGCCTCCCCTCACCGTAGGGAAGATGAATCTACCTGCTGTAAACTCCACCCTCCTTCTAACTATAAAAGCCCTCCATTTGGCGCAAGCCTCTCAGCTTGAAAGACGGGATATTGCTTCATTGGTGAATCTTTTTGACAGGTTGGATATTTTGTTTGTCTGTTCTGGTGTTTGGTCTTTGAGCCACACCCAGAAGTGCTCAAGAGCTACTCTGAACTCAGTGCTCATTCCCAGAGGTCTTCAGCCCAGGCTACTGCAAGCAGAGCTTGCACTCGGTCCCTTTACTAGGTCTCCAGCCCCTCATGAGTCATTTTAGGAAAGATGATTCATGTCTAAGTTTGTGGATTTGGGGGGTTTTTATTGTTGATTTTTTTTTTTTGGTTTTGGTTTGGTTTCTCGCTGAATCCAGCGGTGCTTAGGGCCTACTCCTGGCTCTGTACTCAGGGACCACTTGTAGCGAGGTACAGGGGGACTGTATGGAGTGCCAGGGACTGACCCAGGTTGGCCATGTACAAGACAAGTACCCTGTGCTTTGTACTATCACCACTTTGGCTTTGGCCCCTGGGAATGTTGGTTTTTTAACAAAATTTAAAGCATTTCTGTGGAACTCTAAACCTACTGTGGTCCACTAGTAGGCATACGGGTAGGGGACCTGGGAAATAACAGCTTTGGGGAAATAATAAAACTCAGAAGAAATTGCCCAGTCAAAAGGAACAAGGAACAAATCCCTTTGTGATACAAATCCAGAGCTCTTTGGAGATAAACCGAGACTCTACCCAGATTCAGAAATACAAGGCCCCACCCAGAGAAGGGTGGACCCCTCAGAAAAGGAGAAGCCACAGAGGAATCTAAAGGTCACAATGAGGTTATGAAAGGGCTAGCTACAGTGTGAGCTTTGCATGTGACAACCCGGTTAACTTTTATAGGAGCAGAGAACATTTTAGCCATTCAAGGTTCTCTTGCGTTTCTAGGCCTGTGTCCTCTCTTGAACACTATGGCTCTGCATCCAGGAATCACCCTTGGTGGTGTTCACGGGACCCTGTGGGATGCCGGGGATTCAATGCAGCCACATGCGAGGCAAGCCCCCTCCCCACGGTACTATAGCCCCAGTCCCTCCCCTCATAGCTTTCTAAGTAAGTTTCATTTAATAAAAAGTGTCTTGCTTCACTATTTCACCTCCTTCTGAAAGTCATTTCTGCAAAGGAAGGCAAAGGACCCAGAACTCCTAGGCTGAGGTTTGGACTGACTTTGCTGTCTTGCAAATTCCTTGCTCCAGCCTGAGCCCAGGGCTCCTGAGGAACTATCATCTATCCTGAGGAACTATCATCTATGCTCTGCAGAACACATGGACATCAGGTGCAGCTTGACAGCTGCCTTGTGGGGCTGCTGGGACGTGAGGTCCATGCCAGGTAGGTGCGCAGGGTGGACTTGACCAGTTCTGACCCACACAAGGCGTTTCCACCCAGGGAAGGGCAGAGTGGAAGTATTCTTTTCTCCAGTCTGTCTCTCTCCCTGGGCCCCCACTTTACCAAGCTACTGGCAACAGTCCTCCGCCAACATAGAGAAATTAACTCAGAATTAACTCAGGGGCTGGAGAGATAACTCAAAGAGTTGATAGCATATGTAGCATGTGGGAGGCTTGAGTTCCAATTCCCGGCACTGCATAGGGTTCCCTGAGCACCTCAGGAGTGATCGCTGAGCATAGGGCCAGGAGTATCTCCTGAACACCACTGGGTGTGGCCTGAAATCAAATAAAAACAAGTGCATGTGGCCCTATGAATTAAAAATGTAAGCTGGTAGACTGGGGCACTAGCACAACGGGTAGGGCATTTGCTTTGCACGTGGCTGACCGAGGTTCGATTCCCAGCATCCCATATGGTCCCCTGAGAATCTCTAGTAATTCCTGAGTGCAGAGCCAGGAGTGACCCCTGAACGTCGCTGGGTGTGACCCAATAAACAAACAAACAAACAAAACCAAATAAGCAAAAAATGTAAGCTGGAGACTGGGAGTGTAGCCCAGTCTGAACACTTGCCTTGTATATTTGAGGCCCTGGGTTCGATACCCAGCACCACCAACACCACCTCCCCCAAAAGAAAACACTAAAACTCAGGCGCCCATGGCATAGCACGTACCTAGTATATGCAGAGTCCTGAGTCTATCTCCTAACTCGATATAAGGCCCCCTCACTCCACAACACTGCCAGGTAGCCTTAGTGTTGGCCACTAAGCACTAAACTGAACATTGCTTGTGTGACACCTATAAATGCACATACACTCACACCAACACATACACAAATACAACTCACAGAATACAATTTAGGAGTTGGGTTTGTGGGGCTGGAGCGATAGCATAGCGGGTAGGGCGTTTGCCTTGCACGCCAACCCCGGTTCGAATCCCAGGATCCCTTATGGTCCCCTGAGCAGCGCCAGGAGTAATTCCTGAGTGCAGAGCCAGGAGTCACCCCTGTGCATTGCCAGGTGTGACCCAAAAAGCAAAAAAAAAAAAAAAAAGGAGTTGGGTTTGTGTTGTTAGGTTCGGGGGCCACACCCAATGGTGCCCAGGTATTACTCCTCACACAGTGCTCAGCATGTGCTCCCAGTGTTGATGTGGATCAAACCCAGGCCTCCTACATGCAAAACATGTGCCCTAGTCTTTTGAACTGTCTCTCCACAGTAGTGTGGCCTCCCCAGCATAGTTTTTTCTTCCCCCAGCTTAGTTTTTAAAAACAAAATTTATCTAAATGGATGTAACAGTATCATTGTCTTTGTTAAAACGTAGAACAATCAGAGAGCTTTCCAGCTAGCAAGCAGAGGGATCTGACTCTGCAAGGGGTGATACAAAACAGAAGATTTTGTATAGTCAGAAAGGGGTTAGGACAAGGTTAGTAGCAATAGTAAGGAAATATCACTTCAGACAAAACCATTTCCCCTTAAAGAAATCAGGAAAAGGACTTATCCCGCACATCACCTCACTGTTGGGATCCAGGGAACTCCAGATTGATTGGTTTAAAATTCTTCCAGATTGATTGATTTAAAATTCTTCAAAAGAGATTAAAACTACAGTTAGCTTTAGTATAAAGTCTTGGTGAGGACTGAGATGAAGCCTTCCATTATGGACTTGTTTGTCCCCTCCCTCCCTCCCTCCCTCCCTCCCTCCCTCCCTCCCTCCCTCCCTCCCTCCCTTCCTTCCTTCCTTCCTTCCTTCCTTCCTTCCTTCCTTCCTTCCTTCCTTCCTTCCTTCCTTCCTTCCTTCCTTCCTCTTCTCTAACCAGTACCCAGAGCACCACCAGGAGTAAGCCCGAAAGGGCCCAAAAAGGGCCCTGGGAGTAGCTCCTGAGCCCTGCCATGTGTGCCTCAGACACACACCTGAAGTTCTTGGTCAAAATAGGATTGAATGGCCACAGAAAACAAGATTGGATAGTCTAGTGGTTACTTTGTAAACCCAAAATGCACCTACCATACAACTCAGCAATTGGGTCCTTGAGCATGTGGGCCAGGGAAATACTTCTTTTCATGCTGATTGTATAAGAATGTTCATGGAAGCTTTATTTATAGATGCCCATTAATGGATAAATGACTATTTAACAGACAACACTATTTCCACAGCATGTGACATTACTCAGAAACTATTGATATACACAAGACTTGGATAATACTTGAATAAATTATGCTCAGTTGGGAGAAAAAAGTCCCCAAAGGATGCATGTTGTATATTCTATTATTTGTTTTGTTTTGTTTTGGGGCCACACCTGGCAATGCTCAGGGTTTACTCCTGGCTCTGCACTCAAGAATCACTCCTGGCAGGGATATGGGCACCATATGGGATGAGAGGGATTGAACCTGGGTTGGACCCAGGCAAGGCAAGTGTCTTCCTCCTATCGCTCTGGCCCTCCACTTAATATTAAGGAAATAACACAGAGAAAAGGAGAACAGACCAATAATCGCCTGGGACTGAGCATTGGAGAGGAGCAAATGGTTCCAACTAAGGTTGGGTTCTTGGTTTGGACATAGTGTCATAGCTATTGCATCAGAGGTCAGCTTCAGGAAGAACGGGGGAGGAGTCATGTGACCTCCTTTCTCATCCTTTGCAATCTCCCGTAAAACTAAATGATTTCTCAATAGAAGAATATAAAGTAGATCAGAAATGTATGCCTACATATTACATAATATACACAGTTGCATAGAAAAATGTGTGCTTTTACTCATTTCTATGAAAGAACTAATATAATCCATAGGAATTACAAAACAGAAGAGGGTTATAATGTATATGAATATAATATAATAAAGAAGTAATACAATAAGATTTGAATGAAAAGAACCTCAGAAAATCGGGAAAATAGGCAGCTCAAAGTCCCCATACCTTGCTCTGGTGATGGGTGTGCTGTTGGAATGATATGTATGTATAATTAACAGTGTTGTAAATCTCAGTACCCAATAAAAATGGCTAAAAAATAAAGGAAGCTCTCATAATTTTCTCAGGCCAGAGAGATAGTACAGGAGGTCAAGTTTTTTTTATCTTGTAAGCAGTACCCCCTGGTTCAACGTCTGGGAACACAGGTGATCTCCTGAGTCCCTCCAGAAGTCACTCCTGAGTCAATCGTAGCCTCAGAGCACATCACCAGGTATGGTACCCAAACACACACACACACACACACACAGATGTACACGCACACACACATGCATGCATCATGAAAAAAAACACAATACTGCTACAGAAATGGAAAACAAAAAATTAAATTGACAGAAGTTGTCATAATAAATTTGTCAGAACTCTGGAAAACAGTTGAACAGCTGTTGTGCATGCTTCAAATATATGAAAGCAGGAAAAGCCCCTGAGCTCTGCTGAATGTGGCTCCTCCAAACCCCCAAAATGAAATTACAACATATAAACTCAAAGATAGTCCTGATTCAGGGGTAGTGGAATGGACGGGTGGAGCTCCAGGCGAGACAGCTAATGCAGTTGGTCAATGTAAAACTCACCTACTAAAGAGAGGTCTAACCAGGGACTGGAGAGTACAGTGGAAAGGGCGCTTGCCTTGCACATGGCCTACATGGGCTTGATCCCTGACATCATATGGTCCCCTGAGCACCTCCAGGTGAGGTGAGTGCGGAGCCAGGGTATGGCCCCCCACCCAAAACCAAACCAAACCAAAAGGCGGGGGGAAATCTAATAAAAATAGATCACTGTATCACTGTCATCCTGTTGTTCATCGATTTACTCGAGCGGGCGCAAGTAACATCTCCATTCATCCCAGCCCTGAGATTTTAGCAGCCTCTCCTTACTTGTTTTTCCCAATGCTTGGAGGCTCTTTTCAGGGTCAGGGGAATGAGACTTGTTATTGTTACTGTATTTGGCATATTGAGTATGCCATGGGGAACTTGCCAGGCTCTTCCGTGTGGGTGGGATACTCTTGGTAACTTGCTGGGCTCTCTGAGAGGCACATGTATATATATATATATATATATATATATATATATTTCCCTTTATGATGATGTGTTGCATGGCCTCATTGCGGCCGCGTGGTCCACGAATATGTCCACTCATGCGTGAAGCTCAGCCCAAGCATGTGGAAAGCAGCCTGGAGCGTGGTGTGATGGGGTAGTGGAGGTCAGCTGCTGGGGATGGGTCCCTTGGGGCGGGGAGGGCCCCCTCTGGAGCACCCCTGGTGCAGAGTCCAGTGGCATGTTTTTGGGGGCCTCATTTTATGCTCCCTTCCAGGAGGAGCAATCGTGGGTTCTGGAGGGTGGCCAATGAGGATTTATTGGCGCTGGCAGGAGGTGGCTTATGGGTGTGACCCCTGGGTTTCCAGAGATTGGGGGAGGCAGGCAGAGGATCTCTGCTCCTGGGTCCCATTGAGCCCAGAGTCCAAGATCACAAAGTTCTGCATTACCTGGGTTCCTAGATAAAGGGGGACAAGAGATGGCCATCAGGCACTGGAGGAGAGCAGCTGGCCAGAAACAGTCACCTGTGGGACCAGGCACCAAGGTGCGAGAAGAGTGATGGAACATGGGTTAAAAGAGAGAGTGGATGTGGGGAGGAACCTGGACCTGTTTACCCGAACTGGACCATAAAATTCACTTTTTAACCTTCTGAGTTTTGTATGTAGATCTTTTATACAATTCTCAAGAACCTACCAGCTCAGGGGAAAAAAAATCTACTTTCACAGTAATAGTTAAAGGAAGAAAATAATGAGTATGAGTGTGGAGGTGAATGGCATACAGAATAGAAAAGAAAAGGAGAAAATCAACCCTAAGAGCTCTCTGAGAAGTCCAACAAAATTGATGACTCTTTAGTCGTGAAAAACAGAAGTAGAGAGGACATTTACTAAAATCAGAAATGAAAGGGTGGATATCACTAGTAGCATTAAGGAAATGAAAAAATGATAAAATGATATTTTAAGGGACTGGAGAAATAGTACAGCAGGTAGGGCATTTACCTTATACCTGACTGATCTGGATTCGATCCCTGGCATCCCATGTGGTCCCCTAAGCTCCATCAGGTGTGATCCCCGAGCTCAAAGCCAGAAGTCAGCCTGAATACTGCTGGGTGTGGCCAAAAAACAAACAAAAAAAGATAAATTGCTGTATTCCAAAATAACTGTTACCCAGATCAAATGAACGAATCCCTAGAAACCCATAATTTTACCAAACTGACTAATGAAAAAATAGGAAATCTAAATCGATCTGTAACTATTAAGAAAAATGAAGTTTTTACCTAAAAGGTAGCCCTGAAAAGAAATCCCTGGGCCATGTAGTTTCACGGCAATTTATACCAAATAGTGAAAGAATTTATGATAATTCTTCTCAAAGGATTACAAAAAAAGGTTAAAGAGAGGACAGAACTCTGTCACTCATTGCATGAAAACAGCTTTAGCCCGGCACTGAAGCCACAGACACCCCAAGAAAAGAAGAGATCAACTCTCCCTTATGAATTCTAGGCCCTGTAGTTTTCTTTTTTTCACCATTTTTGATGGGGCAGGATGGGGGCGTTGGGCCATACCCAGTGGTGCTCAGAACTGACTCCTGGCTTTGTGCTCAAGAATCACTCCTGGTGGACTTGGGGGACCATGTGGAATTCCAGGATCAAACCCAGGTCATCTGCTTACAAGGAAAGCGCCCTCCCCGCTGTACAATCACTCCAGCCCTAGAAGATAATGTTGAAGCCAAAGGCAGTGAGTGATTGAGTCTATTTCACCTGGAGTCAACATTTTCCTAATTTTGGCCTGAGTCACATCTAAATAATCTTCAACTGAGTTGAGTGCTTTGCAGTGCAGAAGACCCTGCTTTGGTTCCTAGCACCACAGGCTCCCTGAGCAACACAAGGATTAGCTCCTAAACACCAAGATGGCAGCAATCCCTGAGCACTGCAGGGTGTGATCCCAAAGCAAACAAACAAACAAATAAAAACAGGGGGTAGGACATTTGCCTGCATGCATCTGATCTGGGTTCCATCCCCCACACCACATATGTTGCCCTGAACTCTCCAGGAGTGATTCCTGAGCTCAAAGTCAAGAGTGAGTCCTGAGCCCAGACGGGTGTGGCTCCAAAGCTGAAATAAATAGATAAATATAGCAGATAAATAAAACA
Source organism: Sorex araneus (assembly GCF_027595985.1). Taxonomy (NCBI): domain Eukaryota; kingdom Metazoa; phylum Chordata; class Mammalia; order Eulipotyphla; family Soricidae; genus Sorex; species Sorex araneus. Next base: position 39,227,397 of record NC_073303.1, on the reverse strand, counting down.
AATAGATGAATCATCTCTACTGTAACAGAACTCACAGAGGAAATGCCACTCTGCAGTTTCGGTGGGAAGGGAGAAAAGTGAACAAGCTACCCCATATCGGGACTAGAAAGCCACGGAGGACAGCTGCTTGGTTCAATAAGGAGACAGGGATGAACCAAGAACAAAGCAGCAAGACTTTGCTTCTGGGTCTGTAGGTATCTGATAAGACAAAGGTCTAGGGAGCTCAGACAAAGATCTGCAGTACGACCTCAAAGGATCCTGGTCTCTGGATTATTCAGGGTTGTAGTTCACTTTCCAAGTCTAGGCTCATTTTATAAGCCCAAGATCCCAATTATCTTCCAATAACCATCTTTCTCTCTCTCTCTCTCTCTCTCTCTTTCTTTCTTTCTTTCTTTCTTTCTTTCTTTCTTTCTTTCTTTCTTTCTTCCTTCCTTCCTTCCTTCCTTCCTTCCTTCCTTCCTTCCTTCCTTCTTCTTTCTTTCTTTCTTTCTTTCTTTCTTTCTTTCTTTCTTTCTTTCTTTCTTTCTTTCTTTCTTTCTTTCTTTCTTTCTTTCTTTCTTTCTTTCTTTCTTTCTCTTTCTTTCTCTCCCTATCTCCCTCCCTCCCCCTCCCTCCCCCTCCCCCCTCCCTCCCTCCCTCCCTCCCTCCCTCCTTCCTTCCTTCCTTCCTTCCTTCCTTCCTTCCTTCCTTCCTTCCTTCCTTCCTTCCTTCCTTCCTTCCATAAAGATCCTTGCAATACATCATCTACCTTCTGTTGATTTTTCCCCTTTTCACTCATTCTAGTGATTCATTTATTCACTGGTCACTTGGTGCTGACCCATCTCAAGAATAAAAATAAGTTAAGATTCATGTTCATCTTCTTCCCCACTTAGATCTTTGGGGATGTGGTGATGTGGTGGTACAAGCACTCACCTTGCATGTGGGAGGCCCTGGGTTTGGTCCCCAAATGGGCAAAAACAATAGATCAACTGTCCCAAAACTCACTAATTGGTCACTAAATAAGTGGATGGAGGGAAGAGTGAGTGCCCCATTGTTTACTACCCCTCTCTGTACCTCACAGGAGAAACTAGGAGTTTCCAGCGGTATTCTTAACTTTTAATGTTTCATTTGACACATTTTCTTGTCAGGGCATTTAAAAGCAATGATTAAAGAATCCGCATTTTTAATGCATATACCTTCAAGAGAGCCTCCTGATCTATTTTTAGGATGGAAGAAGACAAAGTGCCCTCATGTGGATATTTCTCAAGTATGTCCAAATATTTACATTAACTGTTAGTTGCTAAACCAACTGGACTAGCAGTTCAATGCAAGACCCCAGGCTGTGATGTTGCTAGATTCCTATAGGGCCGGGGGTCACCAAGGCCACCCTGAAGGTTCGAAGGGGTCTCCAGAGCCACACCTGGCAATACTTAGAGAACCATATGGTGCGGGGATCAAACAGATCAAACCATGTGCAAGACATGTATCTTAACTCCTGTACTCTCGCCAGCCCTGAAAGTTTCATTCTCTTTCTCACCAACATTCTTCCATTTTACAAGACAGATAGCTATAGCTTTAAGTAATCTAAAACAACCTGCTTTTAGTCTGGATAAAAACACAGAGAAGGGGCTGTAGAAATAGTATAGGAGAGAACCCACATCCCACTTTCTCGAGCACGGAAGCTCACCTACAGGCCCTATTCCTAATTGTCCTATTCACAATGAAACCTTGAAAGAGATCAACCAACCATAAAAATTTCTCAGGTACCTGGTCCCTGCTGAGACCTCTGTGGCTATCAATTCCTGCCCTATCAATACCCCAGCAGACGCACTTGCACCCCAACAGTTGGTTCCATGCCTTTGGCCCAATTGTCCAATTAAATATTCTGGAGTTTCTGAAGCACACGGCTACATTCACAGCCTCATGACATCTCCAAACTCTATAATATTAACATTCCTATGGGAGCACACCAGATTGGATAAGAATGTGACATAGGGGGCTGGAGCGATAGCACAGAGGGTAGGGCGTTTGCTTGCACGTGGCCGACCCGGGTTCGATCCCCGGCATCCCATATGGTCCCCCAAGCACTGCCAGGGGTAATTCCTGAGTGCAAAGCCAGGAGTAGCCCTGAGCATTGCTGGGTGTGACTCAAAAAGCGAAAAAAAATAAAAGAATGTGACAGAAGCCAACAAATCTAGACTAACAAAAACACTGACACAGAAGACTTAACTTGCAATAACAGCTTAGTAAACCCTCAGACAAGGAGTTAATGTCCCAATGGTGAGATACAACAATTCTCACAAATTTTCTTTACTGAAATATTTTTTTTTTGTTATTCCATTAGCCATTTATTGGTAACAATCAATATAAAGTGGAATCATTGTGGGTCCACTCTGGGCTTAGGCTTAAGGGGGGGTGTGTGGGAAAGTGAAGACAATGGTGGAGGGAAGGTGACAATGGTGGTGGGATTGGGGCTGGAATATTGAATGCCTGTAACAAATCATCATGAGCAACTTTGTAACAACATGAACACAGTGTTTAAATAAAGTGTGAAGAAATAGAAATAAATTATAAATACCATTTGTTATTAGAAAAAAAGTAATAGTATATGAGTTAAGGTGCTTGATTTGTATGTTACTGAGCCCAGTGTGATTCCGCACACCACATAGGGTCTCCTGAGAGCCATCAGGAGTGACCTCCATGCACAGAGCACTGCCACATATGACCCAAATGATCCCCCCCACCATTAAGTCTAATCACAGCCTGTAGCACTGTTGTCCCGTTGTTCATCAATTTGCTGAGTGGGCACCAGTAACGTCTCCATTGTGAGACTTGTTGTTACTGTTTTTGGCATATTGAATGCGGCACAGGTAGCTTGCCAGGCTCTGCCGCATGGGCAGGATACTCTCGGTAGCTTGCCGGGCTTTCCGAGAGGGATGGAAGAATCAAATCTGGGTCGGCAGTGTGCAAGGCAAACGTTCTACCTGCTGTGCTATTGCTCCAATCCATTAAGTCTAATAAAATAATTAAATAAGTAAAGAAAAATGAATCCAACTTTTGGTTTAAGGGCCACAGCTGCCAGTGCTCAGGGCTTACTCCTGCTCTGTCCTCAGAGGCCATTCCTGGTAGAGCTAGAGGTACCATATGCAGTGCCAGATAATTGAATTAGGGCAGGACTGCATGCAAGACAAAATTTTTATTTTGAGGACTTGAAGACAGTACAGTGGGTAGAGAAATTGTCTTGCATTCAAGCAACCCAGGTTTGAGTCCCAGCATCCCATATGGTCCCCTGAGCACCACCAGCAGTGATTCCCAGGTGCAGAGCCAGGAATATGCCTTGAGCATCTCCAGATGTGGCCCAAAACAAAAAAAGTTTGAATACAAGTATTTTTCATTTTTAAAATTTGACCCTTTCAGAATCCATTATTAATCACACTTTCCAGATAGTCATAAAATCAAAGAATAAATATCAAATAAGAATGGAGGGCAGAATAAATAAATTTGTATTTACTGCAATCACCACAGATTTTGAATATGTAACTTTGTAAAGGGAATTCATCTTAAGTAATAAAATTCCAATTAAAATTAGATGTTTTTATTCCACTTTGTTCTTGTTCGATATGATACTGAGAAATCAGGGGACTTGATGGGGTTCCAGGGATCGAATCCCTTTCAGTAGCATCTAAGCAAGCACCCTACCCACTGCTTTATTTCCCCAGCACCATTTTATTCCACTTTAAAGTGAAATTCAAGGGGCCATGGCAATAATAAAGAGAGCAGAGCAGTTGCCTTGTTGACCCCAGGTTCTGTCCCCAGCATCCCATAGGGTCCCCTGGACCTACCAGGAATGATCTCGAGCACAGAGTCAAGACTAAGTCCTGAGCACCACCAGGTGTGGTTCCAAAAAACAAACAAAAGAATAAAATTATAAAATGATGAATGAAAAGGCAAAATGAGAAAAGAAAAGAAAAAGAAAATTCTAGGCTGTGCAACTGTCCCCAGCTGGGATGCCTGTGAGGCAGAGCTCCCATGAGCAATGGCATTTTAGTTACTACATGAGTGCGTGTCCATGTCCACACACATGGGATATGGCACATGGGACTGGACTGATAGGACAGCGGGGAGGGCGCTTGCCTTACACACAGCTGATTGGGTACTCTATTCCCTGGTACCCCATATGGTCCCCCGAGCACCACCGAGGGTGATTCCTGAGTGCAGAGCCAGGAGTAAGCACTGTCGGGTGTGGCCCCAAAAGAAAAAAGTATTGCTGAATGATTAAGTTGTCCAGAAAAAGGACACATCAGAATACAACTGGGGGTCTACTCCCAGGAGGATATTTTTATCATAGGAAATGTGGATGGCAGTCCCAATGGGGGTCCTGGCTATGTTGGTTCTCATCTTCTGAGCGAGTGGGGGATAGGACTTCCCCATTCCAGCTCAAATGAATCCTGGCCATGTGACTGAACTTGGTTGCTGAAATATGAGAGGAATTCCTGTGTGTGCTGTGGGGCAGGTATTTTATGAGTCTGTGCCTCCTTTGCGCTCTTCTTCCTCTTCATCCCCCTATCTTGAGCATGGCTGAAGCTTGGGTGGAGATGGGTCTTCATCAACCTGGAGGGGACTGAGGTCACTTCTACCATGCCACCATGTCTGTGAGCAAGGAGAGCTTTTATTGGGTTACTCCAGTGAGGTGAGCTGGAGCAATAGCCCAGCAGGTAGGGTGTTTGCCTTGCACTCGGCCATCCTGGGTTCGATTCCTCTGCCCCTCTTGGAGAGCCCGGCAAGCTACCAAGAGTATCTCGCCCCCATGGCAGAGCCTGGCAAGCTACCCATGGCATATTCAATATGCCAAAAACAGTAACAACAAGTCTCACAATGGAGATGTTACTGGTGCCTGCTCGAGCAAATCGATGAGCAACGGGATGACGGTGACAGTGACTCCAGTGAGGTTTGGGAGTTTTCTTCCCTCATCACATCACCCCTAACCTGTCTGACCAATGTAGTGACCATTGGGCTTATCTTTGTAGGAGGAAAACACCAAGCAACAGGGAAACCCAGAAGCCATAAAGCAGAAGAACATTAAGTGGAAACTTGAACTAATTGAAAGCTTTGCATGGTAAAAGACCCTCAAGAAACGATATTCTGGGAGACCAGAGAGATAGTACAGTGAATTAGGCACTCATCTGGGTTTGATCCCTGGTGTCACATATGGTTCCCCAAGCTCCACCAGGAGTCATCCCTGAGGGCAGAACCAGGAGTAAGCCCTGAGTTCTTCCAGTTGAACCCATCCCCACCACACACAAAAATTATATTCTGGAGGAAACATTTGTAATACATATGCAAAGTTTATCATTAGCCATGTTCAAAGTCTGGGCTGGAGCGATAGCACAGCAGGCAGCGTGTTTGCCTTGCACCCGGCCGACCCGGGTTTGATTCCTCCATCCCTCTCAGAGAGACTGGCAAGCTACTGAGAGTATCCCACCCGCACGGCAGAGACTGGCAAGCTACCCGTGGCGTATTTGATATGCTAAAAACAGTAACAAGTCTCACAATGGAGATGTTACTGGTGCCCACACGAGAAATTGATGAACAAGGGGATGACAGTGAGACAGTGCTACTATGTTCAAAGTCCATTAATAAATTAGTAACTAGAACAGGAGGTAGCAGATAAAGTGCTTGTCTTGCATGTGGCTGGCCCTGGTTGGAGCTCTGGTACCACTGATCTGGTGAACTGAGTACCACTGGGAGCAGCCTCCAAGCACAGGGCCAAGGGTAACCTGGGGAGTACTACTGGGTGCTCCCCAATACTACCTCCCCCAAATACATAAGGTGTTAACAAAAGGACCCAGAATCAATAAGCAAAGGATGTGCCGATGTTGTGATGATTTTTACTGTTTCCTTCTGCCAAAAGCTCCTAGATGTTCTTTTGGGGGAAGGAAATTGCCCTCTCTCTTTCTTGGGGTGTAGATTTGACGACACCCTTATCTGCAGATGTGGCCCACACTGGATTTCCAGAGTCATATACCATGCCTCAATCATCACCAAGGTTTGGCGGTGGGGGAGGGGTGAGGTGGTGAGGCCACACTCAGTGATGCTCAGGGCTTACTCCTAGTCCCTGTGCTCAGGGATCACTTCTGGCTTGGGGGACACAGGAGGCTGGGGATTGAACCTGGGTCAGCTGGTATGTAAAGCAAAAGTCCTATTTGCTGGACTATCACTCCAGGCCCCCAGCCAATGATTAAGACTGGCGTTAATTGGATTCAAATTTGGCATTTTCATGACATATTGCACAGTCTTCTTTCTTTTGGGGGAGGTCAAAGTGGTACTGAAGGGTCCTGAGGGCCACTCCTTATGGTTGAATATGAGGGTTGCTTAGGTCCTGCGGTGCTGAGGGCCACCAGGGCCATCCCAGAGGCACTCGGGGACCTCCAAGTCCACACCCCATGATCCTAGGGATGGGGTGGGCATGTGTTACTGAGAATAGAACCAGTTGACTTGCACGGGTCCTAACCCCTTTACTATGTTAATTTTTTTTTCTTTTTGGGTCACACTCAGCTATGCACAGGGGTCACTCCTGGCTCTGCACTCAGGAATTACTCCTGGCGGCGCTCAGGGAACCATATGGGATGCTGGGAATCAAACCCAGATCGGCCGCGTGCAAGGCAAAGGCCCTACTACCTGCTGTGCTATCACTCCAGCCCCTCCTTTACTATATTCTTGACCCTCAACAATTTTTTAAACGATGAAATAGGGCTGGGGAGGTGACTCAAGGGCTGGTGTATAACTGCATGTTGGCGGCCTGGGTTCAGTCACCAGCCCTGCATGATCCTCCAACAACTGCTGGGGACTAGGAAGGTTTCAGCACTGCTGGGTGTGGTCACACTGAAACAAAAACAAAAAATATTGTTTAACGAAATCAGCCTTCAGATAATAACATGATCACATCTTTTTAAGTAGGGAAAGAGAGAAGTCTGTAATCGATAGAATATGACTTTTTTTGGGTGTGTGTGGCTTTTTGGGTCACACCCGGCGATGCTCAGGGGGTTACTCCTGGCTCTGCACTCAGGAATTACTCCTGGTGGTGCTCGGGGGACCACATGGGATGCTGGGGATCGAACCCGGGTCGGCCGCATGCAAGGAAAATGCCCTACCCTCTGTGCTATTGCTCCAGCCCCCGATGGAATATAACTATATGAGAATGTCACCTTAAGGCCAGTTCATTCACATCGTGTGTTTCTTATTCGGTTAGGTCTCAAGTCCAAACCAACTCTTTTATTCCACTTAGGAATGCTGTTACTGAGAGACCACAAACCTCACTTCCTCTTTGCCAGCTGCTGTTACACTCTCTTTAACAAGAGGTGTTGGTGGGAACAGAAAGTCTTAGAGGAGGGACTTCCTGTCCCCCCTCCCCCCCACCGCCAAAGCTTCCTGTTTCTGTCAGTAATTTCTCACTCTGGAGGGAATGCCTGATTCTGGGTTCCTGTATTTCCCTTGTTCCCAGAAACAGCTTCCTGGTGACCCCTCAGAGTGCTGATACTCCAGGGTGCACTCCTTGAAGACTCGAGTCTCCAATCACAAGACCCCTTTTCCAACTTTCAGGATTCAAATGTCCCTGCTTGTTCCCTTTGTCCCCCAGCACTAGGGCTGAGAGTTCCTGCAAGTCCTCCGTGATTTCAGTGCTGTCTCTTGCTTTCTCAGTCCTCTGATATCTGTTAAACCCATCACGTTACTTTGCTGTCACAGTTGTAAGATTACCACAAACCCAGTGTCTTAAAATAACACACTTTTCATTTTCTTTTCTTTTCTTTTCTTTTTTTTTTTTTTTGTTTAGGGGCCATATCTGGCAATGCTCAAGGATAACTTCTGGTTCTGCAGTCAGGAATTATAGCTGCCAGTGCTCTGGGAAACCATACGGATGCTAGGGATCGAAGCAGGGTCGGCTGCATGCAAAGCAAACACCCTACTCGCTGTACTATTGCTCAGGCCCCTAACATAACACACTTAAAAAAACATATTATAGGTCTGGCGCTCAGAGAGTTTTGGAAGTCAGATGTCCAAAATGGGTTTTACTGAATTAAAAATCAATGTGTAAATATGATTTATTTTTTTCCAGAAACCCTGGAAAGAATCTGTTTCTGGCTTCTAGAAGCTGCTTGCACTCTCTCTTCAGTTTGTGGTCCCTTCCACTCTCACAGCCTGAGCTAGGCATCTCTGAAGCTCTCTCTGACTGGCCTGCTTTTCTCTGCCCCTTACAATGACCATCGTGATTAAATTGAACAATCTCTCCATCTCAGAATCTTTCACCACATCTGCCAATGGAAGGTTACTTGGTGCATTGTTGCAGAAGGTGGCAGGTGACAGAGGAGAGTGGCATGTGATTTCAGAGACGCTGGCACAGCCCTCCCCCACCTCTTCCCAGTTCTGCCTGAACTGATATGAACTAACTGCTCTGTAGTGAATCGGGTGCTGGCACCAACCTCAGAACACCACTCACATGCAGAACCCTTTGGAGGTCTGGAAGGATTGGCTCTAAGATAAAATTGTTCTACAGTGTCCAGGGATTGGAAAAAAACCCTGGCTGTGTAATCACCCTGGTTTGACTTTGTTTAAATAAGAGTGTTTGAGGAATGTGTTCAGGATTATTTAAACTCAGACTATCTAAATTTTAAGGAATTCAAAACTCAGGGTAAACACTTCACTGATTTGAACGCCTACCCAGAGAGGAGAATGTGCAGCTCAGACAGCCTCGGCCCGTGGTTCTGAAGATCCAGTCGTTCTATGTGGCAGTCGGGGAAGCGAGGGTGCATGAGGGAGATGGAGTCTGTAGGAATATCTCACAGGCTGGGTTTTTCCGAGAACACACATAATATCTGATCCTTTGGTATCAGCAGACAGTGGATTTTTGGGTTTGAAAGTATGGCTACCATAGTGTGTGTGTGTGTGTGTGTGTGTGTGTGTGTGTGTGTGTGTGTGTGTGCTGGTGCTGGAGATTGAACTTGGGACCTCACAAACAGATATGTCTGTTCAACCTCTCAGCTCCCTAGACATCATTTAACCCACTGAGGTCATCCACTCCTGCATCGTTCTTTTACAAAGAGCAGGAGTTCCGAGAGGCTCACCAAGGCAGCACAGTTCCTGGCGCCTAGGAACTGGCCTTGATCTCAGTGGACTAAAGCTGACCACTTCCTCAGCCCAGCTGGGTCCCCAGAGACAGAGCGAGAGTCAGCAGCCACATCACCTCTGGCCACGTGACTTTGGATTTCAGTGAGCTTCTGTGGCCTTGCGGGGCCTCCAGACCCCAGTTACAGATTTACCCGCCACCTGTCCTGTCAGTATATTCTTACAGGCCTTTATTCCTCCTCGTGCCGAGGATTGAACTCAGGGCCTTAGAAATGTACCGAGCTGTTGCTGAGTCACTTCCCAGGCCTTTCTGGGAGAAAACAAACCGACAAAAAGCCGTCGTTCTCTGAGGCATCTGGAGCTGCTGCCTCTCCTGCAAGCGTCTAGCTGGGGGAGCAGACGGTCTTTAGAGTTTGGGGGTTCAGGAGTGTGTGGCCCCCAGGTGGGAGAACTCGGCAAGCAGCCACCTCTGTACTGCTCAACGAGCAGAGCCCCTAGAACTGCTCCTCGAGGGAGAGTCAGGCAGATGAGGGAAGGGGGTGCAGGGGGGTGCTTTACATTCCCCTCAGGGCTGCAGTGCTGTTGCTGTCTGCCCACAACTCACAGCCAGAGCCCCTCACAGAGCTGTGCTCCCCTCATAGAGAAGTGCTCCCCTCATAGAACTGTGCTCCCCTCATAGAGAAGTGCTCCCCTCATAGAACTGTGCTCCCCTCATAGAGAAGTGCTCCCCTCATAGAACTGTGATCCCTCATAGAGAAGTGCTCCCCTCATAGAACTGTGCTCCCCTCATAGAGAAGTGCTCCCCTCATAGAGAAGTGCTCCCCTCATAGAACTGTGATCCCTCATAGAGAAGTGCTCCCCTCATAGAGCTGTGCTCCCCTCATAGAGATGTGCTCCTCTCATAGAGTTGTGCTCCCTTCATAGAGCTGTGACCTCCTCAGAGATCTGTGCTCCCCTCATAGAGCTGTGCTCCCCTCATAGAGATGAACTTCCCTCAGAGCTGTGCTCGCCTCATAGCTTTGTGCTCCCCTCCTAGAGCCATGCTCCCTTCATAGAGCTGCACTCCCCCCACCTTCGAGCCATTTCCCAGGAACGCCCCCCACTGTCTAAGGCCAAGTGAGAGCACCAAGGCCAGTCCTCAGCATCTCAACTGGGGCGACTCTGAAGGGTCATCCTGGCTCCACCGTTGCCCCTGGGGTTGGCTGAGGCCTTCGTGGTTCCTGCACCGAAGTCCCACTTCCCCCCCCTCACTCCTCACAGAGGTCGACCTGGAGAGTGCTCCGCGAGCAACTCCCTGCATTCATCTTTCCCCGCAAGAGTCCCTCCTGCAGCCTCAAGGCCATGGGAGGAGCCTCAGGAAGTCGGCCGTGAGCAGCAGCTGGGAGGCAGCAGCCCCCACAGCAGCCATGGGGGCGGGGGCAGGCGCTCCGGCATGGAGGGCATGGAAAGGAGACAGAGGCCAAATTCCAGCCTTAAAATTGGCAGGAACGTGGGAGGCCTCTGCCTGCCGTCCAGTGAGAGGCCCCCTTCCGCACTCTGCCGGACGTGGCCTTGCTGTCTCCTGACCGTCTTTCCGCGTCTTGCCTTGACCTTTGGATCAACTGACTGGGACTCCCTGTCCATATTTGTCTGTCTCTTTCTTTGAGGAACTAGCCGGAGATCTCTCAACCCCCGACTTCTGGCTGCCACCCCGTTTTGCATCATCTGATGATCCAGAACAAAGGTGTTTCCACCCGTCTGCCTCTGAGTACTGTGTGTCCCCTGGACACGGTCTTGGATGGCTGCCAGTGCCCCTGGGGGCTAGTCTGATGGCAGGGTCATTATCTCTAGCTCCATCCCTACAGACTCTCCCTCTTCTCTTTAATTCAAGATGCCGAAGCCTTCGCCAAGGACACTTGGGATCATAAACTCTTTTCCTTTTCAACTCTAGGTTTACATCTAAGAGAGAACAGACATGGCTCTTTGTTATTTGAAATTTTACCCTTGATTCTTGTTCTCTCGGTTCAAGTTTCATTCTTTAGTAAGACAACTTGGGCCGGAGGACAGTGGATAGGGTGCTTGCCTTGCGTGTGCCTTACCCAGATTTGTCCCCAGCAGCCCATATGCTCCTCTGAGCCCAGCCGGAAGTGACCCCTGAGCACAGAGCCTGGAGTAAGCCCTGACACCACTGAGCATGACCCTCCTAAACAAACAAACATCGGGCTTTTCTTGGGGGGGGGCATGGGAGTTGGGCATATAAATTGCATTTAAATTGCTCAGTGCTCAGGGATCACTGTCCTGGTGGTGCTCAGATGATCATATGGGCTTCTGGGGATGGAATCTGGGTCTGCCTTGTGCAAGGCAAGCGCCCTTCCTGCTGAGACATCTGAAGCTCACAGATTCATTAGCCTGGAACTATGGCACGGAGGAACAAAGTGTTCACATTGAGTCTGAAATCTTTGTGCAAAGATTTCTTGTCGTGACATAAAGCTGATGGATTCTAAAGTGTGGTTTCTAAAATAGATTTCATTCTTTAAAAAAAAAAAGTTAGTCGGCCTAGTTTTAGACATGCGCAGAAGAGAGCATGTGATGAAGTTTGTGGACCCATCGCCTGACAGAATCTATCTGAAATGTGCATATTTATTTTTCCTGGGTTCAGTTGAGTGAGCACAATCAATAGATAATAAATCAATGGATTTACTGCCAGGTAACTAAAGGTCAAATTAAAATGACATCTAGTGCTGGCGAGACAGTGCAGGAAGTAAACAGCCTGCCTTGCATGTGACCAACCCTCCCCATTCAAATCACCGGCACCGCATATGGTCTTCTGAACAATATCAGGAGTCTCTCTTGAGCCCTGAAACTATAGAGTCAGGAGAAGACCCTGGGCTTGGAGCTGGGAGTAACCAACCATCACCTGCAACCTCCTCTCCGACCCCCACCCCAGCCCTGCACGCTCCTCCTCACCCAAGACATCTGTCAGTTCCATTGTTTGACTGCCCTGGGTCTGAGTGCTATGAAGTCTCTCTTCTTCAATTCCCACTTTGAATTGGTTGGCAAAAATGAATGCTATTTTGGAGCTGGAGTGATAGCACAGCGGGTAGGGCATTTGCCAACCGGAGTTCAATTCCCAGCATCCCATATGGTCCCCAAGCACCTCCAGGAGTCATTCCTGAGTGCATGAGCCAGGAGTAACCTCTGTGCATTGCCAGTGTGACCCAAAAAGAAAAAAATATGCTATTTTCTTCTTCATGTCTCTTAAATCTATTCTTTCTTATCTTGACCTTCCTTCTACTTTTTTAGTCTGTTATTAATTTTATTTATTTATTTTTTAAAAATTAAAAAAATTTATTGAATCACCATGTTGAAAGTTACAAAGCTTTCAGGCTTAAGTCTCAGTTATACAATGCTCAAACACCCATCCCTTCACCAGTGCACATATTCCACCACCAGGAACCCCAGTATATCTCCCCCCACCCCGTCCCCCCCCGCCTGTGTAGCTGATAAATTTCACTTTACTTTTCTCTTTACATTGATTACATTCAATATTTCAACAAAAAACTCACTATTATTGTTTGGGGTTACCCCTCCTCCCCCAAAGTCAGACCTGTTGAAAAGGAAGCATTTGATGATTTGTTTTCCATTGCTGACAATGAAGAGATATGAGGTCTATCGTGGCCACGCGGTTTTAGATTTCTGTATTTTAGTAACTAAGTCCAGGGAAATTTCTGCCAGAAATTGCATCACTGTAAGCTCGTACCTCCCTTTTGTGGTAGTCATAAGATGGTGGCCGGGGCTCAGTTCACAGTCTAGAGACATTTCTGCAAGAAGCTGCTGGTGCCCAAAGTAGTTTAGCTGGCCTCCGGGGCCATGGTGCCATGGTCGTGCAGCAGCGCAGAGACCGCACACGTGCGGCCTCCGGGATTCCATCTTGGCGGAGGGCTCCTTCTACACTTAAGGACATCTATTGTCACCCTTCCCGTCTGTAACTCTACTTTGCCTTTTGAGAGTTTTGCTCTTGTTAGTTGTGAGGGATCGCAACCAGTGGTGCTCTAGGGGGTAACGAAAAGCCAAGGGGTGACCCCTAGGCATCTGTTCTTCGGTGCCAGAAGGATAGAATAGCGGGGAGGACGCTTGCCTTGTCGGCGGTCAACTCAGGTTTGATCCCCAGCATTCCATTTGGTCCCCCAAGCGCTGCCAGGAGTGATTCCTGAGCTTAGAGCCAGGAGTACGCCCTGAACACTGCTGGGGGGGCCACTCTCTGCCACCCCGCCCCCAACAAATCCCCACGTGTTCTTCAACTCGTGTCCTGCCCCCAGTTCCTGAGGCAGCAGATTTTAAAATCTCTCCCCATTCCTCTTTCCTCAGAGTTGCTTCTCTCTGTTCCCTCTAGGCCAGCACAGAGAGTTGACCCAGAACTCTGGAAATCTTTTTTTTTTCTTTTTTTTTTTGAAATAAGATATTAATTCTTTTTTTAAAAATTTTATTGAATCAGCGTGAGATAGTTACAAGCTTTCATGTTTGGATTACAACACACAATGATCAAACACCTATGCCTCCACCAGTGCACATTCCCCATCACCAATATCCCAGGTATACCCCCCTTTCCCACCCTCCCCCTGCCTCTAAGGCAGACAATATTCCCCATACTCTCTCTCTACTTTTGGGCATTATAGCTTGCAACGCAGACACTGAGAGGTCATCATGTTTGGTCCATTATCTACTTTCGGCATGCATCTCCCATCCCAACTGGCTCCTCCAGCCATCATTTTCTTAGTGATCCCTTCTCTATTCCATCTGCCTTCTCCCCTCCGCTGATGAAGCAGTCTTCCAGCTATGGGGCAATCCCCTTGGCCCTTGTATCTTCTGTCCTTGGGTGTCAGCCTCATGTGATGTTATTCTACACTCCACAAATGAGTGCAGTCCCTCTATGTCTGCCCCTCTCTTTCTGACTCATTTCACTTAGTATGATATCTCCATGTTTATCCATTTATAAGCAAATTTTATGACTTCATCTCTCCTAACAGCTGCATAGTATTCCATTGTGTAGATGTACCAAAGTTTCTTTAACCAGTCATCTATTTTAGGGCACTAGAGCTCTGAAATCTTAAAACCCGGTAAAGGCAGAACAGAAGATAGAAACGGTGAAATTGGGGAGCTTTTGTTTTCCCCAGATTCCAAGAGCTTTTGGGAAAAGTGCAGGACGTTCAAAAGGAAGAAAATGACTTGCAGGTAGAGATTGTGTTCAGGGGCAAAGAGGAAAGGGCAGTGTCCTCGAAAGGTCAGAGGAGGAGGAAGAAATGTTGGGGGTGGGGTGCCTGATTATAGGGAGTCTGCTTCTGCTCCCGGGGACCCCAGCTGCCAGCATAGTGACTAGAAGCAGACTCATGAAAGATACCACAAAAGATCCCCAGCATGATACAAAGGTAAATGTGGAGAATGTACCTTCCACAAAGCTAAGACCCCTAAGGAACTGGCCCAACGTGTTAGTGGAGCCACAAGTCTGATGAGTTGCCTTTCTTTGCAGCAAAAGGGTTCGTGGTGGTGCTCGGGGGAGTGTGGGGTGCTGGGGAGCTGGCCCTGGCCCTCCAGCATGCAAAGCCCACTTTGCTTGAACCATCTTGCCAGCCGCTGGCTGTTCATCTGAGAAATGGAGCCGCACACTACCCAGAGGGGTCCCCTGGTGAGCAGAGATAAGATAAGAAATGAGATAAGCTGCAGGACACCAGCAGTGGGACTTGGAGTCCTATCAGGAGAACAATTACAGCCTGGCTCTGAGATAGCGGGGTTCTGCGGGCCCTCTAAGGACTGCTCCGTTCCTGGGGGCTGAGTTTCATCGTGTTCTTCATCGCTCTTCATAGTGTTCACGACCTGATCCCCTTTTTCGGAACATCTCGCCCTGCCTTTAGTTCCCCATGTTCTCTTTGAAAATTCCTATTGATTTTGTCCATGTTTCTTTCCTTCTTTCCTTTTCCTTCCTGGTAGGGATCCAGGAGCTGTGGGAGCTAGACCTTGTAGTGTCCAGGGAAGCGTGTGGTTTGGGGCTTCAAATCCAGAGCTCTTACATGAAAATCACATGCTCCAGTCCTTTGAGTCATCTCTTCAGCCCAATTTTTTGGACATGAGGGAAACGGTCTCCTGGGACTGGAGCAATAGTACAGCGGTGGGGTGCTTGCCTTGCACATAGCCAACCCAGGCTTGATCCCCAATCACCCCAGCCCCACCAGGAATGATCCCTGAATGCAGAGCCAGGAGTAACCCCTAAGCACCACCAGGTGTGACCTAAAAACAAAAGGAAGAAAGGAAGGAAGGAAGGAAGGAAGGAAGGAAGGAAGGAAGGAAGGAAGGAAGGAAGGAAGGAAGGAAGGAAGGAAGGAAGGGGGGGAGGGAAGTAGGGAGGGAAGAAGGAAGGAAGGAAGAAAGGAAGGAAGGGAGGGAGGAAGAGAGGGAGGAAGGGAGGGAGGAAGGGAGGAAGGAAGGAAGGAAGGAAGGAAGGAAGGAAGGAAGGAAGGGAGGGAGGAAGAGAGGGAGGAAGGGAGGGAGGAAGGAAAGAAGGAAGGAAGGGAGGGAGGAAGGAAGGAAGGGAGGGAGGAAGGAAGGAAGGAAGGAAGGAAGGAAGGAAGGAAGGAAGGAAGGAAGGAAGGAAGGAAGGGAGGGAGGGAGGGAGGGAGGGAGGGAGGGAAAGAAGAAAAGAAAGAAAGAAAGAAAGAAAGAAAGAGAGAAAGAAAGAAAAAGAAAGAAAGAAAGAAAGAAAGAAAGAAAGAAAGAAAGAAAGAAAGAAAGAAAGAAAGAAAGAAAGAGAAAGAGAGAGAGAGAAAGAAAGAAAGAAAGAAAGAAAGAAAGAAAAAGAAAGAAAGAAAGAAAGAAAGAAAGAAAGAGAAAGAGAGAGAGAGAGAAAGAAAGAAAGAAAGAAAGAAAGAGAAAGAGAGAGAGAAAGAAAGAAAGAAAGAAAGAAAGAAAGAAAGAAAGAAAGAAAGAAAGAAAGAAAGAAAGAAAGAAAGAAAGAAAGAAAGAAAGAAAGAAAGAAAGAAAGAAAGAAAGGGGTCTTCTTTGGGCCAGAGAGATAGGACAGCAGATAGGGTGCTTGTCTGGCATGTGGCTGACTATGGTTCGATCCCGGAGCCCCACCAGGAGTGATCCCTGAGCACGGAGCAGGACTAAGCCCCAGGCCGTACTGAGGCATGCCCTCATGCCCTCGCCCCTCCTCCCACACCCCTCCCAAATAAGAAAGAGAAAAAGAGAAATGTTTTTCCTCCTAGCCAACTGGCCTGGTTCTTGCCCCAGTAAAGCGTCTGGAGGATATCTCCCTTCCTGGGCAGACCTGACATTCATGACACTCTTACCCTTGAGTCTCCCCATCCCTGGCCCGTCCTAGTGCCCCTCAGCTAAGCTCAAAAACTGCCAAGGAAGGGCGATTTTTTGTGTGTGTGTGTGTGTGTGTGTGTACAGTTGTTTCGAAGGTCTAGTCTGGGCCCTCACACAAAAGAGACTCGGAATATTTGTCTATCTGTTAAAGGAAGAGACAAATATGCCCTCTGAGTCATCAAAGACAGATTCATTTTATGGCCTGGTAGTTTCGGTGCCAAGTATCTCTGAGTATAATTCATTTCCTGAAGTACAGCTGTATCCGAATGCAGCTTGAAGACAAGGGGGAACAGGGGCTAGAGAAACAGCACAGCAGGGAGGGCGCTCGCCTTGCACGTGGCCAACCCGGCTTGATCCTGATGGTCCTTCAAACGCCACCAGAAGTGCAGAGCCATGAGTAACCCCGAGCATCTCTGGGTGTGGCCTAAAATCAGGGGGGAAAAAAAAAGGTAAATAAAGCTAGTCACCACCCACTCACCAACAAGTTGTCATAAATTCCTCCTCAAAGGACTAGCTCATTCCTTGGCTTGCCTATTGTTCTGAAGAAAGTCCTCGAGAAACATTGGCTGAGTAATTGGTAAACATCATACACCTTTCCTCCACTATCAGCATGGAGTGAGCTGTGCAAATTCCATAATTGTTTACTATGACTCAGGACAGGATTGTTCCTTGTTTCATAATTTATAGGAATTGGGAAAAAGAGGTCTTTTTCTCTGAAAAAAAAAAAAAGTCAAGGTTCAGAGGTCAAAGAGTTAACTCAAAGGGCTGGAGACAGCCCAGGTCCGGCCCCCAGCACCAAATGATCCCCTGGGACCACACAAAAAAATTAAGATCTAGGATATGTTTGTTTTTCTTTTTGTTTTGGAAATCACTCTTGGTGGTTCTCAGGGAACCATATAGGATGTTGGAAATTGAACTGAGGGCCAGTTGTGTGCAAGGCAAGTGCCCTTCCTACTATACTATTGCTCCAGCCCCAGCTGATGCATTTTCTGTGCCCGATGGCCTCAGGAGCTGTTCCTCTCACAGTGAAGACACAGGAATGTGATATCTTAGTTTTGTCTTTCACTGAAGTAGGATAATCAGGTCTTCTGGAGAGCTTGGGTTGACTGGTCTCAGGACATAACTGGCATCTTTTGATACCCAGGGCACAAATTTGTATCTGGACATTCCTAAGAAGAAAATAGATGTAAAATAGAGCCTCCTCCCCTTTTTGGAGCCACACCCAACTGTGCTCAGGGATGAATCTTGGCTCTGCACTTAGTGATCACTCCTGGCAAGGCTCAGGGGACCATATGGAGTGCTGGGGATGGAATCTGGGTTGGCCCTTGTGCAAGGCAAGTGCCCTCCCTCCTGTACTATTGCTTCAGACAGGGATATTTTTCCCTAACTGGCTCCCCCAATCTCCTGGGCATTAGTATGTGGAAGAAGAAGCTGACTAACAAGTCCAGTTTGAATATCTGAAGCAACATGGGCCAATAAATGCCTTCCCTGAGACTCTGGAGTCAAGACTAAGATTTCCTTTTCAGTGTTCCTGGGGGGGCTTCAATTCTTAGGACTGAGGAGAGGTGATTTCTGCCACAAGGTTGAGGAGCAAAGAAAGCCAGTAAAGTCAAACAGGAAAACCAAAAAGAAGGAAACAGGAGAAATTTCTGACAGCTTTCCAGTTCTTTTCTAAGACTTGGCTACTTAGCGAAATTCCATAAGACACCTCTGTATTCTCATAATAGTTCCCCCCTTTTTTGCAAATGTTAGCATAAATTGGTTTCTATTACCAACATTAATGACTACATTTATTTTATGACCAATTGATCTAATCTATTAATCAAAAGAGCTATAATGAGCATATAGTCCATATTGTATAAGTCTTTTTTTTAATTTACTTTTTTTTTTTTGCTTTTTTGGGTCACACCTGGCTATCCACAGGGGTCACTCCTGGTTCTGCACTCAGGAATTACCGCTGGCGGTGCTCAGGGGACCATATGGGATGCTGGGAATCGAACCCAGGTTGGCGAATGCAAGGCAAACGCCCCACCCGCTGTGCTATTGCTCCAGCCCCAGCTTTTTTGTTTTTTAAAAGCTGCACTAGGCTGTGCTCAGGACTTACTCCTGGCTCTGCACTCAGGGATCACTCTTGGCAGGGCTTGGGGGAACCAACTGAGTGCCGGGGATCGTACCTGGGTTGGCTACACGCAAGGCAAATGTCCTCACTGCCTTTCAACCCCCATATTGTGTGCGTATAAATTGCAAAAGGGAGCTGAGGAGAAAAATCATTAAGGACACTGCTAGTTAATGTCAGAGCTGAGACAGATTGCTGATTTTTCTACTTCATTGCTACATTAAACTCTTATAGTTCTTTGATTTTTGTCCAGTGGATATCATGATACTTGGACAGCATCAAGAAATGCAGCATAAATTGAGAACAACAATCTACCTGCTGGTCAATGTTCAACATCTGACTTTGTGTGTATGCGTTGGCAAGGAAGTGGTCAGCCCTAGTTTGTGTCATCTGTCAAAACTTCCAAAACATAAAGACCTCACTCAGTTTCAGGCTCTTGATGTCAAATCAGCAAATGCAAAGGTAGGAAGAGACGTAGGCTAGCACATTGTTATCTAGTATTTCTAACATCCACATGCAGTAGACCTCCTCAAGAGTGCATGTGATAGTCACAGGTATTACATTTGGAAGTGATGGGCATTAAATGGGCATTGATTGTTTTTGCTTTCAGAATTTAATGTATACCCGGTTATATAATGCAACTTAGGGCGGGGGTTGTGGGGATTTGGGCTCCCAGCTGTGCGCAGGGCTTACTCTTGGCTCTGCGTTCAGGATTCTGGATTTGAGGAGCCATACGTGGTGCCGGGAATCAAATCTGAATCAACTGTGCTCAGGGCAAGCGTCTTACCCACTGTACCCTCTTCGGTTCCTATCGTGCAATCTTAATCATGACCGGCTGGCAAAATTCCTGTAAGATCTGGCCATCTGTTACTGCAAACTGGTACAAGCTGGCTTCAGCATGCCATTGATTGGGATGAATGTTTGTTGATCAAATTCAGATACAGGTTTAACACCAGGTTACGATTATACTTAATATAGAATACTCTGGCCTATTATATACCTAATATAGAATACTCTGGCCTCATTGCTAGGGCCTGACACTTAGGTTCTTTTAGTGTCATTATGCTTCCCAACTCAGAACCTTCTCATTCTCCCTGGAAGTTGTTCTAAATCTTGTTTCCTTTGGTGGTATGGGGGGGGGGGGAAGGTGGGGCATATCTAGTGGTGATCAGGGCTTACTCCTGGCTCTGAATATAGGGATCACTTCTAAAGGGAGCATATACGGTGTTGAAGATCAAACTTAAGTCGAGACAAGTGTCTCACCCGCTGTCCTATCTCTCCAACCAGTGTTCTAAATCTTGACCCATTTTACAGAAGGGTTGCCCCACCCTTTCCAAGTCCTTCCCCTTCCTGCTCTCAGCCACCTCCTTGGGACTTCCGGCATGGCTTTAATTGCAGTCTGTACATCCCAAATGCAACACATTATTTTCTGCCTGAACTTGCTCTCCTACCCCTTCTTAACCTCAATTACATTCTAACCACAAAGAACTATTTGTTCCCTATCTCATTTAATACCTTAACCACTTCACACTTGTTTACCAAATGGAAACTCATAGTGCAGACACTCCAACTTTGGCTACCTTCAGTGATACCTACACTAGGGTACCATGGGCAGCAGTTCAGACTTAATTGACCTGAGGCATCGATTGGGGACTGGGGGAATGGAGGCGTTGAAGACTCCCAGGTGATTCTGGAGGACAGCCAAGTTACAATCTACAGCTCCTGTACATTGGTACACATGCATTCCCTCTTAGCATTTATCATTTTAATTGGCTGCCAAAGATCGGTCAATTTTACCTCCAACATGCCTTTCAAATCCAATGCCAGCCTCCATTTCTGGCATTCTTGCTCCATGAACCTCTCCCCTAGACATCTTAACTGGTCTCTCCACAATCTCTCCGGCTCTAGTACTTCCTCTGGCAATTGCCAGCATGATCTTTCCAAAACGCAGGTCTGGTCATGTCTTAACACCCACTGACAAGCCATTAGTGGAAGCAAGCATCTGCACCGCAATATTTGGAGGCAAGAAGCAGTAAGTCTCATTGTCTCTCTAAAGTCAGTTAATGTGACTTGGAGCATCCATTTTTCTTTTTCTAGGAGAGCGGCTTATTGTTTCAGCAGAGGTTCTTCTTCGCTAGAACTGTACAAGAATCCCAGGAGGCTGGGGGGGGCGGGGAAGTCCTTGTGAGTCCATCATGATCACCTCTGAGACAATTTCTCCCACTTGGGAGATGACTCCCTTCTCTCTACCTCAAGCTTGTCGCAAAGCTCTTGCTCCCAGACTCCCATGCCACCGTGGTCTGGGATACTCTGTTGGCTGGGGAATTTGCTACCCATGAACCTCCTACTCCCAAACTCCCAGGGCCTTGCCTGCCTTGGAGAGACCAACTCTGCCTCCTCATCCCACGAGACTTTCTTCTCCCAGAAGAGCCAGTTTCAAAGCCACATCCCAAATCCTGCGAGTGGAAGGGTGTTCCTCATCAAGACACTGAAACAATCTTTTGGCATTGAGAATACTCAGGGCCCATCCTGTTCTTTTTCACAGGACAGAGCACAGAGCAAGCCCTGCTGACTCTTCCTTTTCTAGCATTTTCTTGTGGACTCACCCACGGTCTTATCAACGCATTCCTCTTTTACTTAATCGTAGGCAGTTGCTAAATAACAGGAGAAAGGAGCGACACAGTCAATGATTGAACAAGCTTCTTGAAAGCTGGTCTCATACTTGCAGAATTCAGCATTAATCCAAAACAGAGCTTCCAGCGGTTGGGAATTTGGGATGAACAGTCCTATACTGTTCTCCCACCACCTTCTCTGTCTCCTTCTTGGTCCTTCCAAGCTGCTCTCCCTGGGTATGTGGGGAACACAGGGGCTCCCTGTAGATCCCAAACTGTGCCCCCCTTGTGACCGCTCTGACTTGGCTCATGCTGACCTCTCTAACCAATTCCATTCCCTCCCCTTGCTTTTTCCACACCTGGTACACCTCCTCTTCATTTAACACAAGGGTATCACCTTCTCCGAGTGACTTCTAACATTATCCCCTGAGCACTTAACTCATGCTTTTATTTTCTGCCTCATCCTGAGACAACCACGGTGCATGTACACATTGCTTCACCCCCAGCATTTTTGCATGTGCCTTGGACATGTGAAATTTTTACCCATCGGAATGACGTGATAACTCTTTGTATTGTTCATCCCTTCTACAAGCCAGGCTTCCTAGAGCTGTAGAATAACAGCCCTGGAAGGCATCTCATCCCCTTTGGCAATATCCTGTTTTATTTTGCAATGACTGGTGGTCACACATGTGCCTCTCTCTGGCTGAGTGCTCAGACACTTTAGATGTGGTGCTTACGGGGAATCGAGCATCAGCTTGTAAACTCCAGGGGCTTGTGCTTTCAGCCTCGATTGTCTTCCTTTCCTGGTGGTGTTTGCACATGCGTGCACCCCAGATCCCACTCAGGCACACCCTGTGCAGTGACTGCCAGGGGTCGTGGTGCTCCTCATGCAGGTGCTCAATTGGTGCCGTACGCCTTAGGCTGTGGTGGTTTGGCACCCAGAGCTTTGAGGATGGGACTTAGTGTGGGGCGTGGTGGCAAGGCTTGAGCTCAAGGCCATATGCTTACAAAGCAGGCAGTGCAGGTCATGGAATCATCTTCTGCAAGGCCTTTCTTCAAACATCTTACAGAGAATCATGTTTGAGTAAATAAAAGCAGAGAAACTCTAGTTTCAGGTGGTGAAGAGGGGAGATGGCTACAGAGACACCTCTGCACTCAGCTTCAGAGATCATAATCAAAATTCACAGGCCATGCCGGATGCTCGTTTTATTTTTTATTTATTTGAGGGGGCGGGGGGAATTTACACGTGACAGTGCTCAGGGGTTACTCCTGGCTCTGCGTTCATGTATTACTTCTGGCGGTGCTTGAGGGACTATTTGGGATACCAGGGACTGAACCTGGGTTGACTGCATGCAAGACAAGAGCCCTCCCCACTGTGCTATCTCTCTGATCCCCTCATTTTTTCTTCAGTGACATAACCATGTCCAAAGGACACTTCTATTTTATATAAATCTACTCTACCTCACATCCTCTTTCCAATCAAAGTATCACCACAACTTCACAGGAAGAATCTATGCCCCACTCCTGACTCTCATTTTGTGGGTTTTTTTTTTGGGGGGGGTGCATTCTCAGTGGTTCTTAGGGCTTTCTCTTGGCTCTGTGCTCAGGGCTCACTTCTGGAGGTGCTTGGAGGGGGCCACAACCAGTGCCAGGGATTGAACCCAGGTCGACTGCATTCAAGGCAAGCGCCTTATCCACTATCCTATGTCTCCCGCCCCTGCCCCACTCCCTGTCCCCCTTGAAAAGCCCTTTGTAAGATGAGCGATTTTCTTCGCCATGTGTGATACATCCAGTTAACCAATTCTTCAAGGAAGGTGTTTACAGGTAAGTTATTCCAATGTCAGGATTGTAGAAACATGCATAGCAATTATTCGGGGTTTTCTTTTTTTTATTGCTTTAAAAAAATTCCCCTTCTAATATTGTGTGGGTGTTTGTGAAATTAAATGGCTTGAGTCAGTACCATGTAGCTCTGCCAGGGTGCTGCTGTGTGCAGTTTCAACCTGCAAAAAGCTGGAGATCGGGCGGCAGATCCTCAGGGAGTCCCTGCAGTGTTCTAATTCCAAGGCCCGCTTTGGAGCTGGTGGTTGTTTTTTAGAGCCTGAGAAGCCGACCCAACCTTAGGGTCCTTTAACATCCCCGATGCTGGACTGCAGTGATAGTGCAGCAGGGAGGGCATTTGCCTTGCACGCAGCCAACCCAGGTTCTATCCCCAGCATCTCGTGTGGTCCCTCAAGACCTGTCAGGAGTGGTCCCTGTGCACAGAGCGAGGAGTAAGCTCTGAGCACTTGCCGGGTGAGACCCTCCAAACAAAAAGCCCTGGATGCACCTCCATTTGAGGGTGGAAGTTTTTGCTCCTGTCTACCAGGTCTTAGTTTGGGGGCCACACCTGGCAGTGCTGGGGGTTGAGCCTCCTCTGGAACTGAGTGCTCTGAGGACTCACTGCACGGAATGCGTTTCTACGGCAGTGTGGCAGTCGAATCTCTCCCAGGCTCAGCTCTTCCTTGCAGTTGAGCTGCCTCTCCTCTGCGCAGCCACAGTCTCTGGGTGGACCCTCGCCCCTGCTTGAACCAAAGTCTGATGGCCTTTCCGGATGCTGCAGGAGAGGCTTTGGCAAACATATCTGTGAACCGAAAGGGACTTCCGGGATCAAGCTAGTTCTTTCTTGATTCAGGTTCTCAGGGATGTGGATGCGATTCCTTTGTGAGAATCCATCAAGCTGCTCATGTCTGTTCACTCCATGTGCTCCCGTCTCCCCACACTGTCTGGCCACGACTGGGGACATCGTCCTCTTGGACTGTGACCTGGAAGGCTTCCTTCACCAGGCTTTTGCTTCAGTGTCTGGTGTGCTGTGGCCCAGTCTACAAATGCTTGATGAGAACTACACTGAAGCTTGATTGAGCCTCCGTGAAGCAGTGGAATTAATTGAAGATGCGGCTGGTAAGATCTTTCTTTGGACGGGATGAATTGATAGACAGGAGTGGAAGGACGAGCCCAGGGAGGAGCAGGGAGATCATTTTTGCCCTGGAGAATGACAGTTGCTTAGAAGTACCACACTGAGGGGGCCAGAGAGATAACACAGTGACTAGGGCACTTACCTTGCACGCAAGGGGATTTGGTCCCAGGCATCCCCCATGGTTCCCTGAGATCCTCTAGGAGTGATTCCCAAGTTCAGAGCCAGGAATAAGCCCCGAGCAACTCCAGGTCCGCCCCTTCATTATCATCTCCACCCTAAGTGCTATAATAAGGGCCTCAAAGAACCTGAGTACGTATTTTGCTGGTGGGAGCTCCTGGTTGACCCAGAGGGTCCCTAACCAAGGTTCAGGGACTAGCTGCCAGGCGCTGCTGGGTGTGGCTCCCAAATCAAACAGCACAAAACAAGAGCTGTGTTGGGCTCAGGCTGCAGCGAGGAGCTGGAAGCCCCCGGCCAGCCGGGTGGCAGGAAGGCAGCTTCTCTGCCCACAGCCTGACCCAGCTTCCCTCACTCCCCAGTTTGCTTTCCTGAGCTGTGCCCCACCCCACAAAGGCCGGAAGTGCTTCCTTTTCCTCTCCTCCCTCCCTCTACCCTCCTCTGTGTTCAGTGAGTTGCCCAACTAATTTCTCAGATCCATCTTCCTTCCATTGCCAGCACTGGCCCCTGTGCTAACGCTCTCTCGTGGTTTCTTCGTCTAATCGTCTTTAATCCGTCCCCACTTTGGACTACATGGGAAATGGGTCCATTAAGGGGAAGTGCTTTTATATTGTCGTTGCTTTTACGTCACACCCGGTGGTGCTCCAGGCTTACTCCTGGCTCTGTACTCGGAGATCACTCCTGGCAGGGGTGCTGGAGATGGAACCCGGGGCAGGCCTTGTGCAAGGCCAGTGCCCTTCCAGCCGTATTACTGCTCGGGGCCCTTTCTCTGTTCCTCGGGGCACGCTGAGTCATGGATCTTTGTCCTGCCCTTACAGCTGTGTGTTGCCCATGTAGGAGCCCTAGGGAGTCCCAGACTCCAGTGGAAACGGCTCTGATTGCCCCTCGCACTCAGTTGCACTCTGCGGTGGCGTCCCCCATGCCAAAGACAGCCAATGATCCACCACCCTGGCCCTGTGCAAGAGGAAGGCCTGGTCCCAGGGAGCAGCTGGACAAACAAGAGCCCAGGATGAAATTCCACCTTTGCCCTTGAAGCGCTCCTTTCCAAAGGGGAGCTCAGATTTGGGCACTCTCGCTCGGTAACCCAACGTCCACCACGGAGCCGAGCCGCTGTTCCAAGGGTCACGTGGCATCCCTACAGTGGCACAGAGGAAGAAGGGGAAGGGCTGGTCACTGCAACCTGACCCATTCTATGCTGTCGGCACCCCAGCAAGCCTGCATCATGCTCCTTCCTCACGCCCGTCCTCCGCTTCCTTCCTTTCTAGATGCTGGTCTCTGATAAGCTGTGAGTATCTGATTCCAGAAGAGCTAACTCCAGCAGCTGCGGCGCCTTCCGCCCACCTGGCTCCTCCTCCTCCCACCTAGCTCCTCCTCCTCCCACCTAGCTCCTCCTCCTCCCACCTAGCTCCTCCCTCTCGCCCACCTGGCTCCTCCAACTGCCACTTAGTTCCTCTTCCTCCCACTTAGCTCTTCCTCCCTCACCTAGCTCCTCCTCCTCCATCAAGCTCCTCCTCCTTGCACCTAGCCCCTCCTCCCCACCAAGCTCTCCTCCTCCACCTAGCTCCTCCTCCTTGCACCTAGCTCTCCTCCTTCCACCTAGCTTCTCCTCCTCCCACCTAGCTCCTCCTCCTTGCACCTAGCTCCTCCTCCTTGCACCTAGCTCCTCCTCCCACCTACCTCCTCCCTCTCGCTCACCTGGCTCCTCCAACTGCCACTTAGTTCCTCTTCCTCCCACGTAGCTCCTCCTCCCTCATCTAGCTCCTCCTCCCCCACCTAGCTCCTCCTCCTTCCACCTAGCTACTCCTCCTCCCGCCTAGCTCCTCCTCCTTGCACCCAGCTCCTCCTCCCCCACCTAGCTCCTCCTCCTTCCACCTAGCTCCTCCTCCTCCCACCTAGCTCCTCCTCCTCCCACCTAGCTCCTCCTCCCCCACCTAGCTCCTCCTCCCCCACCTAGCTCCTCCTCCTTCCACCTAGCTACTCCTCCTCCCGCCTAGCTCCTCCTCCTTGCACCCAGCTCCTCCTCCCCCACCTAGCTCCTCCTCCTTCCACCTAGCTCCTCCTCCTCCCACCTAGCTCCTCCTCCCCCACCTAGCTCCTCCTCCTTCCACCTAGCTCCTCCTCCTCCCACCTAGCTGCTCCTCCTCCCACCTAGCTCCTCCTCCCCAACTAGCTCCTCCTCCTTCCACCCAGCCTTTTCTCCCACCACATCTAGTCTCAACCCTCCTTGCCCTGCGCTGCCCCGTCTCTGAGAAGCCTGTGCTCGCAGCCCCTATCAGATGTATCTCTCAGCCAGTGTTCTGTACCTCACTGCAGGGCGCGTTCTCAGCTCCCCAACGGTGAGCTCCCTGTGAGCCTCACCCCCGACACTAATCAGCAAGCTCTTACCTCTTTTTTTCCTCTCCCATGCTCTGCTGAGTGTATGGCTGGTCTTCAGTGAAAGATTATTCATATTCCCAAGCACCTGGGTAATAAATACTAACCCCTAGAGCTCTTCAAACATTCTCCCCACCTTGTACAAGACAGGACAGAACAAAGAAACAAAATTTAAAATGCCAAATGCTGACAAAATTGTTTAAGTTGCTCTTCAAACCCATACCCTCTGCATCCACAGATAATATAGCTCTCTGATTGAGTCACATTTTCTCCCAAGGACAGCTGAGTGCAAAGGAGGATGAGCCCGCTCCTGGATCTGAGCGTCCCTTCCTGGTTCCAGTAGTTATTAAGTGCATGATCTTGAGCAAGGAATTTGTCCCTTGAAAGTGGGAATAATTCCTGCCTCATAAGGTTGGTAAGGAGGGAAATGAGGGTCTGAAAGACTACCACAGTAACAAACAGCACTTATCTTGCAACCTTACAAGAAAAGGATTATAAGTTCAAACCCTTGGTTCAAATATGCACCAAGCCTGATGCTGGCTGGCAGCGCTGCCATTTGGAACACACATACACACACACACACACACACACACACACACACACACACACACACACGGAGTGAAATGAGATAACTCAGAAAAGATTGTTTCTGGGTGAGATAAATGATACTTAAATAGCTTTTGGGGGGGCTGGAGAAATAATACAGTGGGTAGGGCATTTGCCTTGCACGCAGCCAGCCGACCTGGGTTTGATCTCCAGAATCTCATTTGGTCCCCAAAGCACCTCCAGAGGTAATTCTTGAGTGCAGAGCCAGGAGTAAGCTCTGAGCACCACAGGATGTGGCCCAAAGAAGCAAACAACAGAGCTTATTTTATCTCTCGTTAAAGAGTGCAGTGACTTTGCAGAGGGGGCTCCCAACCAGTTCTTAAGGGGGGCATCGTTTCTGTTAACTGGGCCAGATAGGTCAGGGTTTTGGCTCAGTGGTTTCGGGATCACCAAGGGCCACGTATGGCAGTGCTGGGGTGCCACGCAGTGCCAGGGATTAGCCTCTAATCCTTTTGTTTGTTTGGTGCAGGGCCACACCTAGCTCTGTTGTCAGGAATGACCCTTGGCAGTGCGGTGGGGACCACATGCCGTACTGGGGATTGGATCATGCTTGGCAGAAATAATTGCTAGCAAGGCAAGTCCCTTACTTCCTGTTAAATCTCTCTGCCCCTTACACACACACGGGCGCGCGTGCTCGCACACACACATACACACGCACACACTTCTGGTTTTGGGGTGACACCCAGCTGTGTTCAGATCCTACTCTTGGCTCTGTGCTCAGGGATCACTCCTAGTAGGGCTCCAGGGACCATGCACTGAACTGACATCAGCGGCATGCAAAGATACATACCCCTGTGCTATCTCTCCAGCCCTGCGATCAAGTTTTTGAGCATGCAACGCACACATCTCTGACCCTGAGCTCTCTCCCTAGTCTCTCGGTAATAACTGAGTAAATACAAAGAAAGGAAGAGGAAGAAAATTTCTTAGATATACTTCTACTCTCGTAGAAGAAAAAGCTAGGAACCAGAGGCTAGATGTCATCTGAAATGCACAACTGTTTGATCCTACTTAGAAATGAGAGTCAACTATGACACACACATAGTAGGTACTCAATAAATCGAGCTCTTCACAAGGGCAGCAAGGCAATGGAAATCTATCCACCTTAGGTGAAGGAAACTGTTCTCAACTGGTCTTTTCTTTTTTTTGAGGGGGGTGGGGAGGGCACATCTGGCAGTGTTCAGGGCTGACTCCTGGCTCTGTGTTCAAGGATCACTCCTAGTGGGATTTGGAAAACAATAGAACGCTGGGGAACTAACCCAGGTTAGCTACGAGCAAGGCAAGCACCCAAACCTCTGCACTATCTCTCCTGCACTCCTTGTGTCTTTTTGAAAAGAGGAAGCAAGAGGCTGGGATGTGGCTCAGTGGTAAAGCACGTGTCTAGCAAGTAGAAAACATGAATTTGATTCTCAGCACCACAAAAAACCAAAGAGGAAACACAACGACTTATTAATGTGTTGTAGTTTCTGTTTTCATATTTTAATCTTTCATTTTAAAATAAGTCATTTTTTTAAATTTAAAAAATTAATTTTTTTATTGAATCACCATGTGGAAAGTTACAAAGCATTCAGGCTTAAGTATCAGTTATACAGTGATGGAACACCCATCCCTTTACCAGTGCATATATTCCACCACCAAGAACCCCAGTATACCTCCCCTCCCCCCGCCTGTGTAGCTGATAATTTTCACTTTACTTTCTCTTTACTTTGATTACATTCAATATTTCCATAAACAACTCAGTATTATTGTTTGGAGTTTCCCCCCCAAAATCAGACCTGATGAAAAGGAAGCATTTGATAATTTGTTTTCCATTGCTGAGAATGAAGAGATATGAGGTCACGCGGCCACTATCTCGGCTGCACGGTTTTGGATTTCTGTGTTTTAGTATTTTAGTAACTAAGTCCAGGGAAATTTCTATCAGAAATTGCATCATTGCAACCTCGTACCTCTCTTTAGTGGTCCTTATAAGATGGCAGTCGCCATGCCTTCCTTCCCGGAAAGAAAAAGCCAAGAGAGAAAAACCTTTCTCCTCCCGTGGCTTAGTTCACAGTCTAGAGACATTTCTGCAAGAAGCTGCTGGTACCAAAAATAGTTTAGCTGGCCTCCGGGATCGTGGTCATCCAGCAACAGAGAGGCTGCACATGTGTGGCCATTCGAGTTACATCTCGGCGGAAGTCATAATTTTTTTAAAAGTTTAAAATGTATCATTCAAAATCGTTTCTAACAGTAAATCAAAATCATTCAAATAAACTACTGTGAACTAAAATTTCTACCAAGTAAAACTCTTTCTCCTCCCTTGTTCTTACTTGGCTTCAATGTTGTAAATGAAATGAATTCATTGATTTTGAACTGGGGACACGCCCACATAGTGCTTTCAGACCACCCCTAGCTCATTGTTCATTGGGGGTCACTCCCAGCGGTGCTCAGACTACCACGTGATGACTTCATTCTTTTGAGCCATCTCGCCCACCTCAATTTATTTTTCAGTGTTGTGGAGGGTCTCACCCGGTTTGCTAGGAGCCACCAGGACTTGATGCTACAGTATCCTGGGCTCCATGTGGTTATACTCTGCAATGTGTATATGCAAGGGATGTGCTTCATCTCTTGGGCACATATTTAAAATAAAATAAAATAAAAATTAGCAGAGGCACACCTCTGGTGTTTGGAGGCTAGGGGTGGGGGAACCAAGCAATGCTATGAATCAGATCCAGTCTCCTGCATGCCAGGAATACTCTGAGTTCACTGAGTTACCTCTCCAGCTCCCTGAAGTCAACATCTTTTGGTTCAGTGTTTTAAATGAAGGGCTGGGAAGAAAACTCAAAAATGTTGGAGTGCATGGTTTGCATGCTGGAGTCCTAGGTTCAATCCCAGGCACCACATGGTTCTTCCATACACCTTTGGGAGTGACCTCTGAGCACTGGAAGTTAGAGCTCCAAAACAATAAATAAGCGCAAATAAAGATACGGTCATATAGAACGACGGAAATGAAGATCTTTTTGTTCCTTTGTTTTTAGTTTTGGGTCACACCCAGTGATGCTCAGGGCTTACTCCTAGCTGTGTACTCAAGCACTCCTGGCAGTGCTCAAGAAACCATATGGGATGCTGGGGATCAAACCCAGGTTGGTCATATAGCAAGGCAAATGCCCTATCTGCTGTACTATGGTTCTGGGCCCTGGAATTAAAGTTTTTATAGTCATTGTCAGCTGGAGCGACAGCACAACGGGTAGGGTGTTTGCCTGGCACGTGGTTGACCGGGTTTGATTCCTCCGTTCCTCTCGGAGAGCCTGGCAAGCTACCGAGAGTATCCCGCTCAGACTGCAGAGCCTGGTAAGCTCCCTGTGGCATATTCAATATGCCAAAAAAAGTAACAAGTTTCACATTGGAGACGTTACTGGTGCCTGCTCGAGCAAATGGATGAGCAACGGGATGACAGTGATACAGTGATACAGTGATAGTTATTGTGCTCTGATTACTTATTACAAGTGTACAACTCATGTGTAGAAAACTATAGTACTAATGGGGTGCTAATGAGATAAATTGGATGCAAAGCCAACTCAAGGTGGAATTTAAACTGAGTCAGGGGAGCCTCTGTGTGTGTGTGTGATTCTACAGTGCGACCACAGAAGGAGACTTGTCTGAGTGAACTCCCATGTGAGACAAGGGAGAGAGAGTCATAATGGCAGAGTGATGTCAAATCGGAGTACTTGTCCACTCATAATTAAAATGCAACACTATTTGCTCCTTTGGTTTGAATCCACAGATCATGCAGCTGACATAGTTTGATCAACCGACTTTTTCCTAGGGGATCTTTTGGATTGCTGATACTGTTTAGAACCGTCAGCCCACTGTGACTGAGTCAAAAGTGAAGGGATCCCTTTGGTTTTTTCATTTCTTGAAAGCGTCTCCTGTCTACCGGAGCACTGTGCACCGTGCTCCCTACAGTAGTTGTTGGCAAAACACTAGCACTGTCGCACTGGCACTGTCGCACTGTTGTCCTATTGTTCATTGATTTGCTTGAGTGGGCACCAGTAGTGTCTCCATTGTGAGACTTGTTACTATTTTTGGCATATCGAATATGCCATGGGTAGCTTGCCAGGCTCTGCCGTGCAGGTGGGATACTCTCAGTAGCTTGCCGGGCTGTCCAACAGGGACGGAGGAATCAAACCCGGGTTGGGAAGGCAAATGCCCTATCTGCAGGGCTATCGCTCCAGTCCACTTTTATTTATTTATTTATTTATTTATTTGGCTCACACCTGGTGATGCACAGGGGTCACTCCTGGCTCATGCACTCAGGAATTACTCCTGGCGGTGCTCGGTGCTCGGGGACCATATGGGATGCTGGGAATCGAACCCGGGTCAGCCGCGTGCAAGGTAAACACCCTACCCGCTGTGCTATTGTTCCAACTCCACAACCCTATACTTTGAAAAAGATATTCTTCATCCACCCCCTTCATTTAAGTACCACGGTGTACAATACTGTTCATGATGCATTTGTTACAGACAGGCAATATTCCAACCTTAATCCCATCACCAGTATGAACTTCCTTCCACCGTTGTTCCCATTTTTCCCAACCACCTGCCAAGCTTGCCCCCTTAGCAAGCACAAAATAATTTCTTTTATATTGCTTGCTGCAATTAAATGGCTAGTGGAATTACTGAAAAATACTTCAGTAAAAGAAAATTGGTGAAAATTGTTCTGTCTCACCATGGGGTCATAAGTCCTTGTGTGAGGATTTACTAAGTTGGTACAAGGCTGTTCTTATGAGGGCTTGAAGTGTTATGGCCTCTCTGCAGCTATTTCCCCTTCACTTCTCTTTTACTTCATTTCGTTTGTTTGATTTTTAGTTTTTAGGCATACCCCAGGGGTGCTCAGGGCTGGCTCTGTTCTCAGGAATTGCTCCGAGAACCGTATGGGATACCAAGGATCATATGCATGTAAGGTGAGCGTCTTTCCCACTGAACTGTCTCTCCAGTTCCTTTGCTTTGTTGTTACTGCCTGCTTCCTGGCCATGGTTGCACTTAGGGGGAGGGAACATAGTTTTCCCACAAATCATCCAGTCTGATTCGTGCACTGCTTTTCTACTAGAACATCTCTAAGGTCTAACATCTCTGTCAATCAATGACATCTGACATGTTTTGATCTTACAGTCAATGGCATCTGAAAGTGCTCTGATCTTATAAGCAGAGAAGGATGCAGTGCAGCTGGCATTGCCTGTGCCACAGTTCTCTGTGGTTTGACCAGACAGCTGCCAAGCACCGAGGTTTCCATCAGCAAACCGCTTAAGAGGCACATCCAGAAGAAAGATGAGAGTTGCTTGCTGTTTGCAAACCTCTGTAAGTACCTTCTTTTTTTTTTTTCTTTTTGGGTCACACCAGGCGATGCACAGAGCTTACTCCTGGCTCTGCTCTCAGGAATTACTCCTGATGGTGCTTGGGAGACTATATGGGATGCTGGGAATCAATGCCAGGTTGGCTGTGTGCAAGGCAAACGCCCTACCCGCTGTGCTATCGCTCCAGTCCCTGTAGGTACCTTCTAGAAGCTTATCTAATAAAACTGGAGGCTGGAGCTTGGATGAATCTCAAGCACTCTCCAAGCCTCTTGTCAGCCGAGATGGCTTGTGTGTGTGACTAAATTAAACACAACGCTGTGCAGAAACAGAGACATCAATTGTCGTCAGTTGAAAAGTGAATGAGAAGTGTTGGTCTTGGAATATGAAGAAACTTTAGGAAAAACTTAGCCAATTTTTGTCTTTCTTTCTCTTTCCAAGTATGATTGACACGTAATAAAAGTAAATGTCTCAGTGAGTTTGGAGTCAGGCGCTCTTTCAGTAAACGCACAATAAAAAAAAAAATAAAACACCTCTAAGTGATAAGAAAGTGTTGTGTCATAGCTTATTTGGCAGTATCTATTTTTCTTTCCTAGTGATACATACAATTATGCCTTATTTCATAATTCATGGTAGTCAATGAATCATGGAAGGAGTGTCTGGATTTAAATATACCCAAGGTTTTAAAGCACAGCCTTTGTGTATGAAAGGACTCTAATATATTATTTATTGCTGTTTCTTCCCTTCTCATTTTCTTTCCAATATAAACATTTGCATATGCGCCCTGAATGTAGAAATAATAATAATAATTCAAAAGAAAAGATTACCCAGGGCCAGAGAGAGTGGTCAATGGGTTGAACAGATGCTTTGCATTTGGAAAGTCTGGGTTCCATGCCCCAGCGCTGCCTGGCCCCTGAGCATCACTGGAACAAAACCAAAAAGAACAAAGAGGCACCCCTTACAAGTTCACTCCCCAGACATACCACTGTAAACAGGATGGTTTGCATTCTTTAAAATACATAGTAGTATCTGGGCCAGAGAGACAGTACAGGGCTTAAGGCACGGGCCTTGCATGCAGCCTATGCTGGTTTGGTCTCTGGCATCACATGTGGTCCTCTGAACACTGTCTAGTGCGATCCTTTGAGCACCGGGTTAGAATAAGCCCTGAGCACTGCTGGGTGTGGCTTGAAACCACAGAGACAAATGTATTAACATGTATTTTAAAATATATTGAAATACATTGGCTTAATTTCGAGACATTTGATATTTATATAAAAATAACATATTATCCATGGTATAAACACCCAGGAGCCCATCCTTTCGTTTCAGAAACAGAGCATACCACTGGCATTGCATTTTCTTTTCTTTCTTTTTACGTTTTGATCTTTGTTTTGCATACCTATCAATTTTTTTGTTTTTGTTTTGCCACACCTATTAATTCCAGGTGTTTTTTCTGGCACTGCACTCAGGAATTACTCTAGTGGTACAGAGGGACCATATGGAATGCTGGGGATCAAACCCCGATCAGTTTTGTGTGAGGTAAGGCAAACACCCAGTCTGTATTATCAGGCCCCATCATGGTATTTTCTGTCTGTTCCTTCCCAAGTGTACCCTTTAGTTTCTCTATGACATAGACATAGAAAGATTTTTTGTTATTTTCTTGCTTTTCTTAGAATGATAGCACAGTGGGTAAGCCGTTTGCTTTGCACATAGCCGACCCGGGTTCAATTCCTCTGTCCCTCTCAGAGAGCCCAGCAAACTACCGAGAGTATCCCGCCCACATGGCAGAGCCTGGCAAGCTCCCTGTGGCGTATCCGATATGCCAAAAACAGTAACAAGTCTCACAATGGAGACGTTACTGGTGCCTGCTCTAGCAAATTGATGAACAACGGGAGGACAGTGCCACAGACAGTTTTAGAATTTTACTCTATACATGTGAGTCTATAAACAATGTATTCTTTTCACTTTGCTTTCTTTGAATTAAACACACAGTATTATTCTAGCCTTCTGCAACTTATTTTCTGCACCCAACATTCTATTTCTGAGATTCATCCATATTAATATCCATGGCTCAGGTTTTTTCCATCTTCACACCGTTGACAGGTTGGTCTGGGTAATCGTTGTAGGATATTTAACACCATCCCTGGACTCCACTCCTATGTGCCAATAGCACTCTTTCGGCTATAACAAATGAAAATATCTCTAGAAATTGACAAATGTCTCCTAGAGGGCAGAACACCCTACTGAAAACTACTGTGACTCATCTATGCGACTGTGACCCATTTCATTCTCTGACTACATCCCGGTTTACTTCTCCACTCTCTTATTGTTGAGTTTTTGCTTCGGTTGTACTTCTTGGTTGTTACAAATCATACTTCCATGACTGATCCGTGCAAGAGTTTCTCTGGACAACATATATTGAGGGGGAGGCAAATCTTCAGGGTCATTTAATGCAGCTTTATATGATGCTTGTATTCAGTTCTTTCAGTCAGAACCAAGTCAGACATCATTAGCTCTGAGTGCCTTCGACCTATCTTGCATTTGCCTGAATTTTCTCTCTTCTTGTGCTACAGAGGCCAAAGTAAGGGCCAGAAGGATCCGATGGACAGGACGAGGGAGAGAAATACAGGTACTTGGGGCCTCGGCAGGAAGAAAACAGGAAGTAGGAATTCTTTAGGCTTCGTCTAAAGCCATTCAGGACCTGAACTGCATCCTGTCTTTTGGGGCCCATTCATGTTCCACAGTAACTCTCCACCCTACCTCAATTCACTGCAGATTCCTTTGGTGTCTTCTCTCTGGCTATACCTCTGCTCAGAATTTTCTTTCCTTCCTTCTCTGCTTATTAAGTTTCTTTACTGCTCAGGACCCAGCTCACATGCTACCTCTTCTCAGAGCCCTGAACATCCACAGCACTGGGCTGTATCTTTACCTGCACCTCCTGCTTAACATCACTGCATCACTGCCATGCTTCTAGAATCATCTCCTCCTCCTCCTCTTCCTTCTCCTTCCCCTTCTCCTTCTTTTCCCCTTCCCCTCCCTCTCCCCTTCTCTCACTCTCCCTCTCCCTCTCCTCCCCCTGCACCTTGCCCTCCCTTCTTCCTCCTCCTCCTCCTTCTCCTCCTCCTCCTTTTCCTCTTCTTCCTTGTCCTCCTTACCAGACCTGTTCAGAGGCTACTCCTGTCAGTGATTGGAGATCCATGCAGTGCTGGGGACCAAATCTGGGCCTCCTGAATGCAAAGAATGTCCTCCAGTCTGTTTAGCCATCTCTTTAGCCCTTCTAGAATCTTCTTGAGAGCAGGAGTCATGAGGCTCCAACCTCTCGTCATTCATCAAAAAGTCTGCTGTAGTGTTCAATTTGCAAACAGAGACCAATGGAGTGCATGACAAATCCCCCCATCCATAACGGGGCTGCAGACCCGGCTTTTTGGCATGAAGGACAGAGCAGGGTCTCAGAGTAAGACAGATGTAGGGATCCCGACTTCAGCATTCATCAGCAGCTCCATTCCCCTACCTGATGGTAATTTTTCATTTGCCAAGTGAAAATCTTCATATGTATGCCCGAATCTGATAACAAACAAGATGCGCACAAGAGCCTGACACAAAATAGCTTTGTGATAAAGTTTGTCCTGTTTTGTAGCTGACACAGAAACTCACACACCAAGGCACTGGCTCCCTCACACCAGCTGTTGAATGCGGGGAGAGTCGGTGCCCCAAGGTTTCGGGATACACAGTTCAAGATGTGACACTGGTATGTGGGTTATTTCAAGCAGATCATCAGGTCAGACCCTGCAGGCTCACAGAAAAAGAGAAAGATTTTTTTGTGTGTGCCACATCTGCCAATGCTCAGAGCTGACTCGTGACATTGTGCTCAGGGATCACTCCTGATGGTGCTTAGGGGGCCATATGTGATGTTGATGACTGAACAGGGTCAGTTGCATGCAAGGTCATCCCCTCCCCCGCTGTATTTGCTCTCACACACTCTTCCAACATTTATTATTATTTTGGCTTTGGAGTCACATCTAGGGCTTCTCAGGGCTAGCTCTGGGCTTGCATTCAGGAATCCCTCCTGGAGGGCTCGGAGAACCAGATAGGAATTCTGGGATGGAACCCAGGTTGGCCACATGCAAGGCAAGTGCCCTACTCACTGTACTACCTCTCCAGCCCCCTCTTTTGACAGTCACACATTCGCAGTGGACTTAAACATCACATAGGAGGAGCTGGAGTGATAGGACTGCAGGGAGGGTGCTTGCTTTGCACTCGCCGACCTGGGTTCCATCCCAACATCACTCAGGATCCTGCCGGGAGTGATCTCTGAGTGCAGAGCCAGGAGTAAGCCCTGGCATCTCCAGGTGTAGCCCCAAACCAAATCACATTAGAAGAATCTAAGATTGGCTTTAACCAACAGGCAGATGGCCTGCAGGACTCGGCTGGGCGCTAGTCCCCTAGGGCCTCCTTTCTTCACTCCTGCCTTCAAGACTCTCCATGGGCACTTCTCCAGTGAGAAACCAGTGCCTGCAGCTGTACCTAGCAAAGCACACCCCCTTCTCCTTCAGTTCCTCCAGCAGCTGTGGGTGGGTGTTGGCAGCGTACCCTGGGCAGGAATAGAAGCGCTGTTACAACAGCACTTGTGAAAGTCTTGCTACTCAGCACAGGATGAGGATGTGAACCCAGGGCCATCGGACCAGACTTGCCATCCCAACTGTGCTGCCATGGTCTCTGTTTCCTCCCCAGCGCAGGCGTGGATGCGGTTATTTTGTTTTGGGGCCACACCCAGCGGTACTCAAGGCTTATTCCTGACTGCAGTCAGAAAATACTCCCGGCAGTGCTCAGGAGACCATCTGGGGTGCCAGGAATTAAACCTGGGTCGGGCATGTGAAAGGCAACCGCTCTCCCTGCTCTGAGCTAACAGCCCAGTCCCTGGGCACATGATTGGGGCTCACCAGCACTGGGGACTAGGAAGGGATGATCAGTTGCTGGAGGAAAGATGTGCTTCCCGCTCCGTCTTCTCAACACTTCACTGTATCACTGTCATCCCGTTGCTCATCGATTTGTTCGAGCAGGCACCAGTAACATCTCTCAATTGTGAGATTTATTTGTTACTGTTTTTGGCACATCCAATACGCCACGGGTAGCTTGCCAGGCTCTGCCGTGTGGGCTCCATACTCTCGGTAGCTTGCCGGGCTCTCCGAGAGGGGCGGAAGAATCGAACATGGGTCGTCCACGTGAAAGGTGAATGCCCTACCACTGTGCTATCTCTCCAGCCCTTCTCAACACTTAAAAAATTTAAATCCATCTGTCCCCTCCTCTGGATCAGGAAGACACCTCATAGCGGAAAGGGCCTTTTTCTTGTACACAGCCGACCCAGGGTTCAATTCTTAGCATCCCACATGGTTCCCCAACTTTCACCAGGAGTGATTTGTGGGTGCAGAGCTAGGAGCACCATCAGGTGTGGCTCCAAAACAAAACCAAATAAGAGAAATAAAGAAAGACAACTGGCACATTCCAATAAACGGGATGATCAGAGCTAAGTCATCAGAGTCAGCCCCTGAGAGAGAGAGAGAAGATACTTGAAAGAGATGAGCAGCCACTTTTTCTAAGTTGTGTTTCTCTTCTTCCCGGTCCTCAACACCCCAGTGCACCCTCCCCCCACCCCACACATACACAAAATATTTCTGCAGTGAAAAACAGGGTGTGTGGGATCATTATCTCAGGAGCACCATCCTGATGGACTCAGTACGGGGCAGGCAAGCACGCAGTCAGCATGCGTGGCTGGCAGCGATGACAAGGGAACCTCAGCCATGCAGCAGGTGAGTATCTGTGTCAGCATTTCACAACCCGGAGCTCAGTTTACAGGCATAATCCAGTGAGAAAACACAAGAGGGATTTAGAGTGCCAAGGCTGGGCTCCTCGCTAGATGAGAATCTTCACCTCTGGAACCGTCCGGGAGGGCTCGGGTGCTTGGGCGGGTAGCATGGTTTTCCGACGATTTTGGCTCTGAGTTCTGATAAGGCTGGCAACAGGGAAGAACGTTTCCTCCTTGGGTGGCAGTCAGCCAGCTCCTGACAGCTTGGTGCCAGCTTCCAGAGCTGCAAATGGCTCGGGGTGATTTGATCTGGCCTCTATTATTCTAACTCACAACCTGTAGACGTAAGAAAAGAGGAAACAGCACAGATGAAATGTGAGGCAAGAGGAACGAACCACGGGCAATTTTAGATGAAGTTTGAAATGTAGAGTTGGAGGACAGATTTCTGATTTTACCTGCTGGCACCAACATGGGCAAGCATCCTTGTCTTATCCATGAGGAAGAGTGTTCGGAAAATACAAGGGAAAAAAGGAAAAATGTTCCTTTGACTTCGTTGGGTTTGGACTCATTTTCTCTCCTCTTGGGAGGCTTGATATGGAAGTAAGGAATGATAAAAAAAAATGATTTTCTATGTGATCACTGACGTCCGATATCATTTGCGGCACTTTAAAAGATGACCAATATAATGTATCCATGTATCCACTTACGAAAGCACACCCTTTGATTTTTAGGCCACAGCCAATAGTGCTGGGTCGTAGGGGGCTGGGTACTCCGGGCTCTGTGCTTGGGGGTCACCCCTAACAGTGCTCTGGGGACTCTGAAGTATGATGCGGTGCCAGGGACCGAGTTTCGGCCTCCTACATGCAGGGCATGCAGACTAGCCCTTTGAACTCTGACTGGAAAGCTATAAAATACGTTTCAGGGACTAGAGTGACAGTACAGCGGGGAGGGCACTGGCCTGGCGTACAGCTGACTCAGGTTTGGTCCCTGACTCCACATATGGTCTCCTGAGCCTTGCCAGGAGTGATCCCTGAGCACAAAGCCAGGAGTAAGCCCTGAGCCCTGTCAGGTATGTCCCCTCCCCCCTTTCTCTCTCTCTCTCTCTCTCTCTCTCTCTCTCTCTCTCTCTCTCTCTCTCTCTCTCTCTCTCTGCCTGCCATATTTTGAACCTCTAGCCACTCACAGTCCAGAGCAGGGGGTTTGGGAGAAAGACTGAGATATACAAAAGGACACATTAGAGCACAGAAGTGGGGGAGACGACGGGAGGTGCAGGACTGCTCCCCAGGGATGGAGATCTGGGGGGGCCCTGGGAGTCAGAGACTGAGATCGGTTGCCCCATCCCCTTAACAGATTATTTTTGTTGGGTGCCGGGGGGTGGGGGAGGGCAGGGGCCCCTCACAGTGCTTTGGGCCAACCCTCAGGGGCTGTGGCTGCTGGCTTTGGGCTCTGGGGCCACTCCTGACAGTGCCTGGGGGACTCACATGCTGTGCCTGGGCCAATGGCGTGCGAGACAAGCACCTTCAAACCCCTGTGTGATCTCTCTGGCCGCCGACCGGAAAGTGAAACCCAGTCCCAAAAGCTAAGAGAGTACGGCAGGCCCACTCAGGCTCAGTCCAGCACCCCACTAGGTCCCACAGTTTCCTCCAGGAGTGATCCCTGAGCACAGCTGGCCATGCCCCAGACCCTTTCCTCGACTCCCCCCAAAAAGAGTAAGCCCAAAAGCCCACCTCCAGGGGCTGGAGCGATAGCTCAGCAAGTAGGGCGTTTGCCTTGCACGTGGCCGACCGGGGTTCAACTCCCAGCATCCAATATGGTCCCCTGAGCACTGCCAGGAGTGATTCCTGAGTGCATGATCCAGGAGTAACCCCTGTCCATCTCCAGGTATGAATCAAAAAGGAAAAAAACACAAAAGCCCACCTCCAGAGCCAAAGGAGGGCTCCACAGCGCACAGGACCACGCAACTCAGGCTGGTTCTCACTGCAGAGCCCCATCTGGGACCCCCTGGGTGCCTGATTGGTCACTGTGGCCTGGTACCCTGTGGAAGCACATCTCTGTGTGTGCCCTCGAGCCCATCCACCATCCAGACAGCGCAGACTCCCGTGGGCCTGCCGGACCTGAGCTGTTCGTGGCTGTTGCTCACATGGTGTGGCCATGCCCGTGAGGGCCACAGGGGGAGGGTGGCTGCTTGAGAGATGGATGAAGGGCATGAGGAGATTGTGTGAAGGACTCAGACCCTGGCCGGGTGACGGTCTCAAGCTGGGGGCAGAAAGGAAGGGGTTGTGTGGCAGGGACACCCCAAGGCTAAGCATGTTTCCTCAACAGCCGCTGGGCCTCCTGGAGCCCCATTGGAGTGGATTCCCCAAAGAACAGACTATTCTCCAAACACTGGGCCAAAAATCATCTTCCTCATGCCCCTGCCAGGGTACCTCATGGGGGGTTGAACTAGGAGGTCAGTTAACTGTAAAAAACTAAAGAACACCGAGGGGGGGCGAGTGCACTCTTGGGCTCTCCGGGCGGCTCTGTCTCACCACCCGCGTTCGGTGCTCTGGAACCGCAGTGTGTGGACTGGATCGGGACGGCCGGTGGTCAAGGACAGGCGAAGGAAGAACGAGGACCAAGCTGGTTGCTGATTAGTTACCGTTTATTCAATCTTCAAGCTTTCTCATCTCCCGCACTCCCAGCTCCAGCCTCTCTCTGCATCTACTGCTCAACTCTGCTTCTTTCCCTCTCTGGCTTCTCTCTCTCCTCCTCCTTGTCTCTCCCACCTTGCCCTCTAGGCTACACCCAGCCAGGTAGCCAAATCAACATAAGAAAGCCCTTCCTGAGGGCAGGGCACTCCAAAGCCCTTCCTCACTCTTAAGGTTTTTTTCTTTTCCTTAGTCCAGGAACTTATTAACATCTCAATACTAGTTATTTTTGTATGGACATAGCAAGGGATACATTGAGGCTTGCAAGGCAGCTCTCCTGGCAACATCTTGCCACAGGCTCAGACCACAGCACTCAGGCCAGATTAATCATTCCTCACCCTAGCAGGGTCCAAATCTAGTATCACTGTTTGGATCACGACAGCATTTGTCATGATCAAGCTCTTAACTTATAGTTAAGCATTAGGCACTTTGGCCAGGCCCATCTCGATGCCAGGGTAGCACACAACTCAACGCTTGCCCTGGGTCCTTCTTGTCCCACGTCGGGACCGTGCTTTG
The DNA here is from genome assembly GCF_027595985.1 of Sorex araneus. Classification (NCBI taxonomy): domain Eukaryota; kingdom Metazoa; phylum Chordata; class Mammalia; order Eulipotyphla; family Soricidae; genus Sorex; species Sorex araneus. The sequence goes on along the minus strand of NC_073303.1, from coordinate 39,185,790 downwards.
GGGGTGCTAGGAAGTAAGGGCAGCTGAGGCTTAGGTCAAGAGAACAGATGCCCTGGAGGAAAATATCATGTAGAGTCAAATGACTCCCAGGTTACAAAAGCATAACATTTGTTAAGTCTTCCTGTGTCCATACAAAAAGGACTTGCTCTGAATAAACTATGCAAAGGACTCAAGGAGAAGAGAAAAACATTATTTACAAGTCAACAGAACACTAAGAAAGAAGCTACAAATAAACAAAGAGGAATAGGAACACTGTAATGGGAGTAACACAATAAACCTAAACTACTGAGGCTATGTTATCCTACAGTTAACAAGATGGACTAAGCATGCCCAGGAAAGGGACTAAGCATGTCCCCATGGGAGAGTGCTAAGCCAAATTCCTTCCTGGAAGGTCTGTGGCAGTTGCAAGCCAGAGTGTCCCTCGCACCTGACTTTGTGTTCCAGCCTCCTGCCTGGACCTCTGACACAGCTTCGTCCTTTTCCACCTCTGCCTTTCAAATCTTTCCACCCTGCATTGCTCCTGCTCCCACTTTTTTTTAGGGGGAGGGAGGGGGCAACATCCACCTTCAAGCATCAGGCTTGGATTTCTTTTTCCCAAGTTGGTTTTTACCCCAGCAACCAAATTCCTTAAATCTGGAATGATAGCCAGACAGTGATGGCAATCTATTCCACAAAATAGTCACACAGGTCGGGGAAGGCCTTGGCACTTTCCTTTAAAATCTTTCCTCGCAGGGCCAGATATGTAGTCCAATGGGTAGGGTACTTACCTTGCATGTGACCTACCTGGATTCAATTCCCCGGCACCATATTTCACTGTATCACTGTATTACTGTCATCCCGTTGCTCATCCATTTGCTTGAGTGGGACCAGTAACATCTCCATTGTGAGACTTGTTGTTACTGTTTTTGGCATATTGAATACACCATGGGTAGAGAGCTAGGCTCTGCCATTCGGGTGAGATACTCTCAGTAGCTTGCTGGGGTCTCCAAGAGGGGCGGAGGAATCGAACATGGGTCGGCCGCATGCAAAGCAAATGCACTACCCGCTGTGCTGTTGCTCCAGCCCTAGGCACCACATACAATCCCTCAAAGCCTTGAGCAAAATAAACAATCATGAATCACACAAATCACGAAATCCCATTAATTGTCAATTTCTCAAGCGGGCTCAGTAACCTCTCCATTCGTCCTTTCCCTGAGATCTTAGAAGTCTCTCTTGACTCGGCCTACCCAATGATGTTGCACTGGAGGCTCTTTCAGGGTCAGGGGAATGAGATCCAGCTTGTTACTGGCTTTAGCATGTGAATACACCATGGGAAGCTTGCAAGACTGTCCCATTTGGGCAGGAAACTCTCAGAAGATTGCCAGTTTCTCCCAGAGGGAGAAGTAGGCTACATATATCGCTTCTGGCAGCTCGCTTTTAAGTCTCTGGATGTTGGCTGTTGGTGGTATTACACACACCTGGGTTCCTCTGCCGGTACCTTCATGCGTGAGGTCTGTCCGAACATGTGGAGAGGGGCCTCAAGCATGGCTGTGGCTAGGTTCCGGTGGTCTTCGGCTGCCAGGAGCTCTGCTTGGGGTGGGGAGGGAAGCTGGAGCCCATCCCCTTCGAGGGGCCCCAGGGAAGACAGCCAGGCATGCGGGCAAGAGACTCTGCATTGCTCTCTCTGGGAGCTTGCTTTTAAGTCTCTGGATGTTGGCCGTTGGTGGGATTACACACACCTGGGTTCCTCTGCCAGTACCTTCATGCGTGAAGCCTGTCCAAACATGTGGAGAGGGGCCTCGAGTATGGCTGTGGCTAGGTTCCGGTGGTCTTCGGCCACCAGGAGCTCTGCTCGGGGTTGGGAGGGAAGCTGGAGCCCCTCTGCCAAAATAAACTAAAAATAATTACCTCCTAGAACCACCCCCTTACCCTCTCAATTCTTTGAGTATCAGCTCTGATGCTTTTTCTAATTGCTTGGTGGGTGATCGCTATTATAGCAGATACATATAGCAGATACACACAACGGCCAACATCAAGGGACTATAAGACCAAACTCCCAGAAGACAGTGACACAGTCTCTTGCCCCCATGCCTGGCTGTCTTCAGCGGGGCCCCTAGGAGGGGGTGGGTTGTATTTCCCTTCCCACCCCCAGCAGAGGCCCTGCGGCCGAGGACCTCCGGAACCCAGCCACAGCCATGCTCAAGGCCCCTCTCCACATGTTCAGACGAGCCTCATGCATGAAGGAACCGGCAGAGGAACCCAGGTGTGTGGGACCCAGGGCCAAGATCTCCAAGTCTGCTCAGATAAGGACTGGTCCTCTTCCGCCCAGATCCCCCATTTTCCAGTATCTAGGCAGTCACACCCAGAAACTGCCCCTGGCGCCATGTAATCCCACCAAAGGCCAACATCCAGAGACTATAAGACTAAGATCCTGGAAGCGCATCTTATAGCCTAATTTTCCCCTTTGGAGAACCTGGCAAGCTACCGAGAGTTTCCTGCCCCCATGGGTGAGCCTAGCAAGCTCCCCGTGTCGTATTCATATTCCAAAACCAGTAACAATGATGGGTCTCCTTTCCTGACCCTGAAAGAGCCTCCATGCGGCACTGTTGGGAAGGAAGAGTAAAAGAGGCTTCTAAAATGTCAGGGCTAGGTCGAATGGAGACAGTACTGAAACTGCTTGTGAAATTGGACGATCAATGGGATGATGATGATGATGGCACATAGCTTTAATGGGCAGTTTCCAACTTAGGGCCCTAAGGCAAAATGAGTCTTGCAGACATCACTGGACTAGGGGTAGGGACTTGTGACTGTTTTTGTTGTTGTTATTATTTTGGTTTGGGTACCACATGCAGCAATGTGCAGAGGTTACCTGAGACCTTGTACTTGTGGGTTGCTCCTAGCATCCCAGATCAAAGCTGGGCCTCTTGCAAAGCCTGGCCACTGTCCATTGAGCTGGCCCCTGTGGATGTTGTTTTGCTTTTTAATATCTAAGAGTTTGAGCTTCTTCTAATTAGGCACAGTCCCCAATGTGCCCTGGTGTCTTCCATCTGGTTGGATTCACTTATTTACATGATCCATGTTGCCCCTCTGCATATACTTGCAGTCACTCTTCCTAGCCCATTGGGTTAATTTCCTAATTGACCCCTAATTTGCAAACAAACCTGCTCTATTCAGTGGAATTGGTCCTGCACATTATTACTGGCAGAAGCTTCATCTTTTCCTGAAACTTCTTTCCTGTGTTGAAATAGGCTTCCCTGGCTCTGTCATAATTTTAAAATTCCATTACTGAGCTTCTAGAAAGAGTTCTCTTCTAATTATACCAACATAGCATCAAGCTTTGAAACTGTCTCTGGGGATGGAACGAGAGAGCGAGGAGGAAGAGGTCACACCATTTCTAATTTCCAGCCTGACTGGAGCTGGGACTGGTCTTCAGATGGTTCTTTTCAGTGCAAGCAAAAGGGAGCGAATCAATTATCTGAAATTGGTGGAGTGGGGGCAAAGCTGGCATCCGCAGCTGGAAGATTGGGTCAGGGTAACTGGAGTTCTCAGATGTTGCAATGTGAGCAGCTGTGCATCCCACACACTCCTTCCCACGGCCTGACAGGCATGATGAAACGATCATAGAACTCTGTCCCCACCAGGACAGCTAGGCTCCTCTATAAACCTGCTTTGGGCCTCACCCTACAGACCCCTTCCCTCTCCCCCCACCCCACACACACACAGCTTGGTCAACAATTAAGACGAAGGCTGAGTATGTGGTTCAGAGGTAGTGAACACACTTCTGTGAGCCTCTGGGCTCAATCCCGGGTACCACAAAAACAATCGGTAGGAAACCTGTTCCCTCTTCTTGGTTTGTAGTGGAAGCTCACGGGATGGCTCGTCAGAAGACCTACATTCTGGCCGAAACTCTGCCATTGGCTCACTGGCCTGTCTGAGCAAGGCTGTTTCCCTCTTTAAGTTAGTTTCGCCGTCTGCTAAAGGGGGGTGGTTGGGAAGGTGATAAACTGGCTTCCAACCTCAGGTCAAGGCTAAGTGTGCTGAGCAATGCTTTGGGCGAGAAGGGCAGGAGGAGTTCAGAAAAAGAAGGAATGAATCCCTATGGGTGAGTGATCCCAAAGGGGGCAGGGGTGTCTCTAAGTCAGAATTCGGGCAAGGGGTGGGGAATGAATTTATGCCAAAGTTGCTGGACATATTTGGATACGCAGAAGTATGTTCAAGTAGGCATAATCAGCAAGAGTAGGAGTGTGAATGTCTGCTGTGTAGATCTATGAATGAACAATGATCTCAACAATTTCTGGGCAAGATGTATGCGTTCCCTCACTGGTTATCTATTTCTGGAGGTGAGCACACCTGGTGGTACTCAGGAGCTAGTCCAGCGACTTGGAGTCATTCCTAATTGAGGCCCCATATGGTGATGGGATCAAACCCCAGCCTCTAGAATGAAAAACATGTGCTCCAGTCCTTTGAACATCTCCCCAACCTAGCATGCATTCACTTTTTTTTGTGTGGAGATGCTCAGGATTTAGTCCTAACTCTGTGCTCAGGGATCCGTCGTGGTGGGACCTGAAGGACCCTGTGGGGTGCTGGGGATCAAACTAGGTTGGCCATGTTCAAGGCAGTTGACTCTTAATAAACATTCCTCCACCCTTTCATGTGTTGGACTTTCTATGAGGTGCTGAGACAGTAGCATTGTGGCACTGTCGTCCCATTGTTCATTGATTTGCTCGAGTGAGCACCAGTAACGCCTCCATTGTGAGACTTGTTATTCTTTTTGGCATATCAAATACTCCACAGGTAGCTTGCCAGGCTCTGCCGTGTGGGCAGGATACGCTCAATAGTTTGCTGAGATAGTACTGAGAATAAAAGACAACTGGAGCCATTCATGTTATCTGTTGATTTATTACCTAACCCAAAATCCAAGTAAGACTGAAGGAGCTTAGTCCGGGCACTCTGGGTGAATGATGCCACATTATCTCATGGCTCTCAGCTTCTATGGAGAAGGTAAGTGAAGTACTTGGTGTAAGTGGCAGTTTATAAACTGTAATATCCTCAGCAGATGTCATTTATCCGTCTTAATTGTAACCAGAGTAACAATGGACGAAAGAAGTCATTGTGCAATGCCAGGCAAGAACCCTCAAACGGCAGAAAACACTCATAACCCCGGAAAACGAACTCACTGAAACTAAACCCACACTGACCCTTGCTCCTTGACCTTCCACCTTTAGGTGTCTGACCCAGCTTAGCCTTCCCTTGGAAACCCATAGGAATATTTTCTCCCTGTAATTATAGGCAAGGCTCAGGATGTCTGTGTCATAAGAAGAGCTAGTGGAAAAGGGACAATTAACCAAGGCACATAATTGAAGGGTAGATAAATATATCTGGTGGCAGATGAGGCCCCTTCTTATTGGATATTATTCCTAGTATCCAAGGGCAAAGAGAGGAATGTGCTCCATTTAGACCAGAGGATGCAAGGCACTTTATTATTAAAGGCTCCTATCAAGAAGTGGGGTGCGTGTGAACGTGGGCGAGTGACGGAGACTTCCGGGTGCTTCCTGCTTGGGTTGCGTCAACAGTGGCCCTTCCCTGCCCAGCAGAGGCTCCGGTTAAAGAGGCGACTGCGACCAATCATGAGAATCAGAGAAGAGACAGTGATATTCCTGCCGCTGAGCAGAACAATGAAAAGTTCAGAAATAGTAGTATCTGCTAGTGCAAGACCCATAAACATATAATTTCCAGGTAATTGCTATCATATAATTAGCTCTCTCCTTTTATATGCCCCCAGTGGAAAGTGTGTCGGGAAAGGACAGAAACACAGTTTAATCATCCTGGTGCATTCTACAGCAAAAAGATGTCTCCCCCCAACCCAGTGGAGGGCCAGAGAGGTCCAAGACTGGTTGAGCCCAACACAAGTTATTCTGGCCATTGAGACCAGGGTGGTGGTTCAGTGATAAAGCTCAAGTATCACATGGGTGAGGTCCTGGATCAAGTCCTGGTACCAGTTTAAAAAATATTGGGCCCAAGAAATAAGACACAGAGAAGGCACTTTCCTTGCACATAGTCAACTTGGATTTGATCCCCGGCACCACATAGGCCCCTCTAATCCCTTCCAGGAGTAAGCCCTGAGCATTGCTGGGTTTGGCCCAAACCCACCCTACACCGTCATGTTGAAGAGTAAGCTAGACTCATGATTGATATCAGAATGGGATCTGCATTGGGAATAGGAAATGCAGGTTTTTATTCATGTATATTGGAATTGCTGGGCCCCATGGTGTGATGTCCCCCCGCCCGCTCTCAGTCTATAAATGGAATTGGGAGCCTAGAGAGATATAGCACAGGGGGTGAGGCACTTGCCTTGCCTGTGGCTGTAGTGGCCATGACCCTGCTTCAAATCCCCATCCCCACATATGCTCCCCTAAGTACCGCCAGGGGTCATTCCTGGATACAGAGCCAGGATTAAGCTCTTCATGGCAGGGTATGACCCAACAACCCTACCCTTTGTGTTTGTTTGTTTGTTTGTTTGGGGGCAACACCTGCCCATTCTCAGGCCTTACTCCTGGCAGTGTGCTCATGGATCACTTTTGAAGGGTCTCAGGGGACTGTATGAGGTGCCGCTGAGGATTGGACTTGGGTCTGCTGCATGCAAGGTAAACGCCCTCCTTGCTGTACTATCTCTTTGCACCCCCACCCTTTACTTAAAAGATGGAATTGAAGCGGGTAGGGAGTTTGCCTTGCACGAGGCCGACCCGGGTTCGATCCCCCGCATCCCACATGGTCCCCCAAGCACCGCCAAGAGTAATTCTTGAGTGCAAAGCCAGGAGTAACCCCTGAATATCGCTGGGTGTGACCCAAAAAGCAAAAAAAAAAAGATGGAATTGGACTAAATGAGGCTTACTTATTACAACAAGAGGGGGACGATCCTTGAGAGGTGAAATATTTGGGGATATTACCCTGATTTGTGATCCCTAAGACTCAGCCCTATCAGGCACAATCTCATTTCTCGGTGGTTATTTCTCTCCTTGGATATTCTTCAGTATCACATAAACACCATGCATGTGGTTCACAGAAGATACACAAAATGCATGCAAGTCCTCTGCTACAAGGCTGGAGTCACGAGGTTGTGATCAGAGGACTTTCTTTTGATCTCTTGCTCCATCAAAAATTCTTATCACGTGAGAGGGTATCATGTATTACTACTGACTGCCTTATGAGTCTCGTGTGTGTTCATTACACAGTTCTATGGGTGACTTGGACTTTGTGAATCGAATCGAAGTCATTGAGAGGTTACTCTTTCATTCTATTAAGTTATTTAATCAGCAGTAATTTTCAAGTACTAAAAAGTAAAAAAACAAAAACAAAAAACCACCATCTGAAAAAATATCTAGCCAAGTGTGTGTGAATGCATAAGCATTTATAATGAGTAAATAGATACAAAATATCTATGTAACATTAAGATTTGATTAAAGAGGTCTGAGAGATAGTACAGGGGTTAAGGCATATGTGTTACATGCAACCCACCTGGGTTTGGTCCCTAGCACCACGTGGTCCCCTGAGACCCAATTGGTGATGCCTGGAGTTGACTGCCACAAGAGTGGTCCAGAATAACTGGGAGGGACTCCAGAGCACTGTGTGAAAATCACCCACTGCCTCAAATAAAAATATTTAATGAGGACTCACAAATGAATCTCAGAACCGAGGAGCTCACCCAGAGATATTCTGCACCTCGTGCCAGGCTGATTTCCCTGGGGTGCCTCTGACAGGAGCAGGCGTCATCCTTCCACCTGCCCCATATGAATCCTGGCAGCCACAAACCTCCAGAACCCAGTGGAAAACCCAGATATGTGGGACCAGCGACTGAAAACTCCAGGCCTCAGGGATCAGGGATGGGTAGCTCCTTCCCATCTCCCTGCCCCTTCAGCGTCCTGGCTGTCATGCCTATGAACTGCTCTGAGTGTCATCTAAGCACATTAAAAGCCATGATCCAGAGACTCACAAATGAATCTCAGAACCGAGAGTTCACTGCAGAAATGTCTCTGGTCCCAAATTATTTAAAAGTTTAGAGTTACAGAAGCACATGGCCACAAAAGCGGCCACACGACATTTCATGTTATTTGTAACAAGCAATGCAAAATAAATTATGTAGCATCTGTCTGTGGGGCATTCTTGAATGGTGGTGGGAAAATTAGAAATAATGGTGATGGGAATGTGTCAAAATTGAATGCAATCAATTATTGTGAATAACTTTATGAAAAATGGAGTTAAAAAAAGATTTAATGAAAGAAGTTCTTAGGAATAAACAACATCTACAATGGCCCTTGGGTGGGGTAATAAAAGTTAAGAACACTGAATTTGATGATTCAAAGAGTTCTTCCAGCTCAGGGATTCTGCAGGCCCATAATTGAGAATTGTCCTGTAGGCTGACATCTCTCAGCTGCAGTGTCAATTATTGTCTTGTGCATTTGGGGAAGTGTCTTGAATTTCTTGTCTAGAAAGGAGGAATGTTTACGTACGTGAATAAACAACTTTTCTTCTCAGGGGAAGAGAAGAACAGTATGTCCAGAGTCTTAAATTGCATCTCCCAAATAAGAGTCTGACATTTGAGTGCTGGCCTATTCCAGGGGGCGGGGGAGGGGTGGTGTGGTAATGATTCCGTTGAGGCAGGAGTGAGAAAATGGGGACTGTGAGAGAGAAAAGGGAGGTTGGTCAGTCATGGGTGTGGTGTTGAGTCAGTTCCTTACTGCTGTCGAAATGTGGGGGCTCCAGCTAAGCTGCTGAACTCTGAGGATCGCTCAGGAGGTATCTCTGAATAGTTCCTCAGGTTGGTTTTCTAAAAAAAAACAAAACACAGTATCACACTTGGAAGTGCTCAGGGACATGTGGCCACTCCTGGTAGATCTTGGCCAATCTTGTTCCAGCAGTGATTGGTCCAGCTGTGCTTAGGTACATCGGGGACTACACTAGTACTGGGGGCCTTGAGGACTGCACCAGAGATGCTCAGGCAGATGTGGAGTACTTGAAATCAAACTCAGGGAGGGTCTTCTATGTGTTAGACATGTGTTTTATCTCCTTAACTATCCACCCACCCACCCATCCATCCATACACCCACTCATCCATCCATCCATCCATCCATCCATCCATCCATCCATCCACCCACCCATCCATCAATCCACTAACCCACTCACCCATCCATCCATCCACCCACCCACCCATCCATCAATCCACTAACCCACCCACCCATCCATCCATGCACCCACCCAACCTCCCAGCTATCCATCCATCCATTTATCCATTCACCAAGCACCTATCCATCCATGTATCCGTACACTCACCCATCCTTATGCCATTTAGCTAGCTAATCAGCCAGCCAGCCTTGCATCTACCCATGTGCCCATCCATTCATCCATTCACCCACCCTCAAATCCACTCACCTACCCACAGATCAAGCCACCATCCCTTCTTCCATTTATCCATACATCCTTACACCTATGCATCAGCCCATCAACTCACCCACCCACCCACAAGTCCATCCATTAATCATCCACAAATTGATCTACCATCAATTCATACACCCACTCACCCATAGATGCACTCATCCATCCATCCACAGATCTATCCACCACCATCCATATATCAATCCTTATATCCACCCATCCATTAATCCATTCATTCATTTATCCATCTGTACATTCACCTATCTGTCCTTCCACAAATCCACCCATCCTTACATTATTCACCCACAAATACATTCACCATCCATTCATCCAGCCATCCAGCCAGCCACCATCCACCCATCCATCCATTCACCCACTGATCCACTCCCACCCACCCACAAATCCATCCACCTTTTCCCACCCATCCTTCCATTCTTCCACTCATCATACTCCTTTTTCTTAAGAAAGGTTTGTGATAGCCCCTAGCATGTATTAAGGCCATGAGTAAGTCATTCCTCTTTCTGACACTACTTTCTTTCTGAAAATAGATGGAGGGGTGAGAGATCAGAGTGTCTGGTTTTATAGCCTTAGCAGATCTTGAGTTCTAAACTCTAATAAGAACAAGGTTTGAAAGTGCAGGTGAAGTGTGGACTGTGAACATCACCATACCAGGAGAACAGAAGGAAAGACACGGGCTGACGCTGGCTACTTGTCAGAGAATCCAGGCCCTGGAAAGGTGGATCCTTCTAGAACTGGCTCTTCTAACCCAGAGCTTCAAATACTTGGTTCTGTGGCTGGATCCTGGAAAAGGAGGTGAAAGTGCCTGGGGTAGGAGTGACAAGGGCCCTGCAGCAGAGTCTCCGTGTTCATCAGTTCCGCCACAGACCTATGTGTTCATTGCCAATGACCTTGAACTATCAGGAGAACATGAGCCCTGTGTTGTCAGATCCCTACATCTGCGCTCTACAGGTAAGTCTTTGGGGAGGCTTTTGGGGTATCTGGATTCAGAGCATGGGAGGGAGCACGTGGTCTTCAGGCAGGGGTCTTTAAGCTATGCCAGTCTGATGTAATCGTTCCCAAGGACACGGGCTCTTGGGGAGCTTAGGAGTCTCCTTTCTCCCCTAACCACGTTGAGGCTCATGGACAGATTTTGTCCTCTGTGTCCACTCAGCCCAGCTGACCATACCAGGCACTTAAAACTCTTAGATTGTACCAGGCTCTTAAAATTCTCAGATTGGGTTCCATGAATTCTCAGGTTGGGGATTTGTTCATTGTGTTGTTTCATTTCTGTCTGGGGGCCACATTCCATGAGCTACTCCCTATGTGCTGTTCAGGGATTGCTTCCAGCAGTGCTCAGAGGACCATATAATTGGCAGGGTTGGTTGGGAGTCCTGGAACAAAGCATGCACACCAGGCTCTCTCCACCCTTGGAGAAGCCTGCGTTCTCTGTTGAGCATGTTATTATTTATTTATTTTGCTTTTTGGGTCACATCTGGCGATGCACAGGTATTACTCCTGGATCTGTACTCAGGAATCACCCCTGGCGGTGCTCAGGGGACCATATGGGATGCTGGGAATCGAACCGGGTTCGGCCACGTGCAAGGCAAACGCCCTACCCGCTGTGCTATTGCTCCAGCCCCTCCATTGGGCGTGTTACTCTGTCTCTCTTACTCTCCACTCTCTCCCACTTTCTCTTCCTCCTTCCCTTCAAAGATCCTCCAAATAAAATCTGCTTTACTTCAAAAACAAAACAAAAAAACAAAACCAAAACAAAGCATGCACACCAGTCTGCTGCACTCCCTCTGCCCTGCTTGGGACCAAGTTCTTTAGGTGAAGTCACATTTCAGCACAACTTTGGGGAACAATTTGCAAAGCACCATAGTGGAGTCCTGGATCCCTCCGCCTCCTCTCAAGGGTATTTTCAGAGCAGCTGATAATAACTGTCATTTGTAGTTCCCCCAGTTTAATCTCAGCTGTGAGCTTCTCAGCCACCCCTGGGAGATAGCCCTCCCTCCTCAGATCTAATCTCTCCCCTGTTAGAGCCCCAAAGCCTGACCTCACTGCATGCACATCACAGCCTCCCTGGCCAGTTCCCTTCTAGCCGGTGGGACACTGGGGACAGGAAGAATCTGGTTTCCTTCCTCTTTGTCTTCCCGCTGAGGTGGTTTGTCTGGTTCTACAGTCCTTTCCATGGCTTCAGCCCTGGGGTGGGGGTGGGGGCCCTTTCTCCCATGGAGAGTTTATAAGCACCCCAGTGGCTCTAGTTAGCTCTCCTGTGCTCCTGTGTCCTGCAGTTACTGTCTGTGAACACCTCACAGCTTCCCTCTACTCTGCTCAGAACTTGTCCCCTGTTGAGTGTCTTCACTGGCACCTTTGGGGTTTTACTGCTCACAGTGGCTCTCCCTGCGACAGTCTCCTTATTCTGAGTGTCTTGGCAGGGTTTCCCCATCCTGGCAGGCCACCAGGATTGTTCCAAGAAGCCCTTTTGCATTTGTGTAAGATGTGACAACACATCTCAGGGTATGAGCAAAAGCAATCAACATGGACGAGTGTATAAGAAAAAATTGCTTCCAGAACATTCTCAGCTAAACCCCTGGACCCACCAGTGGCCTGCTCCATGATAAGCCAAGAAGGGTGTCCCCATCCTGAAGGTCACCCCATCAGATTTCACTTTACGGCAAACAGAAGTATCAGGTTTAGGAATTAAATAACTTATCAAACTTTAACTCAGTCACAGATATTAACGTTATTAATTATTAAAATTCTCATCATGGCTTAAGGTACTTGAAACATTTCAAAAATATACCGCACTTCTAACGAATTTACAAAAGAACATTGCTGGAAATGAGCAAAAGTTTGATTTCTCCAGGCCTCCTTTTTTCTTTTGTTTGGAAGAAAAATGGGTCAGTGGGCACTTTGGGCCACACCTGGCAGTGCTCGGGGCTTATTCCTGGCTCTGTGTCCAGGAAACATACCTAGGGACAGGGATCAAACTAGGCAAATACCTTAACCCCTATACTATCTCTCTAGCCCCCACATGGAGAAATCATTTTTTCTTTCTGACCAGTTTAAGAAGTCTTGTTCCATAATCCTATGCATAGTCATTCTGTCCATGTTCTGTCCATGTTCTGTCCATGTTCTGTCCACCAACACAGTACGCAGTAAAGGCCGAATCTTTGTTCGGCTTATTCAACCCCCTGCCACTATGGCATTAAGTATTATAAACGCAGACAGACAATATAAAAGGCTTTGTCAGAGAAAGAGGATTAGGATGGGCTGGAGTGGGGCTGCTTGCATGTGACCAACCTGGCAGCATCCCATATGGTTCCCACAAGCACTGCCAGCACCAGTTCCTGAGTGAAGAGACTCCCTGAGCACCACCAGGTGTAGCCCAAAAACAAAACACAAAAAAATGACGGGCCATAGGAATAGTATTGGGTAAGGCACTTGTCCTGCATACAGCGGATCCAAGTTCAACCCCTGGCATCCCATATGGTCCCCTGAGCCCACCAGGGGTAATTCCTGAGCACAGAGGCAGGAGGAAGCCCTGGGCACTGCCAGGAGTGTTCAATAACAACAGCAACAGCAGCAACAGCAACTACGACAAAATCTAGATTCATAAGAAACTCAGAATCTGGAAAGAACAATAGATTTTTTTTATATTTATAGTAAATTCTGAAAAATACTCAAATGATGTCATGAACAAAAAACACCAGGATCAAGAAAGATGACTAACTGGGGGTAGCAGGGCCCCAAGCGGTATTCAGGACAGGAGGGGTTACTCCTGGCAAGAGTCCACCTAACAGTGCGGGCCAAACTGTTAAATACTTGGGCCACCAAGATCACACCCAGAGAGAGACTGGGGGTTGTATCTGGGACCCAGGACATACAAAGCATGCAAAGCAGCACTTTGAACTTCTCCCCACCCAGAGAGAATGAAGCTTTTTCATGAGATAGTCTGAATTAAAATACATTTGGTATTTAATAGCATGTAAATTTCAAGTGTGTAACAGGCTCATTTGCTCCATGTATGTATAGCAATGTGATTGCTATTGTTGCAATAATTAGCACCTTCGTAAAGTTACATAATTATCTTTTCTCTTTAGTAGTTGGAATAATTAAGTTCTAGTCTCAGTAAGTTTGACAATTCGAATACAATATTGTTTCATGTGGAATCTGATCTAGATGCTGAAGGATAGGATTTTTTCAGGAAGGGCAGGGGTGGATAAGCTCCAGTACGGGGCATCACGGTGGGTCGGAAGCATGTGTCTGTAGACTGCAAGCAGAGGGGCAGTGGAGTGTGGGCCTCGGCGGGGAGGGAGAACCTCACGATCGGAAACGAGGTGTTATGAATCCCCTTTGTAGGCTCCTGGAGCTTAAGTGCTGAGAACCCCAATTTTGTTTGTTTGTTTGTTTGTTTGTTTTCCTTCTAACTTGGGGGCCGTACCCAGTGGTGTTCAGATATTAATCCTGGTGCTGCGCTCAGAGATCACTCCTGGCAGTACTCAGGGGACCATATGGGATGCTGGGGATTGAACCTGGGTCGGCCACATGCAAGGCAAGTCCCCACTGCTGTACCATTGCTCCGGCCCCACTTCAACCTTTCTGATTTCCTTTTGTTTTTCTCTAGCACAGGATCAGTAGCTCTGTTTCTTAATGTTATTGCAAAGATTATGCAAGATAATGAGGCACCAATTTTCTTTCCTGCAATAGCACTTAGTGGTCATGAGATACTTGGCAGTTTGTTAAATCAGCCAAGTCTCCGTTTTCTTTTGGACACTGGTAGTGATGTGTACATGGGATTCATTTCAGAAGTTCAGTTAGGCTTGCCCTCTCTGTATACCGAGCATGCATGTTTCTTTCTGTGGTTTTTGTTTTGGAGCCACATCTTGTGATCCTCTGGGCTTACTCTTCTCTCTGTGCTCAGGGATCACTCCAGGAGGAACCCAGGGGGCCCTGAGTGCCGGGAATGGAACCTGGGTGTGTCTCATACTAGGAAACACCCTACCTGCTGTGCTATCTCTCCAGCCCTTGCATCTCCCCTTCTGTTCCTCTCCCAGACTGCCAGAGAGCTCAGAAGCCAGTGCGATGTCCACTTCTAGCAAGTATATGCCCCCTTTTGTGAGTGTGACTGATGTTTCCTTTCCCAGCTCCCACATTATTGACTTTCTTTGTTCTTTGATTTAAGTTTTGATTCTTTGTTGTTGTTTCCCCATACTTTACCTGCTTCTTTTCCTTGAAAATATATTGTCTTAGGGAATAGCAGTTTTTAAATATATATTTTAACCTAATTTCCCCCTTCCCTCCTCCTCCTCCTCCTCCTCCTCTTCCTCCTCCTCCTCCTCTTCCTCCTCCTCTTCCTCCTCCTTTTTTTAATGTAGGAGCACTGCTATTTATTCAGTCATTGATTAAGCTGATACAGCAATGCTCTTCTGCTGAGCCGCATCCCTGAGCTCTGGGATGTAGTTTTTAATGCTTGTAATTTTTCTTTTTGGATTTTGAGCAACACTCAGCTGTGCTCAGGGCTTATTCTTGGATAAGTGCTCAGGAATTACTCCGAGGGGTGTTCCAAGGACCATATGCGGTGCTGAGGATCCAATCAAGGTGTGATGCATGCAAGGCAAACACCTTACCTGCTGTACTATCTCTCTAGCAAAACAATTTTATTTATTTACTTAGTCACACCTGGCAGAGCTCCGAGGTTCCTCCTGGCTCTGCGCTCAGGGAACCCTCCTGTCATTGCTCAGGGGACCATGTATGTCCCTGCAAAGCAAATGCCTGGACCTTTGGACTATCTCTCTCTCTTGCTTGTAAAATAGTCTTACAAATAGAAGTAACTTTATTCAACTAATCTCTTACTGCCAGAAATGTAATGATCTCATTGCTAAATAGAACCTAGGACCAGGGAGATGACTCAAAGGGTTGAACACAAGCTTTGCATGTAAGAGGCCCTGGGTTCAATCTGCAGCACCACATGATCCTCTGAATTCCACCAGGAGTGACCCCTAAGCACAGAGCTGGAAGTGATCTCTGAACATCACTGAGGTTGGCCCGAAACCAAATAAACAAAGAAAGAGATAAAGTAAAATAGCCAGAATATCGAACGGTAGGGAGAAAGATGAGAAAATTAAAGTAAAGAGCTCTCGGGGCTAGAGAGATGGTATAGTTGGTAGAGCCTTGTATGCAGCCAACCTAGGTTCAATTCCCAGCATCCCATGTGGTCCCTCAAGCCCCACCAAGAGTGATCCCTAAGAGCAGTCAGGGATAACCCAGAGCACCACTCAGTGTAATAGTTAAAAAAAAAAAAAAAGAGGAGCTGGAGTAATAACACAGTTGGTAGGGCATTTGCCTTGCATGCAGCCGACCCCGGTTCGATCCCCAGCATCCCATATGGTCCCCCGAGCTCCACCAGGAGTAATTCCTGAGTGCAAAGCCAGGAGTAACCCCTGTGCATTTCCGGGTGTGACCCAAAAAGCAAAAAAAAAAAAAAAGACAAAATAAATAGTAAATAAATTAAGAGTTATCAACACATACAACTAGGGCAGTGTAGCACAAAGTATCCCTTGGGCCTTTTATCATGGACTATTTTATTAACTGATTTGTTTGTTATTTTGGTATTTGGACCATACCTGGGACCAGATACTCAGGGCTTACTCCTGACTCTACACTCAGGAATCACTCCTGGCAGGACTCAAGGGTCCATATGGAGTTCCAGGGATCGAACCCAGGTCGGCCATGTGCGAGTACAACCCTACCTGCTGTACTTTGACTCTGGCCCCTGTTATTTAATTTTGAATCATATATAGATATATTTTTGTAAAAATTTGAGACTGACTGAGAAAGGCAAATTCCTTGGAGCTTCTGACCCCAGCTCCCTTCCCCCACCCAGAGGAGTTAAATGACGTTTAATGGAGGAGTTCATTTAAATAATAAATGTTATTGTTGGTTGGTGTATAAGCAGCGTTTCCCATGTACTGGTTGATACTCCACAAGCATATGGACTCATCTTGATGTTTGCCAGTCAATCTTCTGGGCTGTCTGAAGCCTGCACTCATACCCCTGATCATGCCTTAAGACAGGGGATCTGCATATAAGTGTAGGTAAGTGAAATGGATCATGAAACTTAAGAGAGGAGAAATATTAGGTGGGAAATATCTTTAATGGAAGACCCGTTGCCTTCAAGGAAACAGTGAATTCACCATAACCTCACAGCTTCCTGCTACTTTCTCTTTTCTACTGAGGGCCCAAGGCAGTCACCATGCCTCATAGTAGGAGGGGGGGGTCTTGTAAGTGGGGAGCATCCCCTGGAGATCATTCCCACCTTCCATTCTACAGATGGGTCTACAGATGGGTCTATCAAGACCCTGGGAGGTGGAATTGAATGTCCAAGACCACACAACTGGGCAGGCTCAGGTCTGGGCTAAGAGCCAGGCTTCCTGAACCTCAGGCCAGAGATCCTGGACTCAAACATGGCCACTTCCTGCCTTTCCTTGGAAACATGCCCACAGAATTACACAGGTGATACTGTAGCGCTGGACACAGCCCACACACTGGCCATAGTGCAGATGCTAGAGGGAAAACGAGACTGGACAATCTGACGCTCTGCCTGTGCTTATTTAGCCACTTAGAGTCCCAGTATGCAACCAGGTGCCTCTGTCTGCCAGGAGCTGTGGTAACAGGTGACACTGTGACACTGGGACAGGAATAGAGATACATAGTGAAGGTCCTGTGACAAGTGCAATGGCTGTAGAGTCAAGGTGAAAGAGATGAGCGCCCGGGGAGATGTACAAGGACATGGAGCTGGAGCAATAGTACACTGGGTAGGGCGTTTGCCCTGCACGTGGCCAACCTGGGTTCAATTTCTGACATCTCATATGAACCACCGGGAGTAATTCCTGAGTGCAGAGCCAGGAGGAACCTCTGAGCATTGCTGAGTGTGATCCAAAAAGCCAAAACAACAACAACAACAACAACAACAAAAAACCCAAAGAAAGAGAGAACTCCAGGCATGGTGCTAAGGAAGAAAAGCAAGAAGAATTTCAAGAAAAGGCAGAGCTAAGGCGGCGGGATGCTTCTAAAGAGTGGTGGGGCCAGGCTTAGCCCTGTCACCCTGGAATCATGAGACAAACCTCTTGTGGCCCACCCGCCCTGGAATGTATGTCCCCAGAGAAAAGACAGCTGTTCTTCTAGCTCTGAATTCACATCCTACCAACGTGGATTATATTACCTCCTACATATTATCTCCAGAACCACAGGATCACCTATCACAGGATTGCACATTGTCTGCTGAATTATGCCAAATGCATTCCATAGGCGTATGTGTATTTCTGAGGGAGGAGATTAAAAAGGCAGCGAAGGGAGGAAGCAAAGAAGCAGATGAAGAAATGACTTTCTCCTCTGACCCTCGCTTCCTTGGAGATTTTGTGTTTCCTCATTTTAAGAGTCCAAATAAATTGTCGATTCCATTTTGGGCAGTAATGTGGTTGTGTCAGGAGTGATTGAATAGCACGCTCGAGTATGGTAATCACTGTTGGTTACTTCTTAGAAGTCACAAACAGCTCTGCCATTCCCAGCCCAGAGAGGAATGTGTGACTGCCACAGAGCCCCTGGGAAGGAGCCCTTACAAAACCTACGCTTTGGAGGAAGAAATCTTCCTCTCTGCTGATTCAGCAAGTTAAAATGTTCACCTCCCCCCCACCCTGGACTATAACAAACATTTCTATGAATTTCCCTGAAGAAAGAAATTGGAAATGTGGGAAATATAAAGATGTTTATTTCAGTATTCTAATTTTTGTCATGGGGGAAAAATCTAGAAAGAGTTGAGCTGTCTGACAGGAAGGTTATGATTAAGGAAATTGCAACATGCTTGCCAGTGGGGTTATGTGAGCTCAGCCTGGACATTCGTGGAAAAGCTTTCTATGGCTTGTGTTTCTGTGGGGTGTGTGTGTGTGTGTGTGTGTGTGTGTGTGTGTGTGTGTGTGTGTGTGTGTGTGTGTGTGTGTGTGTTTATCGTTAAATACTTTGGTGTGTTTTTTCTAAAAACACTTTTTTTCTGATGATGATGATGATGATAAAAATCAGGAAAGTAATGGTTATATGTACCCTTATTTATTTCCCAGACAGCGTTTGATCATTGTTCCAGCAATCTCCTTTAGAGAATAAGGAAAACATTTTTCTTCTGGTCCAGGAAATAACCTGCATAGATATTTTGCATTTTGTTGTCATGTCTTTTCAGTCTCCTTTGAAGAAAGAAGTTTCTGGATGTCTCTGGCTCTCTTCTTATCTTTCCTGCTTTTGAATCGTGCTGGTCGGAGATTTGATAGATGGTCTCTCTTTGGACATGTCTGATTTCCCACGTGATTAGATTCTGCTTGTGTATCTTCTATGAGAGGCACACCAAATGTGATAGTATGCCTTGATCAAATCAGAGAGGACCGTGGAATCTGCTTGTTACAGTACTGGTGATACTGGTTTGATCAATAAATTAAGCTTGTGACTGTCACATTTCTTCACCCGTTCATCAATAAGAAGCGTCTGATGGGAAATGCAACTAATCAGCGATCCTGTTTCTTGCTCAGTGTTGGACCCATCAGTTTTAGCATCTGCTGGTGATTCTTGTTTTTCCTTTTCTCTCTCTGCTTCCTGGGCTGGAGGCCAAGGCCCCGCGTTTGTGCGCCCGTGTAGCCCCGGCCCCAGCCCTGGCGATACTTGTCTGCAATGATCATTATTATGGTAGCTGCCAGATGGCAATTTGTGGGCAGATCAATCCTTTCTCAGTTACTAATTCTAAATTATTCTCTAAATAAGAACTTGCACCGAGGAAGTAAGCTCAGGGGTGAGCACAAAGGATGTGCTAAGCCTGGTTCCAGAGACAGCACCGCATGGGAAGGACCTGAGCACAGAGCCAGGAGCAGTCCTGACCACGTGTATGGCCTCAGAACAAACAAGGAACTTTCCTTTTTTCTCCATGTCTTTTCTAATTTATACCAGTGTGGTTCTTTTTTGGTTTGGCAGTGCTCAGGGCTTACTTCTGGCTCTATGCTCAGGAATTACTCCTGGAGGGGCTCAGGGGACCTCTGGGTGTCAGGGATTGAATCCAGATTAGTGGTGTGCAAGGCAAGTGCCCTATCCACTGTACTACCTCTCCGATCCAATCAGCACGGGGTCTTTATATGACTTTGCTCTATGAGCTTATGTAAATATATGGTATCATTCATTTTCATGCTCCGTTTGTCATGCAGGGGGATCACTGGGAGCCCCTTCAGCTACCTCCTGTACCCTTATACATCATAAACTCACCATTTTGCCTGACATTTCCGTACTATCTGACACAAGACATTACAGGCCTACCTTGTCTGTGGCTAGAATAACTCATTTCTTCAAAGTATTTAGGAACCAGATTTTGGGTAATATATGTGCTCTTTCCTATTAAAGTATCCCTAAACCTTGTTAGCAGACAGGGGACACACACACAACACACACACACACACACACACACACACACGAAAAAATTTTAGATACAGTATTGAATGGAAAAATAGATATACTTAGTAGACAGATCCTACTCCAGGTCTTAGAAAAGTCAGAAGGACAAAACACATGTTTCAAATCAAGTATCAGCTTTCTCTATGGCTCAAAAATGGTGAGAAATCTCACAAGACTAAGAGCAAACCCCATGGGTCCCAGAATAAATCGGCAACAGTAGCAGCTCAACTGAGAACCACTAAAATGCTCCATGCTCAGAGGTGATGGAGAACTGAGCTAGAATCAAGAATGATTCCAATGAAAACTGGTAGGGGGAACTGGAGCCTGTGATTAACCTTACATTCCTCGAGTCCCCCTAATACTAAAATCTCTGGGGATCATGACGAAGGGCCAGGTCCTGGGTAGCCTTCGAAGTTTGCTAGGACCCAAACCAGCCATGTCTAGATCAGCTGCTGAGCCGCGTGCCGGGCAGCAGGTCCTGCCCGTCAGAGTAAGATGCAGAACAAGTCCCAGCAGCTGTTTTGCTCTGGGATAACAATGCAACCGAAGGCAGCCTTCACTGCAATTTTAGACATTGCAAAAGCACGCATAGTCAAACATCACTGAACGCCCGCGACAGGCAAAAGGCACGCAGACCCAACAAGCTGATGAATGCACATCTGAGAAACAGTTCACAAAAAGACCAGAATTAAACTTAAAAAGAAATATAGGTAGGGCTGGAAGAATAGCACAGCAGTAAGGCATTTGTCTTGCTGTGGGTGACTTCAGTTGGATTCAGCACCACTTATGGTCCCCTGAGCCCAGCTAGCAGTGATTCCTCAGCACAGACCAGGAATAAGGTCTGAGCAAGGCTGGGTGTGGCCCAAGAACCAGAAGAATAATTATAAATAAACCAAAATTTTAATTTTGTTTTGGGGTCCCATTGTTGTAGCTCAGGGTCTACTCCCTGCTCAGTGTTTGGGGTCACTCCTGGCAGTGCCCATGGGACCATGAGGTGCTGGGGATTAAAGTGGAGGTCCTGCATACAAAATATGTGCTATAGTTCTTTGGGCCATCTCTCTGATCCTGTAAAAAAATCTTTTTAAAAATTTTAAACATTTAAAATTCTACTTGAGGCACCAGACTTGATAATGAAGGGTTTCATACATACAGCATTCCAACACCACACCCTCCACTATCTTCAAGAAAATACTTTTAAAAAGAGAGAGAGAAATAAGGCCAGAGATGTAATTCAGTGCTAAAATATTTGTCTCAGATGTGTTTGAAGTTCTGGTTTCCTGGGTTTGATTCCCAGCACATCCCTCTCCTCCTTCATACACACACTTACACACATAAAAATACCAATATCAATATCATTCACACAAGAGTTTTAGAAATATAGGGTAGAGATCATAAAGGTCTGGTAGATGTCATAAAGGTCTCTACCCTATAATTCTAAATAGCCAAAACCAATATTTATTTGGCAGAGAAACCCAGGTGTGTGGGACCCGGGGCTGAGATCTCCAAGCCTGCTCGGATCGGGACGGGGCCTCCTCCACCCAGATCCTTCATTTTCCAGTAACTAGGCAGTCACACACACAAACTGCCCCCATTGCCATGTAATCCAGTCAATGGTCAGGGTCCAGAGACTATAAAATAAAGTTCCTGGAAGCACACGGCAGGATCTCTTATTGTCTAGTTCTCCCTCTCAGACAACCCAGCAAGCTACCCAGAGTATCCTGCCCACACAGCAAAGCCTGGCAAGCTCACCATGACATATTCGATATGCCAAAAACAGTAACAGTGATGGGTTTCATCCCCTAACCCTGAAAGAGCCTCCAATGCCGCACCATTGGGAAGGACAAGTAAAGAGAGGCTCCTAAAATCTCAGGGCTAGGATGAATAGAGACATTACTGGTGCTTGGTCAAGCAAATCGATGAATAATGGGATGACAGTGATATAGTGAATTAATTAATTAAACATAATTAAATATATAGTATACAATGTATAAACATATATAAATATACTATCACTTAATCTTTGACAAAGGACAAAGAAATGTGAAGTGGATAAAGGAAAGCCTCTTCAATAAGTGGTGCTGGCAAAACTGGACAGTTATATGGCAAAAAAAAAAGAACTCAGATCTCTGTCTAATGTCAGGCACAAAAGTCAGATCAAAATGGATTAAAGACCTCAACATCAGACCTGAATCCATAAGGTACACGGAGGAAAACATAGGTGGACCCTCCATGACATTGACGCTAAAGGCATCTTTAAAGATGAAACAACGGGGTTGGAGCAATAGCATAGTGGGTAGGGCATTTGCCTTGCATGCAACCAACCCCGGTTCGATTCCCAGCATCCCATAAGGTCCCCTGAGCACCTCCAGAGATAATTCCTGAGTGCAGAGCCAGGAGTAACCCCTGTGCATCACTGGGTGTGACCCCCCAAAAAAAACAACAAAAAAAGATGAAACAACACTGACCAAGAAAATGGAAACAAAGATAAACAAATGGGACTACATTAATCTAAAAAGCTTCTGCACCTCAAAAGAAACTGTGACCATGATATAGAGATAGGCTACGGAATGGGATAATTTATTTAACCAATATGCATCAGATAAGGGGTCAATATCCAAGATATATAAGGCAAAAAATAAAATACAGATGGTCAAAAGGCACATGAAAAAAATGCTCTATATAGCAAATCATCAGGGAGATGCAAATCTTACACCATAGAGACTGGTATAAATCAAAAAGAATAAGAACAACCAGTGTTGGCATGGATGCAGGGAGAAAGGGACTCTCATTCATTTTTGGTTAAAATGCCAACTAGTCCAGACTTTTTTGGAAACAATATGGGCATTCCTCAAAAAACTAGAAATTGAGCTTCCATTTGATCTAGCATTACCACTTCTGGGAATAACTCCCAGGGTGCAAAAGCATATAGCAAAAATGACATCTACACTTTTATGTTCACTGCAGCACTATTTATAATAGCAAGAATCTGGAAACAACCTGAATGCCCGAGAACAGATGACTGGTTAAAGAAACTATGGTACTGGTTAAAGAAACTATGCAATGGAATACTATACAGATATTAGGGAAAAATGAAGTCATGAAATTTGCTTATAAATGGATGTACATGGAGAGTATCATGCCGAGTGAAATAAGTTAGAAAGAGAGGGGCTGAGTAGAATGATTGCACTCATTTGTGAGATATAAAAAACAAAGTATGAGACTAACACCCAAGGACAGTAGAAGCAAGGGCCAGGAGGATTGCTTCACGGTTGGAAGCCTGCCTCAAGGGCTGGGGGGAAGGATAGATCCAGGACCATTATGACAATGATGGTTGGAGGGATGGGATGCTCTGGATGGGAGATCTGTGCTGAAAGTGGGTAAAGGATGATGGCCTTTGCGTGATGGCCTCTCAATACCTTGCAAACCATAATTGCAAACCATAATGCCCAAAAGAAGAGAGAGAGGAGGGGGAAGAAGAGAGAGAGAGGGAAAGAGAGAGGGGGGAAGGAGAGAGAGGGAGGGAAAGAGAGAGGGGGGAAGGAGAGAGAGGGAGGGAGAGAGAGTGAGGGAAGGAGAGAGAGAAGGAGAGGAAGAGAGAGAGAGAGGGAAGGAGAGAGAGAGGGAGAGAAAGAGAGAGAGAGTGTGTGTCTGCCATGGATACAGGGGATATTGGTGGTGGGAAATGTACATTGGTGGAGGGATGGGTGTTGGAGCATTGAATGACTGAATCCCAATCATGAAAGCTTTGGAATTGTAGCTCGTGATGATTCAATTAAGAAAAGGGGTGGGGAAGGGGTAGTTACTGGGGCCAAAGAACACTGTTAATTTCCTGACACTACATATGGTCTCCCCAGTAGGAGTGACCTTTAAACTCAGAGCCAGGAGCAAGCCAGGAGCACTATTGAGGGTGCCCCAGGAACTGGTATTCCCCACACTCCATACCCCTTCTTCCTTCAATGAGGGCATAAGGCAGTTTCTTTCCTTTGGAACATGCTACTAGATGGACAAACTTGTAAAATATACTAAATAAAAGAAATCAGTCACAAAAGATGAATAAGTAAGCTAAGAGCACAATTGGATGTGGTCCCTAAATATATATAAATGATACTTTAATATAAATTAATGTTAATATTAATATTAATAAAATATTTATACAATATATATTTATGTAAATATATTAAATGGGCTGGAGTGATAGCACAGCGGGTAGGACTTTTGCTTTGCACGCAGCTGACCCGGGTTCAACTCCTCTGCCCCTCTCGGAGAGCCTGGCAAGCTACTGAGAGTATCTCTCCTGCAAGCTACCCATGGCATATTTGATACACCAAAAACAGTAACAACAAGACTCACAATGGAGACGTTACTGGTGCCCACTCGAGCAAATTGATGAGCAATGGGATGACAGTGCTACAGTGATATATTAAATACATCATGTACTTTTTGTTTGTTTGTTTGTTTGTTTCTTTGTTTGCTTTTTGGGTCACACCCAGTGATGCACAGGGGTTACTCCTGGCTCTGGTAATTCAGGAATTACCCCCTCGCAGTTTTCAGGGGACCATCTGGGATGCTGGGGATCGAACCCAGGTTGGCCATGTGCAAGGCAAATGCCCTACATGCTGTGCTATTTCTCCAGCCCCTATTATGTACTTTTTAAAGTACTATTTAAAGTACCATCATATACTTTTTAAAGTACCAATACATAAAGTACCATTTTTAAATTACACAAGAGAGTTGAAAATAAAAGAATTAGTAAAAATTATTTTTCATATTGAAAAAAGGAATAATTTGATAGGGAGTTATAATACTTATAGGCTAGTATGCACATAACAGCAAAGTCATGTTATATAAGATAAATTGTGAACTACTAGGAGGAATTCATAACTTGGTGCTTACGTCAGATAACTCTAGCCCACATTCTTCGGCTCTGAGAAAGAAGAACAAAAAGTCTAGAGGTTTCTCACTGTGGATTTCCAGGGCTTCCCAAGGGGCCACTGGGGAAACGCACAAGACGTGGCGGTCAGGGACGCAGGAAGGGCCAGGGTCAGGAATGAGATTGATGACCTTTGGTGTGGAGTGCCCGAGAATGCGGGAGGGACTCTGCCCCCAGTCGGGCTGGGGTCCCAGCTGATCTTTCCTGCTTCAAGTGAAACACGTTCAGTTGGAAACATCTGCTTTCAAAAGCGGCTTCCCAGAAAAGCAAGTTCTTCCAGGCACCCAGCCCCGGAGAGAGCAAACCCAGAACAAACCGCGCATCCCAGGGCTGGTTGGGAAGTGGAGTATATAACTTTGACCCACGTGCCACTGGCCGAAACTCAGCTCTCTGGATACTAGTCGAGTTGGCGGGA
Organism: Sorex araneus; assembly: GCF_027595985.1. Taxonomy (NCBI): domain Eukaryota; kingdom Metazoa; phylum Chordata; class Mammalia; order Eulipotyphla; family Soricidae; genus Sorex; species Sorex araneus. The sequence goes on along the minus strand of NC_073303.1, from coordinate 39,160,552 downwards.
AGATCAGGGAGCATGGCTTTGTTGTGTGGCAGTAGGAAGGGGAAGGCGGTTGACCAATGAGCTGGTCTCCAACAGTCAGGAACTGCCGGGAATCCCAGGTGCAGGACTCTGCAGCCTGGGGGGAAGCATATTTTTTCCAAACAGAAATGGGAAACTGAGAAACATGCCTAAGTATTAGGGTGTACAGTAAGGTTCCAGAAATATTTTCTGGGGCCAGAGCGATAGCACAGCAGGTAGGGCGTTTGCCTTGCACACGGCCGACCTGAGTTAGATCCCCGGTACCCCTTACGGTCCCCCAGCCACCGCCAGAAGTAATTCCTGAGTGCAGAGCCAGGAGTAACTCCTGAGTGTCACTGGCTGTGACCCAAAAAGCAAAAATATTTCCTTGTGCTGTGTTATCTTTTTTCCAGGCCGTGCCAAGCACTACTATGGCGCTCTGTGGCTCTGGCCAGTGCTCAGAAGACCATCTGGTGTCAGGGATCAACACTGAGGCCCCGAGGAGCAGCATGCATTCGGGGTCTTTGAGTTATCTCCCTTGTCCCAAATATGTTTTATTTTATTTTGGCCACACTGGGGATTTTCAGGACTTACTCCTGGCTCTGCGCTTAGGATCACTTAGGATCCCCTGGCCATGCTCAGGGGATCCTATGGGGTGCTGAGGATTGAACCCAAGCTGGCTACATGCTGGTACTGCCCACCATATTCTCCCTACCCCCCAATGTTTTCTTTTTTTTTAGTTTTTGGGCCACACCCAGCAGTGCTCAGGGGTCACTCCTGGCTCTGTGCTCAGGAATCATTCCTGATGTTGCTTGCAGGTCCGTATGGGATGCTGGGGATCAAACCCAGGTCAGCTGCATACAAGGCAAACGCCTGCCCCACTGTGCTATCGCTCCACCCCCCCAATATGTTTTAATTAGCGTAATAATGCAAAGCATTTATAGATGACAGAGAAATGAAATTAAAAGCTAACAATGTCAACATGGCTAAAAGCTTGAATGTATAAACATTGAAAACTAAGGTCTAACTAATTAGTGGGGGGAAGAAAAAAACCACAGTAATAGGGGCCGAAGTAGGGCGTTTGCGTGTTTGCACCACATGTGAGCTTCACAACTAAATGTGCAAACACTATAACCAAAGTGTGCAAGCCCTGGTCTTTGCAACAACAAGGAAGAGAAAACAAAAGAGTTGCTATGCCTTGGAGAATTCACCCTTTTGTCATCATGAATGCCCTTTATCTTTGAAAATTTTTCCTATTTTGAAGTCTCCTGTGCTCTTTTGATACATAGCGTGTGTTTAAAGTGAGTGTCTTATTAGCACTGTGGACGTGGGTCAGGCTTTTTGATCTGCTTTCACTGGTGCAGTCAACCCGCAGCACTCACAGGCACTGTTGCCCTGCTAGACCCGCATCGGTCATATTCATGACTGTTTTCTATTTGTTGCCTTTGTTCTTAGTTCCTTTGTGTATTTTCCACCTTTTTCTGCCTCTTGGACTTGTTTGGATGTGACCAGAATTGAACCCGAGGCCAGAGTTCTATTGTTGAATCACATCCCCCACCTCACCCCAGACTCAGTCTTTTGGCTTTAACTGAGATTTTTTTTATAAATCTCTTTTTTAAAATGTAACTTGTAATTCTTTGGGGGGCTGTGGAGGCATGGGCCATATTTGACGATGCTCAAGGCTAACTCCTGGCTCTGTATTCAGGGATCATTCCTGGCAGTGCTCAAGGGACCATGTGGGGTTCTGGGGATCAAAGCAGGGATGGCCATGTGCAAGGCAAGTGCCCTACCCCCTGCACTACCTTTCCAACCTCTAGACTGTCACTGTCATCCCGTTGCTCATCGATTTGCTCGAGCAGGTACCAGTAGACATATTTTAAATTTCTTTGCAAGGATGATCTACAGGCAACAATTTAACTCAAGTTTTATTTAGGTGAGCAAGTGTTTTCCCTTACTTACAAGGGTAATTTCTGAAGGTTAAGCGATCTAGGTTGCTGGAGAGTACTTATTTAGAATTCTAGAAAGCATTTCATTTTACCCACAAATAACTCAGTATGTTTTGCCATCAGAAATAACTTTATAAAACATGTCACAGTATCATTAGCACATGCAAAACAGTAATGAGATATGGCTCCAAGTCTCATTCCTCCTTTTCTTTCTTGGTGCTCAGTGAGCTTCCTGAATCTGTGCTCTGGTGCCTGACATGAATTTGGAGCAATTTTTAGTTATCACCATCTGAATTTTTTTTCTGTTCTTCTCCGCCTTCTTCTCACTGTGGGATGTCTAGTACCTTTGAGTTCTGCCTTTCATAGTTACCCCTTCACCCTTGGATGTTTTGTATGTTTTCAGGGGAAGGAGGGTGGTACACTAGCCATGCGCAGGGCTTATTCCTGGCTCTGAACACAGGGTTCGCTCCTGGGGCTCAGGAGACCATATGGATGCCAGGATTGACCCCGAGTCGGCCGCGTGTGAGGCAACCTCCCTACCCACTGTATTACGCCTCAGTCCTATCCTTTATGATTTCTACAGTCTTTGTTTTCTTTGCTTTGGGCGCGCGGGGCAGGGGGGAGGATTCTCTTGATATATCCTAATGGTATTCTCTATCAAGAGGATATATCCTCTTGGTATTCTCTAAGGACTCTCTTGATATATCCTAATGCTCAGTCCTTCCCTCCAGGCCACTAATGAAGTCTATCGAAAGCATCCTTCATTTCTGTTGCAGTGTTTTTTTTTTTATCTCGAGTGTTTCCTTTGGGTTTTTTCTTAGAATTCCTTTTCTTGGTTCTCATCGCCCATCTGTTCTTGTGTGTTCTCTGTTTCATCCATCGGAGCCCTTACGTATCATTCCTGGTTTGTTTATTTGGGCCTTTCCCAGCAGTACTCGGGGTTAACTCCTGACTCTGAGCTCAGGGATCACTCCTGGCCTGCTCTGGAGACCACACGGGGCACTGGGTATCAAACCTGGGTCAGCTGCACGCACGGCAAATATCCTCCCCGCAGTACTCTCTCTCCAGCCCATATCTATTGTTAATTTCTGGATTGATAAGTCTAATGCCAGGTCTGGTTACTAGAATGCTTGCTCCGTCTCTTCAAATTGTGTTTTGCCTTTTGGTATGCATTGCAATTTTTCTTTTTTTTTTCTTTTCCCTTTTGGTTTCTGGGCCATACCAGTTGCTGCTTAGGAGCTACTCCCTGCACAGTGCTCAGGAGTTGGCTGGATCACAGCAGATTGTGGGGATCCAAATGGTGCAAGGGATCAAACTAGAATCTCCCATGTTGAAAGCACATACTTGGTCCTTTGAATTATCTCTTGGGTCTTTAACACTTTTTTTTTTTTTTTTGCTTTTTGAGTCACACCCAGCGATGCACAGGCTCCTGGCTCATGCACTCAGGAAGTACTCCTGGTGGTGCCCAGGGGACCAAATGGGATGCTGGGAATCAAACCCGGGTTGGCCACGTGCAAGGCAAACACCCTACCTGCTGTGCTATCACTCCAGCCCCGGGTCTTTAACATTTGTTGGAGGGGTTATAGGGTTCACACCAAAGGTACTTGGGACTTTCTCCTGTCTCCTGACAGGCTAGGGGGACCATACGGGATGTCAGGGATTGTAATGGGGTTGACCACATGCAAGCAAGTGCCCTACTCATTGTACTATGGCTCTGGCCCATAACATCATCCCCCTCCCGCCCCTCTTAACAACCAGACATGCCACAGAATGACCTTATTCATCATTAAATAATTTTTCTGTGCCAAGACCTCCAGACACCGGGGTGGCCCGGGTTGCTTGGTTTAAGCAACAGCACTGGACACCTGGGAGAAATTTGTGACTTCACAACTTGCCCTGGATGCTGTTCTAGTCACTAAGGCATCTCCCAGACACTGCTCATCAACGGCTGGTGACAGGAGCCAGAGTGCCCTGAGCACCTGGGTGCAGGGGCAGCCCCGCTTGCTTGCTGGGTCAATCTTTTAAGTCACTGAGCCATCTTCAGGGCCCCAAGAAAACTGTGTGTTTTATTAAAATGATAACTTGCTTTGTAGAAGGAACCAAGTGTAGAAGAAAGACAGGAAGGAGCTGGGCGACAGTGTTGAATAAAGGTCACACTGGGGGCAGGGGTCCTGGTACAGGCGGTTGGGTGTTTGCCTTCCACTGGGCCGACCCAGCTTCGATCTCCGGCATCCCATGTGGAACCCTGAGCACCACCAGGACAAAACGCGGAGCCAGAAGTCACCTTTGCGCATTGCTGGGTGTAGCCACCGCCCACGCCCCTGCAAGAGGTTGCACTGGGCAACGTGGTTTTATTTTCTGCTTTCTCCCCCTCACACACACCCCTAATTTTCTGTACTCTACACATTTTCTGGAAAGGCCATGTGTTACTTTATAATTAGCCATGAAAAGGGGAAAAGAAAAAAAACCACCACTGTCAGCTTCAATAGCTGACATTTAGAAATAACATAAACCTCTTTGGAGCACCATTTAATCCTATTGCTCTCCTGGCCCTCTTACAAACCAGGGGTGAGCCTTTCAGCTCTTGAAAATAAATCTCCCAAGGTCACGGGGCTCCTGTGCGCGGGGGGATGGTCGGTCCCTGCACCATCTGGCGCCTCGGACGTCAGCAGAGACGCACTAGCTGCCGAAAAGCCCAAAGTCCAGATCCACCTTCCCGGGGCGAGCTCGCTCCCTCGGGGCGCCGCCCCCCAGCCGGGCCTCAGTTTCCTTTTCCGGAAAACCGCGGGAGTCGCCGGGCGCTAAGCGCTCCCGCTCTGCTCTCCCCCTCGCGGCTCCAGGGCGCGCGTGGGCGCAGCCCCCAAACGCCCAGGCGAGCACCGCGCCCGTTCGCCGGTCGGCTTTCGGGCAAACCTCCCCTGGGAGCCGGGTCTGTCGCAAGAACCCGCCCGGGACCCCGCGCGCCCCCAACCCCACCCCCCCACCTTCTCTCGCCGCGCCTGGGCCTGAGCTGCAGAGACCCGGACGAGGAGCCCGCGTTAGGACCGGTCCCGCCCGTCCCCCCCCCCACACCCCCGTCTCCCGGGCAACCGGGCGGGGCGGGCTGGGGTCCCTTCCCCCGCCCCCGCCCCGCCTCTGCCCGCGGCGTCTCGGGGGCCTGGAGACGTGAGTGCCACCACGGAGCTGCCTTTCCGCGCGCTTGGAAACCAGATTCCAAGCGGGGGCCCCGGAGCCCGAAAATAATCCTGGTTTGCATGTTGCACTGGGCTTCGTGATTGACAGGCGCGCTGCACGCCCAGGGGCTTGACCCGCCCAGGGCGAGGTCTGGGGGGCCCCGGGGCGCCGGCCGGGGCGGGGGAAGGGGCGACCCCCGCGGCTCGCGGTCGAAGGGTCGGCTGGGCCGGCGGGGCAGCTCATTGTTAGCGCCCGCGTCCGGCGGCCCGAGCGGGGGCCCAGGTGCGCCGCGGAGCCAGCTGCGCCCTGGATAATGGGCCAGGGGGGGCCGGGGGCGCGGTGGCGGCCGAGCCAGATTGGAGGCGGCGACGTGGACGCGGGTGGTCGCCGGCGTCGGAGCCTGCGGACAGCGGAAAAGCGCCGCGTGCATTGGGGGCGGCGCGCTCCGAGCTGCGGGGCGGCGGCGAGGGGCGGCAGAGACCCGCCCACCCGGGTTCAGCGGCGATTCGAGGGGCGGCGGGGAGAGGAGGGTCGGGCAGCGGAGCAGCGCCCCGCACTAGGAGCTGTTAGAGCCAGTAAGTGCAGCACGTTTGCAGGGTGCACGATCGATGGGCGAGGATCCGTGTGTTTCCTCTTGGACACCGGCTATCAGCAGCCCCCAAAGATGTGAAGAGGGCGATCTCATTGACACTTGCGCCGAAAAGAATAAAATAAGGGTCAGCGATGGGGCCCAGCTGGAGTCCATCTATGAGGATCAGCCCCACAAAACAGAATGAAAAATATTCCCCACTGCTCTGTACCAGCCTCTGTAACAAGCCAAACTAGCCATAAATACATTAAAAAACAAAATCCAGTTTATCAGAGCTCTTCTATATTTTCTGTCCATTTTTTCTCCTTCCTTCCTTCCTTCCTTCCTTCCTTCCTTCCTTCCTTCCTTCCTTCCTTCCTTCCTCCCTCCCTCCCTTCCTTCCTTCCTTCCTTCCTTCCTTCCTTCCTTCCTTCTTCCCTTCCTCCCTTCCTTCCTTCCTTCCTTCCTTCCTTCCTTCCTTCCTTCCTTCCTTCCTTCTTTCCTTCCTTCCTTCCTTCCTTCCTTCCTTCCTTCCTTCCTTCTTCCCTTCCTCCCTTCCTCCCTCCCTTCCTTCTTTCCTTCCTTCCTTCCTTCCTTCCTTCCTTCCTTCCTTCCTTCCTTCCTTCCTTCCTTCCTTCCTTCCTTCCTTCTTTCCTTCCTTCCTTCCTTCCTTCTTCCCTCCCTTCTTCCCTCCCTTCCTCCCTCCCTTCCTCCCTCCCTTCCTTCCTCCCTTCCTTCCTCCCTTCCTTCCTCCCTTCCTTCCTTCCTTCCTTCCTTCCTTCCTTCCTTCCTTCCTTCCTTCCTTCCTTCCTTCTTCCCTTCCTCCCTTCCTCCCTTCCTCCCTCCCTCCCTCCCTTCCTTCTTTCCTTCCTTCCTTCCTTCCTTCCTTCCTTCCTTCCTTCCTTCCTTCCTTCCTTCCTTCCTTCTTTCCTTCCTTCCTTCCTTCCTTCTTTCCTTCCTTCCTTCCTTCCTTCTTCCCTCCCTTCTTCCCTCCCTTCCTCCCTCCCTTCCTTCCTCCCTTCCTTCCTCCCTTCCTTCCTTCTTCTTCCCTCCCTTCTTCCCTTCCTTCCTTCTTCCCTCCCTTCCTTCCTCCCTCTCTTCCTTCCTCCCTCTCTTCCTTCCTCCCTTTCTTCCTTCCTTTCTTTCTTTTCTTTCTTTCTTTCTTTCTTTCTTTCTTTCTTTCTTTCTTTCTTTCTTTCTTTCTTTCTTTCTTTCTTTCTTTCTTTCTTTCTTTCTTTCTTTCTTTCTTTCTCTCTTTCTTTCTCTCTTTCCTTCTTTTCCTTTCTTGTTTTTGGTCACACCCAGCCATACTCAGGGATTACTCCTGGCAATGCTCAGGCATTATACGGGATGACGAGGATCAATCAAGGGCCTTATCAACAGTACTATTTCTCCAGCCCCTCTTTTTTAAAAAGTAAATTTGAACTCTTCTCCACCCTGCCCGCTGCTGCCACTTATTTAGAAAAAGAAAACGTACAATATGTTAGGATAAATTTAATCAAGAAGTGATACTTATTCCAAAAACTTTAGTGAAAGAATAAAGATCTTAGGCAGCATAGTACAGGGGTTAAGGAGTCTGCCTTGCATGGTGCCAGCTCTGGTTCAATCCCCACAAATGCCCTCTTTTGCCAGCATTCACCTGCCCTCTTCCCCCAGAATATTGGGGGTGGCTCCAGATTAAAACAATGATTTTTTTAAAATTGGGGTGGAGGGTTAGATTACTTAGGGTGCTAAGGGTTGATGACTCCTGGCTTTGTGCTCAGGGATCACTTCTGGTGATGTTCCTGGGAACATATGGGGAGTCGGGGGACCATATGTGGTCCTGGGATCGTACCCAGGTCAGTCAGCCAACTTCACACACAGCAGGAGCTTTACAAGCTATACTATCTTTTCAGCCCTTAAAGATCTAATAAAAGGGAAAACATTCTGGGTTCCTGAATTCGAGGATTTCATATTGTTAAAATGGTGTTACCATGCAAAGCAACCTATAATTTAATGTCAGCCTTATCAAGACTCCAAAGCCCTTTTTGCAGAATGGACAAAGTGATCCTAAAATCCATCACTGTATCACTGTCATCACTGTCATCCCGTTGCTCATTGATTTGCTCGAACGGGCACCAGTAACCTCCATTGTGAGACGTGTTGTTACTGGTTTTGGCATATTGAATATGCCACGAGGAGCTTGCCAGGCTCTGTTGTGCGGACGAGATACTCTCAGTAGTTTGCTGGGCTCTCCGAGAGGGGCAGAGGAATTGAACCCGGGTCAGCCGAGTGCAAAGCAAACACCCTACCTGCTGTACTATCGCTCCAGCCCTAAAATCCATACGGAATTGTAAATAACTGAAGCTATCTGGGAAGAGAACAAAGTTGGGTGAACACACTACAAAACTCCCTACAAAACTCCAGGTAAAGAGAACAATGTAGAACTAAGGATAGGCAGATCAATGGTGCAAGACTGAGAGTCCGGGAATAAACCCATTTATTCAATATAAATCCATCTAAATGTAAGCGTTGAAACCACAAAGCTCTTAGAATAATACGTCTGGGAAAATCTCCTGAACTCAGAATTGGAAGTAGCTTTTAGGAAATAGCAGCCAAGGGGGCTGGAGCGATAGCACAGTGGGTAGAGCATTTGCCTTGCATGTGGCCAACCCGGGTTCGATTCCCAGCATCCCATATGGTCCCCTGAGCACCACCCGGAGTAATTCCTGAGTGCAGAGCCAGGAGTAACCCCTGTGTATCGCCGGATGTGACTCAAAAAGCCAAAAAACAAAATAGCAGCCAAAACACAAGGAATAAAAGGGAAAAAAATAAGTAGGTCCAGGGAGATTGCTCGAGTCATGCTGAGTTCCATCCCTGTATTACCTGACCCTACCGCCATAAAATCATAGGATGCTGCTCTGTTGGCGTTCTTCTGTCAACTACGAGCCAAAGTGATTCCTGAGTTCAGAGCCAAGAAAATGGGTTGATCATATTCAGGAGCAATTACAGAAGCCCCAAGACAACTGAGGGTAGCCTCTACCAAAATGAATAAATAAGACTGGATCAAAATTTACAAGCTTGATACATCCAAAGATGCTACAAAGAGCAAACAATCTCAATCCACAAAAAAAAAAAAAAAAAAAAAAAAAGAGAATCTTTGCAAACCGTATTTGATAGAGGACTTGTATCGAGAAAAAACATTTTGGTTTTTTTGGGGGGTGTTTGATTTTGGGCCACACCCAATGGTGCTCAGGACTTACTCTTATTCTGTGCTCACTCCTGGCAAACTTGGGGAATCAGCTGCATGCAAGGCAAGTGCCCTACCTGCTATACTTTAGCTCTGGCCCCCAGAAAATATATTTTTTAAAAGGTGTACAAAACTCCTGAACAAAAAGACAAATACCCAGGTAAGAAATGGGCAGAGGACTTGAATCATTATTTCTTTCTTTTCTTTTTTTTTTTTCTTTTTGGGTCACACCCGGCGATGCACAGGACTTACTCCTGGTTCTGCACTCAGAAATTACCCCTGGCGGTGCTCAGGGGACCATATAGGATACTGGGAATCGAACCCAAGTCAGCTGAGTGCAAGGCAAACGCCCTACCTGCTGTGCTCTCGCTCCAGCCCCTTGAATTGTTATTTCTAAAGGGAATGTGGAGTAGTTAGCAAGAGCACGAGAAGATGGTCATTAGGGAAATGCAAATCAAAACCACTACCATGGCTCTCACTTGAAAAAAAAGTAAAAAAAGAAAACAACAGATATTTCTGGTGTGAATGTAAGCTCCAGTCACAGTAGAAAATGTTTTGGAATTCTTGCCAAAGTCTGCAGAGCTGGGCCCTGCGATCACATTCTTGACAATGACAGCGAAAAGGATGCATCAGGAGAGGCTGAAGAGAGGGTGGGGCTAAGGTGCTTGTCCTGCATGCACATTACCCTGGGTTGATCCCTGGCATTGCCTGGCCTGGGAGTAGCCCCAGGAACTGCTGGGTGTGGCTCCCCACAACAGGATGGGCCACAGGAGGCCCACGATAGAAGGTGCATAGAGGGGTGAGGTTGATCCTTAAGAGCGGAGACTCCAACCAATGTGCCTGCATTGGATTTCTGCGTTCATTCTTTTTGTTTTTGTCCTCTTGGAGAGGACCACACCTGGTACTGCTCAGGGGTTACTCCTGACTCTGTACTTAGGGATCACTCCTGGAGGGCTTGGGGGACCATAGGGGATGTTGGGGATCAAACCCAGGTCAGCTGTGTGCAAGGCGCCCTCCCCGCTGTACCGTTGCTCCAGCCTCCCTGCACCCCTGCTCTGAGCTATTTCCAAGAGTTGCAGCTCTGAAATTGGCCATTTATAAGGAACTAATAACACTACACATGGCCTGGTAGAGCGGTGAGGATTGAGTGCATTGATTGGAATAGAGTGCTAGGACAATGTCTGGCAGAGAGAAACCCTTAATCATTTGGTGTTTTTATTGCAAAACTGCCGCTTCCCACTTCATCCTATTGGTTGGTTGTCGCTGTTCCTGGGTGGGCGGTCACTGCCGTGACCCGAGGCTTCCCTTGGTGCATTTGGGGATGGTCGCCATCCCCCCACACCTCCCTCCCATTCAAGTCACACAGGGTTAGTTACAGAGAAACCATCAAGGGTTGGGGGGAGCAATTGCACATAGGTGTGGTTGAACATTATCATAAATAATGAACAGATGCAAAGCCTTTCATTCAGAAGAAATTCTTACTCAAGGACAGGATCTCATCTAAATGCTCAGTGCTCTCAATCCCTGTTAGGAGACCCACCCAAGAGTAGAATTCCATCTAAGGATGAATTGGTTTCTCCTTTCCTTAGCCAGTATCCATTTAAACAGGCATCTGAAATTTCTTTTTTTTTTTCTTTTTTGTCACACCGGCAATGCACAGGGGTTACTCCTGGCTCTGCACTCAGGAATTACCCCTGGCAGTGCTCAGGGGACCATGTGAGATGCTGGGAATCGAACTCGGGTTGGCCGCCTTGCCCGCTGTGCTATCACGCCAGCCTCTCAAATTTACTTCTTGATAATATTTCTAGTCATTTTGTATGGACATAGTAAGATATATATTAAGCTTCAAGGGTGGCTCTTCCTAGGGATATCTCGCTATATATCCCAGACTACAGTTTTCAGGCAGATTAGTCTTTACTAACCCCAGCAGGGTCTTTATTCTGTTACCTTTTTTTGGGTCATGACAGAGTCTGTTCCATGACTGTGCTCTTAACTTATTAAACTTCTTACGGCACTTAGCCTGTCCCTTTTCTATTCCAGGGTAGCTTACAGCTTGCCCTAGGTCCATCCTTGCCCCTTGAAGGGACCCCTTTGGGGATATTAGGAACTAAGGGCAACTGAGGGTTAAATTAAGTAAATATGAAGGATGCCCAGGAGTAAATATTATTCAGAGTCAGTTAACTCCCAGGTTACAAAAGCAAAGCATTGACTATCTTCCTGTGTCTACAATAAGGACACTGTTCTAAAGTAAACAATGCAAAGGAAATAAAGGAAAGAGAAAAACAGTATTTTACTTACATGTACAAAATCCAATCCCTCAGAAGAATTTGACAAGTTACAGGGTCTGATTTTGGGATATAAGTGATTAACAGATAGGGGAAGAAGAACACAAAGGAGAGCTCAAAGATAAACACAGAAGACTGGGAGTGCCTGATGGAATTGAAGTGCCCTGGGAGCACTGTGGTGGGAGTAACTCAGCAAACTTAAGATCCCTGTGGGAGGAGAAAACTCCAACCAATGTTATTTCTTAAAATACTTAGAACTGTAATTCAGCAGGTGCTTGGTTCTGTAGTTCTCATGGGCCTGGCTGTGGAGGTATTCTCTCCCAAATTTTCAGGTATAAATTTACATATAATGTGGTTATCTTACATATGCATTTTAGGTTGCTGGTCTTAACCCTTTGGTCTCGGATCAGCTGAGTGATCTGTGAGCAGTTACAACCATTTATTTTTTGTTTGTTTTGTTCCTGGGGCCACACATCACAGTGCTCAGGGATGACTCCTGGCTCTGTGCTCAGAGATCACTCCTGGCAAGTTTGGGGGACCATATGGAGTGTTGGGGATCAAACTCAGGTCAGCCACATGCAAGGCAAGGGTACTACTGCTTTGGCTCCATACAACCATATCTTAATAGCATCAACAGTAACAATAAAGAAATGGGGTAGAAAGAAGTGCAGTGGATATTGCAAGTAAGGAGGTGGTCTAGTGTGCGGAACTTCTGTTTCCATTTCTGTGCGCATGCAAGGCTATGGTGTAAGACGTGCTTCTTCATGAAGGTTGCAGGAAAGGAAATTTAAAGGCCAGCACCAGGCAGCAGGGACAGGAAGATGTTTAGCATCATTTGTTTTATTATCAGGGAAATGCAAATCAAAAACACAATGAGCTCCCATTGCACACCTGTGGGAATGAACGCCATCCAAAAAACCAAGAGGCATTCTGTATAGTAGGTATGGGGATTATTTTACATAACTAATATTTGCAAACAACCTGGCTGTCTACTGATGGATGAGTAGGTAAAGCAGATGTATATGTATACGAGAAAGTTGGGGCCAGAGCAATAGAACAGTGGGAAGGGCATTTGCCTTGCATGTGGCTGACCCTCATTTGATCCCCAGCATCCTATTTGGTCCTCCAAGCACTGCCAGGAGTAATTCCTAAGCACAGAGCCAGGAGTAATCCCTGAGCATCGCCAGGTGTAACCCCAAAAGCCAATAAAATAAAAAATAAAATAAAAGAGTATATATATGCTATAGAATACTACTCAACTATTAAAAATGATTAAAGTTGGGACCAAGTGATGGTACAGAGGGTAGGGCCCTGGGGATCATTCCTGTGGGGGACTCTATGAGGTACTGAGAATGGAACCCGGGTAGACCCTCCCCACTGTGCTAGCTCTTGGCCATGGGATCCTTTTCTTTTGGCAGGGAAACCACACCTGGCAGTGCTCAGGACTAACTCCTGGCTCTGTGCTCACAAATCACTCCTGGTTGGCTATCGGAACCATATGAAATGCCAGGAGTCAAACCCAGGTGGCCGCAGGCATGCAAGGCAAATTCCCTCCCCACGGTCTGTGGTTCCAGCCCCTGCACCCTCTTCAAATAGGAAGAATATTGACCTTTTGTCTGTTACACGTGTTGCAAATATTTCTCTCTTCTTTATCATTTACCTTCCAACTTTATAGTATACTTTGTCATTCTTTGTGGTTCAAACATTCTGAGCACTTTTTGTCTTCAGATGTGTTCCTTTTCCTTTTACGACTGCTGGAACTTGTTGAGGGTCACTTAGAAAACCTTCCTTTTGTGGACTTTTGGGCTTTGTGTACTGCCAGTGGCAGATGGTAATGAATGTGCTTATTGCATTCTGTGTCCCCCCCCCCCGTTTTTTATCTATCAACATGGTATAATAATGTCTACTTTTGGCAAGTCTTCCTTTGCATCAGGAATGCAGAGAGAGGGAAAGTGAGGGCACCCAGGGGGTCTGAGAAGGTGGTGGAAGAGTGGGGAGGGGGGTCGAGGGATGTAGAGAGGGGTGAGCAGGGACAGGAGTCTAAGACCTTGAATGAAAATCTAGGTTGAGTTTGCCGCAACCCTGAGCAGGCATGTTAAAGTCTTGAACAGGAATTTCATTTATCTTTCTTCAAAACTCACTTTCTTCTTTACAAGCTCTCTGGAGTGGCTGGTCCCACATTTGGAAGACCATAAAAATCTCCTGCCAGATCCAAAATGATGGGGGTGGGGGCAAGGGATTGGAAAATAAGACCTCAGCTCCAAAATATGTCTCCTTCTGAGTGCACTTGAATCTGTATTCCAGGCTCCATAGATCAAGTGTTTAGATTAAAAAAAACAAACTCAAGGAATATGAAAAACAACAACAACAACAACAACAACAACATAAAACAATTTAGAAAAAAAGGTAAAAAAATTTTTTCTTTTTATATAAAAGAACATTCTCAGGAGAGCAATTTGAGTTCCTTCTCCACATTCCACCTTCCTAAATACACACACACACACACACACACACACACACACACACACACACACACACACACACAGAGGCCAGACAGTTAAGTGTAAAAGCACCTCCACTGCGTTCTCCTTAAAACTGCTTTGGAAGTGCAGAGGACTGGATTTAGGGGGTTCCGCAGTCCAGAGCCTGGAATGTTCCCCGAAGCCCTTGGCCACCACTGTCCCCGACTTCAGCCTGCCCTGGGCCTCTGCCTCCCCTCCCTCTCTCTGCAGCTTCCTCTATGGGGCTTCTAAAAAGTCACTAACTGGGGCCAGAGCGATAGTACAGCAGGGAGGGCACTCGCCTGGCACATCAGTGACCCAGGTTCTATCTCCGGCACCCCATATAGTCCCCTGAGCACCTGGGTGCAGAGTGATCTCGGGGTTTGGCCCTCAAACAAAACTAAAACCAAGTTTCTCCAAGAGAGCATCCGATTGGTGCAGCTGCAGCTGGTGACGGGTGTCCTTAAGGAATGTCTCACTGGGCCCCCAGCCTGCCCAAGCCACACCCCACCGCTGCTGCCAACTCCACCACTTCGCTAATACAGTAATATTCTCTGCAGAGACACCAAACTGAAAAATTTCAGGAACTCCCAAGTGTTGAGACTGAAAACTCTGGGGTCTTCTCAAAGTTGGGGTAGACAACCTCCTCCAAGACCCCCACACACTCCCATACTTCTAGAAGCCCTGGCACCTCCAAATCCCTCAATACTGAAATTCTCCTAGGAGCACACCAAATTAGATGGGAAAGTGACTTGAAAGCCAACTAACCTCAACAAAATAAACAATAGCACAGAAGGCTCAACTAGCAATAAACACTGACTTTTAAACCTACTGATTTTATATTTTATTTTATTTTATTGTATTTTTGCTTTTCAGGTCACACCCGGCAATGCTCAGGGGTTACTCCTAACTCTGCACTCAGGAATTACTCCTGGCAGTGCTTAGGGGACCATATGGGATACTGGGAATCGAACGCGGGTCGGCCACATGCAAGGCAAACGCCCTACTCGCTGTGCTATCACTCCAGTCCCCCCTACTGATTTTAATATTGGAGCTTTGTTAACAAAGTAGCTGCCAAAGCATGATTAAGATGAGCTGCCAAAGCATGATTAAGATGAGAAGGGAAGAAAAGGAACTGACAGTGATTAACTACACATGCACTTGGTGATTTTTAATGAGGGGGTCGAACTGGGTGGGTCATACACTAGGAAGCACCTACCACTGGACTTGTTCTTCGGCCCCTGAGGGGTTATTCTTGCTCAGGTGTTCCTGCATATTTATTTATTTGGTTTTTGGACCAGACTCAGGCCTGACTCCTGGCTCTGCACTCAGGAATTACTCCTGGTGGTGCTTGGGGGACCATATGGGGTGCCAGGGATTGAATCCAGGTCAGCTGCGTGCAAGGCAGGGCAAAACACTGTACTATTGTTCTGGCCCCTCTCCTTACATATTTAGAATTCTTGCTCTTTGTCCTTACATATTTATAAAGTTGCTTTTGTTGCAATTGCAGGAGAAAATATTGAAGTGAGGTTTTGTGGGCTGAAGGGGGTGGAACTGAGAGAAGAAAGGTCAATTCAAGGGGCAAATTCAAGGTGGGTCAGCCTGTCTTCTTCTCCTTCTGCTGTTACTGCTCCACCTCTCTACTCCCGTGTCTTTCTCACTCCTTATATCCTTCTCTCTCTATTTTCCCTCCTTATCTTCCTCTCTCCCTCCCTTTCTCCCTCTGTCTCTGTCTCTCTGTCTCTCCCTCCCTCTCTCTGTCTCTGTCTCTCTCTTCCCCCCCTCCCCTTGCAATACTGGGAATCAAACCTATGGTCTCAAGTGCAAGACAAGTGCTCTAACCACTGACCCACATTTCTATCTGTATTCTCTAAGTTTCCTTCCAGAGTTGACTTTGGGGACAGCAGGGGAGTGCTGTGGATTTTTTGTTCTGTTTTGCTTGTGATGAAGGAAGTGAGGTCCCTTTCAAACCTCTAATACACACGTTTGCCGGAGAATTCAAATCAGGATATTCCAAACTACCATTTCTTGAAAAATTCTGTCCTTATTTCAATGAAAAGAATTCATTTGTACAGTATTGTTGTTTGGGGGTGTCAGGGGTTGCTTGGCCAAAGTCCTCACCTGCTTGTGGCAGTTCCCACACACCTGCTGGTGATGTGCCTTCAGTGTGATGCCCTATCACACCCAGAAGAATGTGTGTGTGGTGGCGGCGGGGGGGGGGGTGTCCCCTGACGGTCACACTCATACAAGGTGAGGACCTCTACCTCTGAGCCATGGTTTTGGGGCTGTCTTTTGATTCTTAACAATCTTTTAGATTATGCCATATAAAAAATTTTTTATTGATTGAGATTCTATGAGTTACAATGCGGTCAATGATGACACCATTTAAAAAATACCTAGCATCACTATTATTAAAACCACCACAACGATGGGTTCTATATAATTTCTAATCTAAGTGTGTTAACCAGGTTCCCAGCAAGGATCTGTCCCATTTGGGGACAATCTAATAAAGTATTTACAAAATTACAAGGGCAAGGGCCAGAGAGACAACACAGAGGTGAAAGCACCTGTCTTGCATGCGGCTGACCCAGCTTCGAGTCCCTGAGTACTGCCAGGGCCTCTCCTGGACATAGAGCCAGGAATAGCCCCTGAGCACTGTCATATGTGGCAGTGGCCCAATCCCCATCCTCCCCTAAAAAAGAAGCAAGTCAAACCATATGCCTAAAATGAGAGAGGGAAAGAAAAAGAGAGAGAAAGAAGAGAGGTGCCTGTCACAGAGGCAGACAGGTGGGGGTGGCTTGAAGGGATGGGAAGAAACTGGGTCCACTGATGCTGGGAAATTACACTGGTGGAGGGATGGGTGTTGGAACATTGCATGAATGAACCCTATCATGAATAGCTTTGTAATGCTCTATCTCACAATGATTCAATAAAATAATAATAATAAAGAAACAAGTCATAAGTGCTGTCCACATTCCCTGTAGGTGGAGGAGAATAGCTGAACTCCACTTATTTATTTGAAAAAACTGTAATTAATTATTTTATTTTATTTTATTGACCATACCTGGCAGTGCTCAGGGCTTACTCCTGACTCTGCGTTCAGGATCATTCCTGGCAGAGCTCAGGGGACCATATGGGATGCCAGGGATCAAATCCAAATCGGCCATGTACAAGGCAAATGCCCTCCCTGCTATACTATCAGCCACTAAATTTTTTGAGTTGTAGTGTAGGTAAAAGTTTAGTGTAAATTAAACTAATTTTAGTAGAAATTGTAGTTTAGGTTCGAGGCTCGTGCATGAAGGAACCAGCAGAGGATCCTGGGTTTTCGGACCCGGGACCAAGATCTCCAAGGCTGCTCGGATCAGGACTGGGCCTTTTCCACCCAGATTCCCCATTTTCCAGTAGCCAGGCAGTCACAGCCAGAAACTGCCCCCAGCACCATATAATCCCATCAAAGGCCAACAGCCAGAGACTAAGCTCCCGGAAGCTTGGGGTGGGATGCAATGCGGCCACTGGACATCTGATAGCCTAGTTCTTCCTCTTGGAGAACCTGGCAAACTACCGAGTTTACTGCCCGCACGGGGAAGAGCCTGGCAAGCTCCCCGTGGCGTATTCACACGCCAAATACAGTAACAATGACCCTGAAGAGCCTCTAATGCAGCACCACTGGGAAGAAGGAGTAAAGAGAGGCTGCTAAAATCTCAGGGCTAAGATGAATGGAGACATTACTGGGCCCGCTTGAGCAAATTGATGATCAAAGGGATGACAGTGACAGTGATAGTGACAGATTAGGTAACATAGTTACATTAGTGTTAACATTTATTTGGCTTAAGCTCCATTTTTTCCCCTGTTTTTTCTTTTTTCTGCGGGGGTGGGGGGTCATGCACACAAATGGCATAGAAAAGGTCCTGGGGCTATGCCTAGGGGTCACTCCTGGAAGTGCTTGGGGACCATGTACAGCACTGGAGATTGGAGCTGCATTGGAGATCAGTTGCATGCAAGGCAAGCTCCTTACTTAACCCCTGTACTAGTTCGTTGGTCCTTAAACTCCATTTCTTAAGGAGAGGATTAGCAAAGAATTTGTGAACATAATTTAAACTACCACATCTGGCCATAATAATATAAAAATATTTTGATTATTATGATTAAAGAGTTTGGAAAATATTTGAAACTACACTGAAACTTAGCCATCACCAAAGTAGGAGAAATCTCCCCAGCATACTGTTCTCTGATGAAAGGAGCTATTAACTCAGGGAGCTAGTTCTCAGACACCTATGAAGAGGGGACTCTATGATCTACAGAGAGATAATGCTAGGGAGAGAATGGGGACCCCAGGAGATCAAGTTATCTGGTCCAGGGAGATGCATGCTGGGGACAGATCTGTCGGGTCTGGCAGAAATAGCTATCAAAATTACCCATTTTCCTCTGAGTGGTACAGGCCCTGCAGAAGGCAGTGTTCTAGGCAATAAACACGAGTACTTTCAGTAAATTTAAAGAACCATCTAGTTAATCTCCCATAATCACTAATTTGAGATGGCATCTGTGTTTTATGAGTGTGGCCACGTGACATGTGTCTGAGTGTTTCCAGACTAGTAAAACCAGGGACTGGCTGGCCCCGAAACTGGAGCTCTCTTCCTACAGAGTAATAACCATGGCCCGAGTCGACCTTGATCTCACCTTTTGTCACTGCAGAGCTCCTTCTAGAAAAATTCATTGCACCCCATAAGGAAGATGAGTCACCAGCAGCAATACTGATGCCATCCGTGGAAATTCGTCCGGGTTCTTGCTCTTATTATCTTCACTCAACCTGCATGGGCTGGTTCAGAAGCATAACTGTAAAAACTGCCACCAGTGTTTCATTATCAGTTTCTGAGGGATACAGACTTCATCACATTGGATTAAGTGATCTATTTTAAACAAGTTACCAAGGACATTGTCCTGATGAAACAAGAACAATGCTAGCTCTGTACATTATATTTTTTTCCCCAGGGAATAATAGGGCTCTGCTTATTTGATTAAAAACTAGTGCAAACAGCTCAGATGTTCAGTGATAAGGAATAGGTAGTTTGAACTGTCCTATCATGGAATACTATTAAACTGTAAAAAGGATACATGTGCTCTTCTTTATAACCCGTTGTTCACCCAAAAGACTGTGATGATGGAAATACATAACGCTGTTAATATGGGAGTCAACAGTCGCAGTAACTTATGTGCAAGTAAACTGTTGTTAGTTCAGCCAAAGAACTAAATACTAATTTTATTAATTGTAGTTAAATCACCATGTAGTTAGTGATTAGCCTATGGGACAGTGTCCTACACTGAATGATAGATTCTTAAGGGAACAATAAAGAGTGTGGGCCAGTGTATATTGTTACTTTCCTGTGAACTGAAAGGAGGGAACTCAAAACATAATTTATGTGTGCAAATTTGCACACAAGTACTGGGAGGCTAGATTTTTCCTTTAAAAACAGCTTGCCCTTTGAACAAGGAGGACGGGGTAGGTGGCAGGAAGTGTAAGAGGACTCCTAATGTGGACTTTAGGTGCTGTTTTAATTTTTAAACCTTGAAAATGTGTTATTGGGGCTGGAGCAATTGCACAGTGGGTAGGGTGTTTGCTTTGCATGCGGCCAACCCGGGTTCGATTCCTCCATCCCTCTTGGAGAGCCCGGCAAGCTACCAAGAGTATCCTGCCCGCACGGCAGAGCCTGGCAAGCTCCCCATGGCATATTTGATATGCCAAAAACAGTAGCAACAAGTGTCACAATGGAGATGTTACTGGTGCCCACTCAAGCAAATTGATGAGCAACGGGACAACAGTGCTACAGCACTACTCAATAAAACTGAATAAAATAAAATAAAAATTTGAAGGAAAAGGGGGGGATTCATATGAGGAAAAAGCAGCTTCTGTCTCTCTGTCTGTCTGTCCCTGCCTCTGTGTCTCTGCTCATTAACCTTCTACCATTGGAGCACTGAGAAAGGCAAGACAACATGTCATCACATTTCTTTTTTGCCTTTGTTGCCTGCAAGGGCAAAATGCAATTTAGTGCTTAGCTACAATATTTTTAATTTATCTACATTTCTAATAGAACCTGCTTGCCAAGTTCCAACCCTTCCTGGCTTTTGCAAATTTATCCTTCTTTCTGCCTTTCTTTGCCAACCTGTTCTGAGACCAGGTAGTCAAGAAAGAAGAAGGAAAAAAATACATAACAGATGAGGTTAAGAACACAGAAAAGTGGACACTCATATATTTCTGATAAAAGTTTAAAAATAAAAATGCTAATCTTTCTAGAATATGATTTGGATTGGAGTGTCTATCATTGTTTTCAATGTATGTAGTCTTGAATTAAAAAATTCTAGGCATGTGCCTTACAAAAAAAATACTTGCAGAATTCATAAGCTACAAGTTCAAAGGCCATTCATTGTGCATTATGAATAACTTGGAAATATGTCCTTTGATCAATGCCCATGAATGGGCAGTGCTAAGTAATTATGAAAAAAAATGTTAGCGCTAAAACCAGTGAGGTAAAACTGTGTTTACTGACCTCTAGCAGTGATTAAGAATGTACAGCTGCAATGCTCTAAATTTTTGGCCTGGAAGTCCTTGATATTCTTAGAAATTATTGAGAATTTAAAGATTAAAAAGGTTAAAGTTAGGGAGATATTGGTATTTACCACATTAGAAATTAAAACAGACTTTGAAATAAAAAAGTTAAAGACATTAAATAAAAAAAAGAAATTCAAACGATTCAAAACTAAGAAATTTCAATTTTTAGAAAAGTATTTATTGATTTAAAGAAACAGCAATAGCCGCCTTTCTTGTTTAAGTAAGTCACGTCCTTTTTGTGAAAATTGATCATAACAAAATATAACTTAATGGGAAGGCTGGCATTGCCTCACTTTTCTGCCTTTTCTGCAAATGTGTTTAATATCTGGCTTTGTAGGAGACAGCTGGAATCTCCTGTCTGCCTCTGCAATCTGTTGTGAGAGGCTGTTTCGACTGAATAGATGAAGAAGATCTTCTCTTAGAGTTGAGAAAGGAATGTTTATTGCAGTGGCCTTCTTGGGGAACCGTGAATATTCAGGTGATTAGCTAGTTCACAGTTCAATAAGTGGTGGCTCCTGAAGGGTTAACAGCAATGTAAATCCTAGAGTCACATCAATAGACTCTGCCAGTGCCCCTGCATTGAAATCCACCAGTCAAGCATCCACTTGAAATAATTTTTTTTCAGAGCTAGGGATTGAATCCACAGCTCACACATGAATGATTCTTTTACCCACGCATGATTTTGTAACATCACACACTGTTCACTGATTTATACAGTCCTTTCTACTATGGGGGCTGGGGGAGGGATTGGGGGATTGGGTCATACCTCTTGGTGCTCAGGGCTGACTCCTGATTCTGTGCTCAGGGCTGACTCCTGATTCTATGCTCAGGGCTGACTCCTGATTCTGTGCTCAGGGCTGACTCCTGATTCTGTGTTCAGGGATTATTCCTGGCAGTGCTCATGGGACCCCTGGGAGCAAAGTGGGGTTAGTTTTTGCACAAGATACTTCCTTAACTCCTGTACAATTTCTCCAACCCAGATCTTCTACTCTTGACATATTTTATTAACAACAGCAATAAAATACTGCATTTATTAATAGCATTATAATATCACAAAATCAAATGTCAACCACACATCGACCATTCGAAAACTGCTGATGTGGGACATAATTCCATTTGTATTGAAAAAAAAATTTGCGGAAAACTTGAATTCCATCATTAGGAATAAATTGCCCAGTTCCCTTAAAAGGACAGGTGTGTCACGTGCATTTTCAGAAAACATCTGAAAACCCCCCAGAGCCGAGCCACCAGTTGCGCCTCAGCTATTATTTCAAACAAAGATGGTGTTCTCTTGGGGTGGAGGGGGGGGACAAGCAGACAGTTGGATTCCTGAGAGTCCAGTTGCTACCAGCGCTTCTTCTCGGCCACAGCTGGCCTTGGACGGCACTTCCAAGAGCCTGTGTGTGCGTCTCAGCTCAGAGACAGAATCTTACAAAAACAGCTTCTCCCAGCTTGAACTGGAATGAAGGATCTTTCCTGGCTCAGCCAGGGGGTTCTCAAGGAAGCAGGTATTTCTGATATTCCATGTGTGCAGCGGTGCTGGATTCAGGAGCCACAAGGAACCCTTGGGTGCCACCATCCTTGTCGACGACATCAGCAATTTTACTGGCTTTTGCTCTTGGTAGCAGTGGTGCAAATGTCACTACTACTGAACTAGGGCCTGATGTCCTAGTATTGTCACCTTTCACCCTTGGACCCTCTAAAAGGGGTCTCGCTTTAAGGACAATTCATTATACACCCGCCTTTAAGGAATATTGATGTTGCATACAACCCTCGCCCCTCACTTTTTTTCCAGTTAAGATTTGAGCCATCTTCTTCTGAAGAGAGGGAAGAAAGCGCGGGCAGTGACGGCCTCCAGCAGTAGGAAGTGATAAAAGGGTGTTTACTTTCTTCATCTACTTTTCTATTTTTTGAATCCTTTACGGGGAGTATGGCTTTCTTAGGTAATTAAAACCAGTAAAGAGAGACAGGGATTAAATTAAGTTTCCATGATAAACACCAATTATAAGACACTGGGAGGACGCAGAACACCCCTTCCAACTATTTTCACACTGAAACTCCGAAGAGATTGGAGACATAAAGCAGGGGGCTTAAATTATTAAAAACCCCAACAAGACAAAACAGAACCCTTACCCCGAGAAACGCCTCATTCCTCACAGGGCAGCAGGAAGGAAACGTGGGTGTGCAGGAAAGTGGGGGGCCCCCCAACAGAGCCAGGTACCTGAAGTGAATGACCCCCGCAGCTACCTCGAAGGCAGTTTGGAAATAAATCTAAAACACATTCTCTCTAGGAGGCCGCAGGCTTAGACCCGAAGAGTGATTTGACACTTTAGAAAGCTCGCAGCCTCTTTCCCAGAGGAAATTGGAAATCAGGCCCGGCACCCAGGCCTACAGAGCAGGTATTGAGTTTCCCTGTGGTGCTGTAAGCCTCCCAGCTCCACGCCCGCCTCCCACCCGAGTGAGTGGTCGTGGTTGCGGGAGCCTGCACCCCTGCTCTCTAGGCCCCTCACTGACACTCCTGCTGGAGGCAACTCTGGGGCCCAAAACACCCCGGTCAGCCAGTTACACTCGAGCTTAAGCGAGTCCCCTCCGCTGAGCTCCCTCCCTGTGCATTTGTTTCCTGGGCTCTTTTCTGCAGCTCCAACACGAGCCTGGCTTACACGCAAGGCCGCAACCGTGGGGACACATCTGCACTAGACGGTGCTCATGAGATTTCTGAGACCTTGTGTCATGTGTGGCTCTTCTCTCCCCTCCCTCCCTCCTCCTTCCCTCCTTCCTTCCTCCCTCCCTCCCTCCCTCCCTTTTCTCTGCAGGCTGCGTGCAAGGCAAGCACCCTATTCATGATGCTACCGTTCTGTCCCCCATAAATCTGCTTGCTTCCTTCCTTCCTTCCTTCCTTCCTTCCTTCCTTCCTTCCTTCCTTCCTTCCTTCCTTCCTTCCTTCCTTCCTCCCTCCCTCCCTCCCTCCTTCCTCCTTCCTTCC
This sequence comes from Sorex araneus, assembly GCF_027595985.1. Taxonomy (NCBI): domain Eukaryota; kingdom Metazoa; phylum Chordata; class Mammalia; order Eulipotyphla; family Soricidae; genus Sorex; species Sorex araneus. Next base: position 39,137,265 of record NC_073303.1, on the reverse strand, counting down.
TCCCTCTCTTCCTCCCTCCCTCCCTCCCTCCCTCCCTCCCTCCCTTTTCTCTGCAGGCTGCGTGCAAGGCAAGCACCCTACTCATGATGCTACCGTTCTGTCCCCCATAAATCTGCTTCCTCCCTCCCTCCCTCCCTCCCTCCCTCCCTCCCTCCCTCCCTCCCTCCCTTCCTTCCTTCCTTCCTTCCTTCCTTCCTTCCTTCCTTCCTTCCTTCCTTCCTTCCTCCTTTCCTTCCTTCCTTCCTTCCTTCCTTCCTTCCTTCCTTCCTTCCTTCCTTCCTTCCTTCCTTCCTTCCTTCCTTCCTTCCTTCCTTCCTTCCTTCCTTCCTTCCTCCTTTCCTCCTTCCACCCTCCCTCCCTCTCTTTTCTCTGCAGGCTGCGTGCAAGGCAGGCACCCTACTCATGGTGCTACCGTTCTGTCCCCCATAAATCTGCTTCTCTCTGCTATGTCAGAGCAAAGAAGTTATTGCTGCTTTCTAGGCCCTGTGAAGAGGAGTGGAGTCTACTGTCACCTCCCAAATGCTTCCCTCATCCCCCAGCACCCCCCCCTCAGCCCCCACTTCTGCGTTCTGTGAAAGTGCTCCTTGAAAGCACGGGAGCAGAAACTCCAGGGGCCTGGGGATTCCTGCTTTCAGCTCCTGAATTGGAGGGAACGCACCAAAGGCTCCCAGCAGCGTGCCCCTCCCCCCCTTGCCCCTGACCTGGGGGAGATCAAACAAAGAGGCCGCGGAGGAAGGCTGGGCTGGGTTAAGTCCCCGGCTGCACGTGATTACAAAGTTCCTGTGACCGGAAGACTCGAAGGGAACGTGGCGGGATGGACTCTGAGTGCCTGAGACACGGGACACGCACCCCGCACACCTCTAGTCCTGCACACATTTACACACGCGCACGGACACGCACGCACAACTGTGAGCTGCTGACACCCCATCTCCCTAGACGCCTTCTTTAGGTGTTTGCTCTATACATAAGGAGGATGGAGAGACCGAGAAACGTTTATAAGTTCAAGGAAAGAACGGGACTTTCTGCCACGTCTGTCTTCCTCCAGAGTCTGATTTCTCCAGGGCAAGAGTCTCAGCCGGTCCCTCTATTGTATAATTTTCTTCCCTTTTGCCAAGCCTGCCACACGTTCCAGACCTTGCAAAATGTTGTTTGCAGCACGTTAGCATGAATAATGGGCAACAACAACAACAAAATAAACATCCCACCGTGGTTCAAGATGTGTTTTTAAAAGGGAATGGATGGGGGCTGGAGAGACAGTATAGTGGGTAGAGCACTAGCCTTGTATGTGGCTGACCGGGGTTCAAACCCTGGGACCCCATGTGGGCCACGTCCAGGATATCCTGAGTGCAGAGCCAGGAGTAAGCCCTAAGCATTGCCTGGTGTAACCCAAAAACCAAAAATAAACAAACCAATGGAATGGGATGGATTTTTCTCCATCAATTGTCACCAAGTCACTCAATCATCCTGTCTCTATTTACTCCTCTTCATTCAGAAAGGATGACCCTGGGTAAGTATTTCCTGTCAGCAAAATAAGAGTGGGCTCTTTCTTTCTTTCCCTCCTTCTTTCTTTGAATCTCCATGATTTACAAAGTGATGAAGTTATAAAAGATCCAGTTTCAGGTAGACAGTGTTCCAACACCAATACTTGCACCGGTGTCTGCTTCCCTCTACCCAGGCCCCAGTTTCCCTGAGCAAACTTTTAAAATGATGTAATCTTAAGATTATGTAAGGGTCTGAGAGATAGCAGAGCAGGTAAGTCATTTACTTTCACAGGCCCTGCCTGGGTTTAATTCCCAGCGTCCCACATGGTCCCTTGAGGTTTGTCAGGAGTGATTCCTGAGCACAGAGCCAGGAGTAAGCCCAGAGTACCACTGGGTATGACTTTGCCCCACAAAAAGAGAAAAAGAACCCAAAAAAGTCACCAGCTCAGGACAGAGAGATAACATGAGGAGGGAAGGTGCTTGCCTGGCATGCTGCTGGTTCAGGTTTGATCCCCAGCACCCCTTGTGGTTCCCTGAGTCCAGCCAGGAGTGATCTCTGAGCACAGAGTCGGGAGAAATCCCTGAGCACAGCCAGCTGTGGCTCAAAGAAAGAAAGGAAGGAAGAAAGAAAGAAAGAAAGAAGGAAGGAAGGAAGGAAGGAAGGAAGGAAGGAAGGAAGGAAAGAAGGAAGGAAGGAGGGAGAAAGGGAGGGACAGTGGGATAGAGGGAGGAAGGGAGGGAGAAAGTGAGGGAAGGAGGGAGGAAGGAAGGAGTAAAGAGGGAGGAAGGAGGGAGGAAGGCCTGAGCAAAGCGGGCCTGAGCAACAGTATCAAGGGTAGGAGCTTGCTTTGCATGTAGCTGACCCAGGTTAGAATTCCTGTCACCATATGTGATCCCTAAAGCCCTGTCAGAAGTAATTCCTGACTGCCTTGAGCACAGAGTCAGGAGTAACCCCTGAGCACTGCTAGGTGTGGCCCTCAATATATACCAATCACTGTATCACTGTCATCCCGTTGCTCATTGATTTGCTCGAGCGGGCACCAATGACGTCTCCATTGTGAGACTTGTAACTGTTTTTGGCATACCAAATATACCACGGGAAGCTTGCCAGGCTCTGCCATGCGGGCAGGATACTCTCAGTAGCTTGCTGGGCTCTCTGAGAGGGGCGGAGGAATCGAACCCGGGTCAGCCATGTGCAAGGCAAACGCCCTACCCTCTGCGCTATCGCTTCAGCCCAATACATACCAATAAATACCAAAAAGAAATAGAAAACAAATGACAGAGGCAGGGAGACAGGCATCAGCTCTCTCTGGCCTCCAACTCACAAGTAGGCTTCCAGTTACTGCCTGAGGCCACCGGGAGTCTCTGAGACTGTGGATGGGGGGCCCGCCCCAGCACTGTGCCATCCTGCCCGGGTACCATCGCACAATTATGAGACGGGCCATCCAGGCCCAGAGACTCCAGTCATGTGCTCACGGCCACCTGGTAAGTGAGTGGCAGAACCGACCCCAGATTCATGGACACTGCCTCTCCATGGCGCCTCCTTGCTGCCCACTCCGCACCCCTGGGACCCATTTGTGTTGTCTCCATCTCTCAGTGCCCCCCCCCCCCCCCGGAGCTGTTGGTAGGGAGGGAGCAGGTCAGGCTTGTCTGTGCCATCAGGGTTTCCTGTCTCTGCCGGGGTAGACTGCTGGCATCAGGCAATCCTCCTGCAGGGAGAAGCCTGCACCTCGGCTGACGATTCCCCAGGAACAGGCGCCTGGGGCAGGCTGAAGGGGCACAAACCCGACGGTCAGGAGACTTCATGGTCCTTCAGAAGGGTCTCAGTTTCCCAGGAGATACCCCTTAGTAAAGGGGTGACTTTCACCAGACACGAAAGCTGGTAACTATCTCACGGTGATTCAATAAAATTTGAAAAAAGGGGGTGGTGGCTTTCTTGCCTTTCCTTTCTCGTGACCTCACTTCCTCCCCTGGAGCCTCTGGGGTCATCTCCCCAATAAATAAATACCACTAAACCTGTGTCAGGGTCTGCTTTAGGGAGGGCCAAGTGAAGATAGTCACCTCCATGCCACTGCCATTGTCACCACCATCATCACCACCATTACCACCACTATCACCACGACCATTACCACTCTCACCACCCACCACCATCACCACCATCAGCACGACCATCACCACCATTACCACCACTATCACCACCACCACCATTACCACTCTTACCACCCACCACCATCACCACCATCAGCATGACCATCACCACCATTACCACCATCACCACCATCACTACCACCATTACCACCATCACCATCACCATTACCACCATCACTATCACCATTACCACCATCACCACCATCACCACCACCATTACCACCATCACCACCACCATCACCACCATCACAACCATCATCATCATCATCACTACCACCATCACCACCATCACCACCACCATTACCACCATCACACCACCATTATCACCATCACTATCACCATCACCACCATCACTATCACCATTACCACCATCACCACCATCACCACCATTACCACCACCACCACCACCACCACCACCATCACCCAAATAATGGAGAAATAATCAGGGCCAGGTGACAGACCATTTATAGCCATACCCTTTGGAAAACTCCACTCACTGGGCAAACTTTCTCTGTACATGTTCTCTGCAGACACTTTCAGATTAGGGGGCTGGAAGGACAATAGGGCAGGGAGGGCACTTGCCTTGCATTGGCTGACCTAGGTTTGGCCCCTAGCACCCATATAGTCCCCTGAGCCTTCCAGGAGTGATCCCTGAATGCATAGCCAGGAGTTGGCTCTGCACACAGCCAGGTGTGACCCCTAACCAATGACTAAATCAATAACCTTCTGAATTAGACAGGACTGATGCATTGAGATGTAGTCCCCATGGGTCAGTTGCAGATGGCACTAGAAGGGCCTTGATTCCCAGTCCAAAAAGATCTCTGAGAAGCAAAGTAAGTTGCAGAGGAAATGATTTCTTTCTTTCTTTCTTTCTTTCTTTCTTTCTTTCTTTCTTTCTTTCTTTCTTTCTTTCTTTCTTTCTTTCTTTCTTTCTTTCTTTCTTTCTTTCCTCCCTCCCTCCCTCTGTCCCTTCTTTCTTTCTTTCTTTCTTTCTTTCTTTCTTTCTTTCTTTCTTTCTTTCTTTCTTTCTTTCTTTCTTTCTTTCTTTCTTTCTTTCTTTCTTTCTTTCTTTCTTTTCTCTCTCTCTCTCTCTCTCTTTTTCTTTTGAGAGCCACCTATGGAGCAAGATCTGTATGGGATGGCAATCAGTGAGCAGACAGGAGACTCAGGTCCTCCCACCAGGGGAGCTACAACTCCTTAGGTCACAGTGCTCCTGAGGCACTCCCGTTCCTCTGTGTTTATCTGTAACCTCTTCTCTTTGCTCTGTTTCCTCTATCGTTTAATCATCATTATTCCCGAATCAGACCCCATTATGACTTATAAGGTCAGATTCTTCGAAGGACTCCAAATTTTGTATTTGTACATGAAATATTGCTTTTCCCTTCCCCTTATGGCCTTTGCATAGTTTACTTTAGAGCAATGTTCTTTTTGTATAGACACAGGAAGACAGTTAATGCTGTGATTTTGTAACTTGAGAGTTAATTGAGTCTGGATAATATTTACTCCTGGGCATATTTACTCAACTAAGCCTCAGTTGCCATTAGTTCCTAGCACCCCAAAAGCAGGGTCCCGACAAAGGGACTAGATGGTCACCAGGCAAGTGGTAAGCTACCCTGACATGGAAAGGGGACAGGCCAAGTGCCACAAAACTTATAATAAGTTAAGAGAATAGTCTTGGCTGAATTCTGTCATGACCCTAAGAGAAATGACTGGACAAGGACCTGCAGGGATTAGGAAGGACTAATCTGGCCTGAGACTGCAGTCTGGGATCTATAGTGAGATGTCCCCAGGAGAACCACCCTATAAGCTTGATATATCCCTTACTGTGTCCATACAAAATGACTAGAGAGATTATTAAGAAATAAATCTAAGATAATTGTTTATGGACTAAGGAAGGGAGAAATATGTCCTTAGATGAAATTCTGCCCTTGAGTGGATGTCCCAGCAGGAGATCTTTGTCTTAGAAGAGCTTCCTGGGAAGGAAGGGAAGGGCTTTACATATGCGGATTGTGCTATCTGACCTATGGATAGTTGCTACCCCCCATGCTTGGAGGTTGAACTCTAGACTAAGGCTGCGAGATGGAGTGCGGGGAGAGTCGCATGAAGGACAAAAGGAGACAGGAATGAGTGGAGTGTGAGACTGGGATGCAGCGCGCAGTGGGGTTGTAATAGGTGTGTGGGAAATGGAACAAACGGCGGGACGGAGATTGTAATGAACAGCAACTAATCACCAACCAGCTTAGCGGCCCTGTTCCCTCCTTCATGCATCTGTTGGTGGCGGCTGCAGGCCGCGGTGGGGAAGCGGCCCATGGCCACCAAAAGCACGTGCTGGGAGAGAGTCCACACCATTTATTTACTGGACACACAATAGTGATTATATTTGTGGTGGTGGTAACAGTGGTCGTTGATGGTGGTAGCAGTGATGGTGTTGGTTTTGGTGATGCTGGTGGTAATTGTGATGGTGGGGGGTGGTCATGATGGTGGCAGTGAGGGTGGTGGCTGTTGGTGAATGAGTTGGTCCATGGATGCTTGAGACAGGGGCAGTTGTTAGAACCTGGGGATCCGGTCTCAAGATCCAACTCTCTCTTCACGCCCGACACTAAAAGGTCTCTGAGGGGTGGGGGTGGTCAGAGGAAGGAAGGTGGATTTGAACAGTTTGTGTGCTTTAATCCAAGCTCCCAGCACCGTGGTCTGATTTTTCACCAAGGAACAAACCCTTTCCAGTGGCAGAGAAGAAAGATGTTGGCAAGAGGTTTAGAAATGCATATGGACTTGGGGTCCCGCCAGGAGGACATTTCTTAGAACACGCTTGTGTTCTCATAAAAATTCCTGCCGATTCTTACATTCTCTGCCAAAATATATATGTATTTAATTAAAAATGAAAAACAACGTGCCTCCCCACCCCCATCAAATCTGGAAGTTGGCACCTTTGAGAGCTGTTGTGCGTGCTCATGTGACCTGATGTGCTCGGACCAAACAGGCCCAGCAGGACAGGCCCACCTGGCTCAGTAATCAGGGGAGGACAGTCCACTGACATCACCATCTCTTAGCCCGGGGCCACCAACCTGGCCGGTTCAACAGCTGCCCGCACCGTCCACGCCAGCAAGAGCACGTGCGGGAAGACCTAGCGCCATGCTGTGAAAAGACAGGGGGCTTGAGAGATAGAAGCACTGCAGCCCCCGAGGGGGGTCATGGGGTAAACTGTGGCCCTGAGCTGGCTGCCCAGAACTGTGGGGTGACCCTGATCGCCCTGAGTCCTGCATTATGCGGTACCAGGAGTGACCCCTGTGAAAGAAAAAGTGGTAAGCTGCGGGGCAGCAGAAATGGATTCTAGGTAACTCCACTTCAAAGGACTGTCCTGACAGATGAGGCAGGTGAGGGGAGCGCTGAGGCCTCAGGCTCCCGAAGGACAGGCCCACGGGGATCTGAGGAACCCACCAGAGTCTTCGTCTCAGGATGCAGACAGAGCCGAAGTGAGCAGGTCCCAGTGTTCTCTGGCTTTGCACTGTCTGGTGAACAGTCTCTTCAGGGAGAGAGAAAACGCAGGCCCTGCCTTGGGGAACAGGGCTCCCCGCCTGCCCAGACACGGGGCTCCCTGGTAGGCGGGCCCTCCCAGGCTGTCTCAGAGGAAAGAGCCCATCCGTCAGGTAAACAAACGGACCCCTGTGCTGCAGTGGTGTTGGAAAGCAAGGCCTCCAAACTCAGGCTGGAGGTTGGCTGTCCTAACTCTTCCCCTGGCAGGCTGCAGAAACAACAGCATTTCACAGGTTGCTGGGGCAGACATGAAACCATTCTAATAAGAATATGAATGTCTTGGGGCTGGAGGAATAGTACAGCGGGTAGGGCATTTGCCTTGCACGCGGCCGACCCGGGTTCGATTCCCAGCATCCCATATGGTCCCCTGAGCACCGCCAGAAGTAATTCCTGAGTGCAGAGCCAGGAGTAACCCCTGTGCATTGCCAGGTGTGACCCGAAAAAAAAAGAATATGAATGTCTCCATATTTGAATAGCTCTGCTCTGTGGGCAGAGGGCCGTGTGCTCAGTGGCCACTTTTCTCAGGTCAGAAGGAAATCCCAGCGGTGGCCCAGCCTGGTCCCAACCTCAGCCCTGGGGTCAGGGAGACAGCTCAGGGTGCCTTGCATGTGTGAGGACCCCGTCTGATCCCTGGCACCACATTGGCTCCCCTCCTTCGTGTTGCTGGTTATGGCCAGCAACTCCACGCCTAAAGGGACTGGCCTAACCTTTGGACAATCCTCCGGGTCAGCTGTGTGTCACTAGAGTTGGCCCCCGACACACGGACCCTACTTGGGAGCCTCATCCTACGAAAGCAAACACCGTCTCTTCCAGCCCCAGCACCAGCAGAAAAATAACCACTGACCAAATTTTCATCCTAGATCACTTTGGTTATTTTGTTGTTGTTGTTGTTGTTGTTGTTGTTGTTGTTGTTGTTGTTGTGTTGTTTTGCTTGTTTGTTTGTTTGTTTTTTGCTTTTTGGGTCACACCCAGCGATGCTCAGGAGTTACTCCTGGCTCTGCACTCAGGAATTACTCCTGGAGGTGCTTGGGGGACCATATGGAATGCAGAGGATTGAACCCGGGTTGGTCGCGTGCAAGGCAAACACCCTCCCCGGTGTACTATCGCTCCAGCGTCTAGATCACTTTGTATTTTGGAAGTAATTTATTTGGTTTTTCTGAGACCGAGACTGTCAGAGCTCAGGTCTCTTCCCTTCCTCGCCCTGCACTGCAGTGACAGGCGTGGGGGACAGTTTCCTGCTGCCCACACTGGTCATGGTGGTGCTGGTGATGCTCTTTCCCTTTGGATGTGCGTCCGACAGGCCGCAGTCCCCGTCTAAGGTGGGTGTGTCTGTTTCTGGGTCTGTTCTGTTCCCCATCCCCTGGCCTCCCCCTTTATTTGGTCTCAGTGACCTGGCACCAGCGGGAGGCACGCCGGTCCCTGGCCCTCGGAGCCAGGAGCATGACAGAGGCGGGTGAGGGGCAGACATGCTCTCTCCCTGCGTCGTGGAGCTGCAGCTGCTGCGGGGGGAGTTTTAGGGCTACTCCCAGCAGTGCTGGGGAACCTGGCGGCCGCCCCCCATCATGCAGACCTGGAAAGTTGCTTTTGGTGCCCGGTGCCCTGGCCAGGGGTGCTAGAGGGGGCCTCCAGGACAAGCCCCCATGGCACTGGGTGGGGTGTCAGGGATCATCTCAGGGCTCAGTTGGGTGTTCTCCCTGGCCCTCAGCTATCGATCCTCAGTTTGGGGGATTATTTTGTCTTTTGGGGGGCCACCACGGGCAGTGCTCAGGGTTATTTCTGACTGCACTCTGGGGGGCTTCAGAGGCTCATATGGGGTGTTGGGGATCCAACTCAGGGCAAGTGCCCTCCTCTCTGAGTGATCCTCTGGCCCCTGATTGACCTTGCTTCTGGAGACCAGGGACGAAGACTGCGCATGCTCGGCACGCAGGGTGAGCGCGGGATTGCAGGCAGGACGCAGTGACTCTCACTTGATGAAGTGGGGATGGTATGGGGGAGAGGCGGGGGGCGGGGGGGGGGCGGAGGATGACAGTTTCTCTCCCTACCCACAACACTTTGGTTGTTATAGAGCCCAGGCTGGCGGATCAAGTGGGGATCCAACATCAACCACCAGCCCAGCGGCGCCCATGAAGCCCCTCTCCCGGGCGACAGACTGCTGGGCTCGCTTCTGGCCAGGGGACCAGCACTGTAGCACTGCAGCACTGTCATCCCCTTGCTCATCAATTTGCTCGAGCGGGCACCAGTAACGTCTCCATTGTGGGACTTGTTACTCTCTTTGGCATATCGAATACCCCACGGGTAACTTGCCAGGCTCTGCCATGTGGGTGGAATACTCTCAGTAGCTTGCTGGGCTCTCCGAGAAGGGCGGAGGAATCGAACCCAGGACGGCTGTGTGCAAGGCAAACACCCTACCGGCTGTGCTATTTATCGCTCCAGTCCAGGGGGACCAGCAGTTGGTTGTATTTCTCAGGGCTGTGCCCATAGTGCAGGTGGAGGCAATAGTTTTATTTATTCATTATTTATTTATTTTTGTTTGGGGGTCACACCCAGCGGTGCTCAGAACTCACTCCCGTCTCTGTGCTCAGGAATCACTACTGGCTGTGCTCAGGGGACCATATGGGACACTGCAGATGGGACCCAGGTAGGCCGCATGCAAAGTAAGTGCCCTGTCTGCTGTGGCCACCTCTGGCCACCCAAGGCTGTCAAGGGAAGCACATCCGATCCGCCTTCCTACACTACTAACTCTCTTCCACGGGGCAAGAGACTGGTGTTGGGGTTCGACCAAATACCAGCTCTGTCCTTCGGCTTGAATTCTCCACTAGGAATAGACATATAGCCACAGCAGCCATGACACTGGCTGGGGACTGCAGGATTACCTGCCCCCAGTGTCCCTCTCCACCAACCCCAACCTTTTGGCCAACACTTCCTCAAGTCCTTTATAGTTCTCCTTTCTTGTGATGAGTCACAACTAAACATCCTGGCTTCCTTTTCTTTTAAATTTTTTGGGGAAATTTGGTTTGGGGCCATACCCAATGCTGCTCAGGACTTACTCCTGGCTCTGTGCTCAGGGATCACTCCTGGCAGGGCTCAGGGAACCCTATGTGCTCAGTACTACAAGGCAAGTGCCCTGCCCACTGTCCTATCTCTTCAGCACTGAAAGCATATTTATTTGTTTCTGGGTGACACCTGGTTGTATATAAATATTACTCCTGGCTCTGCGCTCAGGGATTACTCGTGGTAGATTCAGGGACTTTATGCACTGGGAATAGAACCAGGATCAGCCACATGCAAGACCAGTGCCTCTACCCCTGAACTATCTATCCGGCAATGGATTGTTTTCACAGGGACTAGGACAATTGCTGCAGACTTCATTTGCCTGATGTTGTGGCTCCTTTGGTCCAGAGACAAGGGAAAGAATCACAACAACTTGACTGGAGGCAGCTGCCTTCAAACCTCTTGATCGTCCATCCTTGATTCCTTTTGATCTCTAAGTGAAGCACGACTCTGCCAGTCCCCTCTCCCTGGCCTGTGGGAACACCGTGTTCTATTAACCTTTGTCCTAGCCCTCCCTGTGCCCTCTGCCTGCCCCTCTGATCTTGCTGTTCATTGCAGTCAGTGCACCCACCTGCGTCCTTTTAAAGATTACACCCCCACCCTCAGTATTGGGGGTTTAGAATCCCCGTGGGAGCCAAAAACCGGGTTCCTCAAGCATATCTCGGGGTCAGTGGTGCGGTTGTCCGCCTTCCCACAGCCCAGTCATTCCTTGTTCTCAAAGCCTGCCACAGAAAAAACCTGGTCTGAGGGTTCTCAGGCCGGGCTGGCTAGCAACGTTCCGGCAGACTTGCTTCTCTGAGGCTTTGATCTCCTCCTGGCCCTGTCGTCATGGCAGTTCTCACATTCGAGGGTCACTTCCTGTACTCTTCTTAAAATCAATCTTTTTCATTTGGGAGGGAGGGGCTGTGCCACACCCCATGGTGCTGAGGGGTTGCTCTGGAGGTGCACGGCGAACTGTACGTCGTGCTGGGGATGGAACCTGGGTTGGCCTTATGCAAGGCAACTTCCTTCCTGCTTATTCCTCTGGCTGCCAATAACAGAGCTTTTAAAATATCTACAAATGTATTTTATTGGTAGTAGTATAGTTTAAGTGACAGGGTTACAATGGTGTTGCAATAGCGTTCAAGTTTCTGGTATTTGTGTGCAAAGACACTGCCCCTCCCCCACACCACCACTCCCCTCCCAACCCTGTGTCATCCCTGCCCTGTTAGTTGTAAATTGATGGTTATAGCATTGATGCAGACTGTTCTCCATGTGTCCCCCAAGACCTCCCACCGATGTCCCTGTGTTACTCCCCGGAATCTCTCCATCCCCCTTCCCTCTTCCCCCAACCTGGTGCTCTCAGGGCTATTCTACCATCCAGGTTTATTATTGACTGACATTTTCCGCGTGCTGGGTTGGTTTCTCTATAAGCCACAAGTGAGTGAGATCACCCTGCCTGTGTCCGTCTGTCTTCGGCTCATTTTGCTCTGCATGACCCCCTCCAGATCCATCCAAGTTGCTGCAAACTGCATGACTTTGTTTTGATCTAGTGGCCGCATGATATTCTGCTGTGTATTTCTACCACAGCCTTCTTTGCCCGTTCATTCGTAGCTGGGCGTTTGGGCTGCTTCCACATCCCGGCTATTGTACTAAACTACAAAGAACACAGGTTTGCATCAATCTCTTTGAATGAATGTTCTTACGTTTGGGGAACAGATATAGAAGTGGGACAGCTGGGTCCAAGGGGCGCCCCATTCCTACTTTTTTTTTTTTGAAGAATCTCCTTATTGTTTGCCCTACAGGCTGGACCAGCTGACATGCCCACCAGCAGTGAACGAGGTCCCTTTCTCACTGCATCCCCGTTTTCCTCGTTTTGGGGTCTGTGCCATTTTCACTGGGGTGAGGGGGTATCTCACTGTCACCCGAAACCAATCTCTAAGGTATGTCAGCACCATCTTCTGGGTGTCTCGCCTGTGTTCACTCCTCTCATGTTGAGACCGGTCCCTGCTTTGATCTAAGCCCAGCAGCAAAGTATGTGCACATCTCCTTCCTGAGCCGACTCTACACCTCCCTCAGCACATTAGCTTCACGTCAGTTTTCTCCCCACTTCTGCTTCTCCGGCCCAGCAGGGCTGGGATCTGACTGGTCCATCAGTGAGGAGGATGGCTGGCAAGGAAGATGGCAGGTCCTAGGGGAGAGAAGCATTACCTAGAAGTGTGCCTGCCTTCATGGAAACCTTGTGTGATCTTCCAATGACAAGGATTTGTCATCACAGAGAAGTGGTCATTTCTGTGAGTTCAGAAGACCCTGAGATTCATTCTCACCCCCCCACCCCACCCACCAAAAAAAAAAAATATCCAGACATGGCGTTGACCTTGACATGGAGGATGAAATTCTACCTTCTCTAGAGCTTTGCTATTCTTGTTTCTTTGTTTTGGGGCACACTCCATGACGCTCAGGGTTTACTTCTGGCTGTATTCAGGAATCACTCCTGGCAGGGCTCAGAGGACCATATGGGATGCCGGGGATCGAACCAGAGTTCACTGCATGCAAGGCAAATGTCCTCCCTGCTGTACTGTCGCTCAGCCCAAGATTTCTGCTGCCACCCAGGTCTCAGCCTCTTTCTACAGAAGGCGTTTCCTTTAACAAACAGGACACAGGGGGCCTCTGACTTCCCTCCTTTGCCTTGGTGATTACTCGCTCAGCAGTTGACCTCCAGTCCTCTAGGGAATCAATGGACTCAGTGATCGGCAGCCTTCCTCTGTCCTGAGAATCACTACCCTCCACATTGAGGGGTGCAGTGCACCACCCACCCTCAGCTCAGCCCCGCTCAGCCCCACTCAGCCCTGCTCACCAGGAGGACTTTCGACGGTCATGAAGTTCCAGCCTGATGGACTGGACCTGACGTCATTTCCATGCCAGGGCCTCCAGTGAGAGTGGCTGGCAAACGGCTCCTCTACAGACCCCTGCTTCGGCTTCCCCGGGCTGAGGCTGGCCCCACACTGGCATGGTTTGGGTTCCCTGATGAGTGACTCTGACCCGGCAAAATCACCTGCTGAGGGCTTCCCAGACGGTGCTCCGGGGACAAATGCCTGTGCGAGCACAGGCTGCTGGGGAGGGGGGGAGTGATATCCCGGGTGGCTGCTGGTCAGGCAGGGAACTCCAAGCTGGGTGCCCTGCAGAGGGGGCCAAGCTGAGGCCAAGGAAATGGTCTTATATTTTCCTGCATTAGCCAATTCCTGGGCTGGAGTGATAGAGCAACGGGTAGGGTGTTCACCTTGCATGTGACCGACCCGGGTTCGATTCCTCCGTCTCTCTCGGAGAGCCTGGCAAGCTACCAAGAGTATCTCGCCCGCATGGAAGAGCCTGGAAAGCTCCCCGTGGTGTATTTGCTATACTAAAAACAGTAACGAGTCTCACAATGGAGTCGTTACTGGTGCCCGCTCGAGCAAATCGATGAGCAACGGGATGACAGTGACAGTGACAGCCAGTTCCTGGCCTCAGACTGCCCTTCAGGAATTGGCAAGTGTGTGCTCAGGAGAGAACACAGGCTTGTCAAGAGTGGGAAAGCAGAGACACAGGGACAAGCAAGTGAGACGCGTGTTCAAGGAAGAACATCAGCTTAAAGATCCAGCCCAGGGGCTGGAGTGATAGCACAGCGGGTAGGCATTTGCCTTTCACACAGCCAACCCGGGTTCAAATCCCAGCATCCCATATACCCTTGGCGGTCCCCTGAGCACCGCCAAGGGTAATTTCTGAGTGCAGAGCCAGGAGTAACTCCTGTGCATTGCTGGGTGTGACCCAAAAAGGGAAAAAATAAAGATCCAGCCCAAGCACTTTTTTTTTAATGCCCCTATGATTATTGCAAGTCCTAGCAAGTGGTGATCTCTATAATAATTTTAGACTGAGCCATATAAAACTGTGGATGTCTAACCATACTTGACCTACGACTGACAATTTCATGTGGTTCATTCTGCCAATTCATAAAAGCAATTAACAACCCAGCACCTCTTCTACCTCCTTTAGGAGATTCCTCGAGGCCTTTCTGGAGAGGGGTTCCTAGCACAAGGCTTTACAACCTGAAAAGCTCCAATGAAATGACACTACTGCACTCTTGGTTGTACCTATTTTTACTACTCTGACATTGAGACATTGAATAGAACGGCTAGATTCAGGCTCCCGGCGCAAACTGTCTTATCTCCAGTTAAATACTCAAGTTACAAGTGACTTTGAGCCGTGGTGTTCCATGTGGAAATTCAGGCCCTGCAGCATGTCCCGAGCTATTTTGGACAGCCCTTAGGTGCTAGGTGATGCCAGCCCCACAAAGAGGAGAGGAGAGGAAGAGAGGGGTGAGGAAGTGGAACAAGATAAGAATGAAAAGAAAGAGCACACAAATGTTCCTGTCCCCCGAAGGCCCAAGTCCTGTCTTCGTTTCCTTCACAGGGACAGAATTCCTCCCAAAATGACCTTCGGGGAGAATGTTCCTTTGGGGGTACATTTAACCTCCAGCTTCAGGGCAAGCTTGCTCTTTTTCAACAGCAAGTGCTTCTATAAATAGAGAATGGCCCCAGCCAGATCAGTCCGGTCCGGGATACTGGGTATATATTAGGGATGTCCAGGCAGGCCTCGCTAGACCCTGTCCATCTCTGTTCCAGGAAGCAATCATTTCTGAATGTGTTTTCTGCAGAGCCTGGCAAACTACCCATGGCGTACTCGATATACCAAAAACAGTAACAACGACAGTCCTCATTCCCCTGATCCTAAAAGAGCCCTCAATACGACATCGGGCTACACTAGCACGTGACAGGGACAAATGGAGACAGTACTGGTGCCCGATCGAGCAAATCGATGAACAACGGGATGACAGTGATACAGTTTTCTGCAGAATTCTGGATTGGAGCTCCAGTTAGCTTCTAAAATGTCTTATCCAGAACACCATAGCAACAGCAAGCAACAGGATATCCATCGGGGCCCCAAAGATGCGCCTAGAACCCAGAAAGATTTTCCATCCTATACACTCAGCCTCAGAGGGCAGTGTCAGACTAGTGCCAGCTACAGGCATTTCTGCATAAGAGCCCCTGGTCTGAGGAGCTTCCCAGGCAGTGAAACGACTGATATGAACTCATCAACCTACCAGCAGAGGCCTGGTTCATGGGACAATGGATTTACTTTATTAAAGAGAGAATCAGGAGGGTAGAGAGATAGTATCGTGGGTAGGGAACTTGCTTTGCACATAGCCAACTTGGGCTTGGTCCCTGGCACCTCGTATGATCCCTCAAGCCTGCTAGGAGTAATCCCTGACCACAGAACCTGGAGTAAGCCCTGAGCACCACTGCGTGTGCCCCTCAATAAACAAATTAATTAATTAAAAAGAGAATCATTTAACAAACCACTCCCAAAAAAATGAATAAAATGAAGATATCTCTTCTCTCTGTATTTTGAGAGGGTTGATTTGTTTCTTGGGGGGGGGGTTAAGTTTTACAGGAACTTTATCAAAATAGACATACAAATAGCCAGTAGGTATCACTGTATCACTATCTTCCCATTGCTCATCGATTTGCTCGAGCAGGTGCCAGTAATGTCTCCATCTGTCCCTGTTGCATTCAGGGTCAGGGGAATGAGGCCCATTATTGTTACTGTTTTTGGCATATCGAAGACACCACAGGTAGCTCGCCAGGCTCTGCTGTGAGAGATTCTGCATCGCTCTCTTCCAGGAGCTTTTTTCTATAGTCTCTGGATCTTGACCGTTGAATCCTCAGTCACACCCACAAACTGCCCCTGGCACCATGTAATCTCATCAACGACCAAGATCCAGCCAATAGGCATATGAACAAAATGCTCTGCATCATTGATCATCAGGGAAATGCAAATCAAAACAGCAATGAGGGGCCAAGAGATAGTTCAGTGGGTACAGTGGGTACAGTGGGTAGGCACGTGCCTTGCGCTCAGCTGAAAAAGGTTCGATCCCCAGTACTAGATACGGTCTCCTGAGCCACATCAGGAGTGACCTCTGAACTCTGCCAGGTGTGACCCCCAAACAAACAAAAAACCAAAAAAAAACCCCCAAATAACAACAACAACAACAACAACAAAAACCTGACAGCAATGAAGTATCACCTCACACCAGTGAATTTGGCATACATCACAGCCAACAAAAAACACTGGAGGAAAGAGTTCCTCATCTATAGCTGGGAGGGGCTGTCACTAATTCAGCCTTCATGGAAAACGATATGAACATTTTGTTAAAAAATTAATAAGAGTTAAAAAATTAATAAGAGTTGAGCATCTAGACAACCCAGCAACAATCTCACTTCTTAACATCGACCGCAAGACCCAAAAACTACTCAGAAAAGCCATCTGCACTCCTCTGTTCACCGAAACATGACTCACAAATAGCCCGAACCTGGAGACAACCCAAGAGTCCAAGAACAGACGGCTAGAGAAAGAAACGATGGCACACACACACGGTGGGATACTACTGGGCTCTCTGCAGTTATGCAACTTGTGCTAATGGGATATAAAGAAGCGCCATAGGGAATAACAAATGACCCAAGGCAACAGAATCCCAGAGCTGCTCTCCAGAACTGAGCTGACCATGTGGGCGTCTCGGGTGTGGGGTGGGGATACTAATGACAGTGTTATAAATTACGGGGACTAAAAAAAAAATTTTTTTAAAGGAAAATGAAGATAAACATTTTAAAGCAATTATTTTTTAAAATTGAATCATTGGGAGATACACAGTTGCAACGTTGTTCACTATTGGGTTTAAGTCACACAATGTTCCCACACCCGTCCCTTCACCAGTGTGCATTTCCGACCACCTATATCCTCAGTTTCCCTCCCATCACCCTCCCCCCAGCCTGCCTCTGAGGCAGACACTTTTCTTCTCTCTCCCTCTCCTTCTCCCTCTTCCTCTCCCCTCCCTCTCCCTCCCTCTCTTTCCATTTTTTCCTTTTAGGCACTGTGGTTTGCAATACTGTTACTGAAAGGGTATCACACATATCACTTTATCTCCTTCCAGCACTCAGTTCCTGTCCAGAGTGATCATTTCCAACTATCATTGTCATCGTGGTCCCTTCTCTGTCCTAACTACCCTCCCCCGAAACTTGTGGCCAGCTTCCTACCATGGACCAGTCCTCCTTCATTTCTGCTGTCTTTGGGTATTATTCTCAACTTTGTTTTTTTATATCTAACAAATGAGTGCGAACATTTAATTAAAACCCAAGTGAGTTGAAATTATGTGCATGAGAAACCATATTTAATAGCATTGTAAGTCACAGAATCTCAATCCATAACATTTTTTTTTTTTTTTTGCCTTCTGGGTCACACCCAGCAATGCTCAGGACTTACTCCTGGCTTTACACTTACACTCAGGAGTCACTCCTGGTAGTGCTTGGGCGACCATATGGGATGCTGGGTCGGCCACATGCAAAGTGAATGCATAGTACCCACTGCACTAGCACTCCCCACCCACAAAAAATTTTTTAAATAAATAAAACCATCTAAAGCAAGGCCCTGCTGTTGATTTGTACAAGCCTCTGTTCCCCACTTCTTAACACTAGCAACTGGGCTTCCAGAAAATCTCAAGTGAAGAACTCTGCCCTCCTTCACCTCCGTCCTCACTCTGGCTACACCAAAGCCCAGTCGGCCATCCTTCTCCTGGACCCACGCAGCTCCCTAACAACATCTCCCTAACTGCTGGGTCCCCCTCACCCCCTTGTCTGAGGCTGTTCCATCCAGCTACCCAGATGGACTCACTCCCCTCCTTCAAGCTGACATTTTCAGGCCAAATTTTCACTTTCTCTTTGGCCATATTAGGTAGAGGAGATTGTTTCTAATTTTAGAAATACTCCTGGAAAGTAAAAAAAAAAAAAAAAATCAAAGGATGGAGGAATGTATTCTGTATTTAGCATGTTGAAAGCGGAAGTGCACGTTTGTCACCCTGTCCACTCTCCACACAGGCCTCTGTGAGAAGGTGGAGCGCAGTGCCTGTGTCCACCACAGGGATGAGGAAGGTGAAGAACAGAGAAGCGACCGCCATCAATCATCCATCTGACTGTTAGGGAGGTGCCATCCTCTGCCTCCCCCTCAGAGCTACCCGCCCAGGGCGGGAGGCAGGGCAGTCCGCACTGCTGGGACCTCCCCAGCCGCAGAAAGGCCCAGTGAGCAGAGCTGGGGAGGCGCCTTTGGACACAGCCACTTCCCACCGAGAAGAGGCTGAAAGTGAGGCTCAGAATCCCTGGGTCTGGGGCCGCAGCACTAGTACAGTGGGTGGGGCTTTTGCCTTGCATGCAGCCAACCCGGATTCAGTTCCCAACACCCATCTCTGGAGTCCCAACAAAAGAGCCATCCAACAAAAGAGCATAGAGCCAGAAGTGAGCCCTGAGCACTGCCGGGAATGACCCCAAAGTCATAAATCCCCTGGGTTTGGACCCGGGGCACCACCCTCTCCTTCTGCCCAGAATGTCTGTGTGAATCCCTGAGTTTGCCACTTGCTCATGGGGGATACCTGTTGGCAAGGGAATTTGAATGGGAGCAAATGCTTGCCAGCGGCCAGAATTTGCCTTGTGACCTTGGTTCCCCAGCTTCCGGGTCTGTTCCGTCATCTGAAAAAATGAGAACCGGAAGTAGGGGAGGAGCGTGAGAATGGACAGGACGGTTGTCTAGAAAGACTCCCGTTCAAAACAGTGCCAGGGCCTCTGAGGGAAGACACGGGCTCTGCTCCCTTCTCTGCAGGACAGGTATGTTGTCCCCCAGTTGGTGCCCGCATCCCTCCTGGCCTCTAAGACTGCTGAGTGCTGCTTCTAAGCCAGGGTACCTGGGTCCCACTGAGCCAATCTCACATAGAACAGTGAGCCTCAGAGGCGAACACCCTCTGCAGTGTGGAGGGAGAGTCCCCTGAGGCCCCTTCGCATCCTGCCTCCTGCCAGGCCTCGAACCCTCCACCCCACCTCTGCACCCCAGGTCTGAACAGAGGCGTCATTTTCCATCAGACCCTGGGACCTACCAGGTTGCAAGCAGCCACCGCATTCTCCTGCTCATGCATTGCTTAGATTGGCAACGGGCGTTGGCATTTGGAGCCAAGCGCACACATTCATCTCCCAAGGCGGCCTCCTGGCTGCCATGGCTGCTATGTTCACGTAGCCCCTCTCTGTGGGCATGGTTCCGTGTAGCTTATGTGTTAGACACATGTGCACTGTAGCGCTGATGCTGCCTATGTTGACAATGTGTTGGCTAGAAGTGCATCCGCTGTTGGCCTCCGGCATGCCAATGGGTCCAGGAGAAGAGTGGGCTCTTTTGTTCCTTGGCCCCTTGTTCTAAGACCCTTCCTCCCCTCGCTCGGCACCTTCCCTGACACCTCTGCTCAGCTGAGCTAGAACCCCAGGATGAGCTAGAACCCCTTTGCCGGCCCAGGATGCTGTGAGACAATTGACAATATATGAACAAAAAAAATATTTTTTTTGAGCTACACGTGGTGATGCCCACAGCTCACTCCTGACTCTGACTCAGGGCTCACTCCTGACAGGCTTAAGGTGGTGCTAGGGATTGAACCCAAGTCAGATATGTGCCAGGCAAGTGCTCTCCCTGTTCTACTATCTCTCTGACCCAGAACATTTTGATAATATACGAAACTTTCCCTTCCAAGCCTCATACTTCTCTGTACAGCCATTTTACAGCAGGGCAAACTAGGTTCCCTGACGACAGCTGTGCCAGTGATCATGCAAGTGCATAATGTCTATTGTTTTCACTAAACAGCTGCAGTTTTCTTTTTTTGTTTGTTTTGGGTTTGGGTTTGTTTGGGGTCCATACTGAGCAGTGCTCAAAGCTTACTCTTGACTCTGCATTCAGAGGTCACTCCTGGGGGCTCAGGAGACCGTACTGGGGTGCCAGGGATCAAATCTAGGGTGGGAATGAGCAAGGCAAGTGCCTTAATCTCTGTACATACATCCTGCCCAAAAGCCACATTTCTTTTTTTTTGGGGGGGGTCACACCCGGTGATGAACAGGGGTTATTCCTGTTCTGCACTCAGGAATTACTCCTAACAGTGCTCAGGGGACCATATGGGATGCTGGGAATCAAACCCGGGTTGGCTGAGTGCAAGACAAATACCCTACCCACTGTGCTATCACTCCAGTCCCTCATATATACTTTTATTTTTCTTTTTGGGTCACACCCGGAAATGCTCAAGGCATATTCCTGGCTCATGCACTCAGGAATTACCACTGGTAGTGCTCAGGGGACCATATGGGATGCTGGGAATCAAACCCGGGTTGGCCGAGTGCAAGGCAAACACCCTACCCGCTATGCTATCACTCCAGCCCCCAAAAGCCACATTTCTAAACTTTGAGTCTAGGGCATCTTCCACCATGCCACGTAGACGGATGTTTATGAAAAGGAAACCAGCTTTGAGAAATGGAAGCCTCACCTAGCCAGCAAGATCCTAACCAGCCATGGGAGACTTGGCTGCTTGCACACAGAGACATGAGACCATCACGGTTTCAGGAAACAAAGGAGTTTTATGGGGCCAGGTGCTTGGCTTGCTCACGTGAGGAAGGCACTTGCCTTGCTCACAGCCAACCCAGGCTCAATTCCTGGCCGTCCCTAGGGTCCCTCAAGTCCCACCAGGAGTGATCCCTGGAAGCAGAGCCACGAGTAAGCCCTGACCACTGCCAGGTGTGGGTCTAAAACAAACAAAAGCGAGTTTTGTTCTTGCTGATACCGTGGTAAAGAAGGGCCAGGAGGCAGGCTGCGGCATCTGACCAGCTTCTAGTTCTTTCCACAGGGCTCCTCATCTGAGTGGTTGGAGCTGGTTGGTGGCCCCAGCTGGGTGGCAGCTGCTGGGAAGAGACAAGAGGAGAAATGGTGGTGATCTTAGTCGGGCCTGTGTCCCCCAAATACTACATGTCACGGCTTCTCAGACCACAGAAGAGAATGTGGGCTCCAGGCTCCCCTTCTCGGGAAGGATGCTGAGAGCCAGAATGGAGCTGTGGGTGGAGAAGGCAGTAGTTTCCCAGCAGGCTCGATTGCACTGGGCTTCCTTACTCCGACTACTCTTGATACTGTCCCGATCCCTCCCTGAAAGATCCACTCTCAGTGGCCTCCCTCCGCACCTGGAATGTTTTCTCTTCATGGTTTTGAGGCCCTTTGGCTTTCTAGCAATCTCTGTTTAGACCATTTTCATTCTTGTCGTTACCAACGATCCTAGATACTGACACTCATCATTTATACTTGCCCTGCATCCCCTGTGAAGAGAGAGCCACTCTCCTCCCTCAGTGACGGAAACAGACGCTGGAAAAATGACCTCCGATCCACCGTTGAGTCAGAATTCAATCTTGGTTCCAGTTGGCTCAAATTCTTCCTGCCACCTATCACGACCCAACACTATGGAATCTTCTTGGTCACCTCAGTTCTTTCCCTTCTTCTGTTTTCTCTCTCTCCTTCTTCCCCTTCTTTATGTCTAGGGGACCATTTGTGGTGCTAAGAATCAAACCAGGTTGGCCACGTGTGAGGCAAATGCCTTATCCATTATACTATTTCTCAAGTATGCTTTTGGTATATAGAAACAGCTTTGAAGACTGATTTGATAACAGTCGGAGGGAGCCCAAGGAGAGAGGAGAAGCCGGTGAGGACTCGGACAGCAGCAGACACCTTGTACAATGCCAGGGGGGTGGGAACACTTTAGGTTACAGTTGCCCTGGAGAAACTTCAGGGACTTAACCCAGGTCACGCATATTAGAAAAGAATTCTTAACAAAATTAAGTGCACGTTTTGGTGCCAGCTATTGTTTTCAGAAAAGGCTAATTCTAATTAGAGCAACATTTTTCCTTCAAAATCTTAGGAAAAGCCCACTTTTTTTTTTTAACAACTAAAGGCAATATCAACTTTAGTTCTTTCCATTATGTTTTTAGACAACCTTGTAATTCATTCTAGACTGGAGTCATAGCATAGCGGGTAGGGCGTGGGCCTTGCATGCAGCCGACCCGGGTTCGATTCCTCCATCCCTCTCGGAGAGCCCAGCAAACTACCGAGAGTATCCCGCCCGCACAGCAGAGCCTGGCAAGCTCCGCGTGGCGTATTTGATATGCCAAAAACAGTAACAAGTCTCACAATGGAGACATTACCGGTGCCCGCTCAAGCAAATTGATGAACAACGGGGACGACAGTGCTACAGTGCTGCCGTGTAATTCACTCTAGCTCTTCTACCACAAAAGGCCCCTTGCAAGGAACCGGCACTGAGTAGGTAACGTCTTTGAGGACAAACTTTTTTTTGTCTGCCCAGGCTAGTAAGCTCAGGCAGAATACCAAGCTCCAGGGTGGGGGAACTTTATTTTTTAACTTTATTTAAACACCGTGGTTTACTATATTGCTTATAAAACAGTTGTTTCGTGCATTAAATGTTCCAACACCAATCCCGCCACCCATGTGACCTTCCCTCCACCAGTGTCCCCAGTTCCCCTCCCCCGCAAGTTTGTCCCCTTCGCCATCACAAAACAAATTATTTTATATTGCGTGTTACAACAAAATTATAAATGGAACTAAAAAGCAATACTTCAGTAAAAGAAAGTTTGTGAAAATTGTTGTATCTCACAATGTTTTTTTGTTTGTTTTTTTTTTTGCTTTTTGGGTCACACCCAGCGATGCAGAGGTCACTCCTGGCTCTGCACTCAGGAATTACCCCTGGCGATGCTCGGGGGACCATATGGGATGCTGGGAATCAAACTCGGGTCTGCCGCGTGCAAAGCAAACGCCCTACCCGCTATGCTATCACTCCAGCCCCTCACAGTGTTGTTATTAAAGCCATTGTCTGAGGGTTTACCGGGCTGTTTGTTGATAGTTGAGCCTTCTGTGTACTGGTCTCACTTACTGGGCTTAGTGGGCATCTATGCTACGTTCCCTTCTACTTTGTGGTCAGTGTTGTGGGATTTGGAGGTGTGATGTCGCAGGTATCAGTCTGTAGAACTTGGGTGATTCTCTTGAGGACACCTCAGGGTTTTCAGCCCAAAGACCCTGTGATTTTCAGTGGTTTGGCGTCTCTGCAGAGATTAGTCGTGAAGCAGTGGAATTGGGCCCTTTATAGGCCAGAGTCCAGGGGTACGGGTGCAGCTTCTGGGGCTTCAGCTGGCCCAGGACTCAGTGCATCCTCACTCGAGATGGCTCCAGGGTTTTCAACCCAAAGAGATGTGTACCTGGGAGTTTTGTCAGCTTGCAGTCTTTTCTGAGATTATCGACTGGAGGGACTTTAGAGGTTATTGTCCATGAGACCACAAGCAGGACTCACTAGGATGCCACCCTTGAGTTTATTTGCTCCTGAGTCCCCACTGTACCTCCTGTTGAGATGCCTCAGTGAAGCTGAATAAGGAAAGGACACCAGCGGTATGTAAGCAACATGGATCAGTCCTGCCACATGCCGTAACGTGGGCGACTCTTGATGCTCTGTGCTCAGTGACTAAGTCAGATACCAAAGAACATTCTATATGATTCTGCCCATATGCCATAACTGAAGGAGACAAATTCTCACAGACAGGAAGTAGAATGGCAGTTAGCAGGGGCTTAGGGGCCAGGATTGGGAATCTGGGTTCAATGAGCACTGACACTTCCATGGGGGTAGTGGGGAGATTTAAAAAGTTCTGGAAAGAGGGCGGTAATGGTTATGTAATAACATAACTGAAATCAATGTCCCCCCTAAACCGATTTCAGTATAATTAATTCCGACACATAGTAAAGATGGTAAGTTTCGTATTGGGGCATCCCTCTCTTTCTCTCTCCCACACACATGCATACATACATACATATGCATGCGCGCGCACACACACACACACACACACACACACACACACGCTTCAAGGAACAAAAGCAGGAAAAGGAAGCTAGAAAATACTGTGGGGAAGAGAGGAAATGACGGAAAGTAGGAGAAGGTCTTTCTGAGAGGCTGAGGAGGAAGCAGAGGTCACAGCGGCCTGAGACAGGAGGGTGGCCTTTGACCCTAGAGGGAAGCAGGGGTGATCCCAGGCGCAGGCAACAGTTGTGCCATCACCACGAGGCCGCAGCAATGGGTGCTAAGGACAGTGGGGAGGCAGATGGGTCTGGGAGGAGGCGGGAGGGCCATGGGGACAGAGCAGGGACAGCGGGGGCCAGAACTTCAGTGGCCTTGAGGCCACAGCAAGAGTTTCAGTTTTTTTACACGAAAGACTTGGGAAGTCCCAGGGAGGCTTGAGTAGAATTTAACTACTTCCTCCCCTCTCCTCTTCAAAAAAACATTTCAAACATAAATAAAAGAAGGGAACGGAGTCCAAGCAATAGCATCGTGGTGCAGGCACTCGCCTCCAATGCTCTGGACCCACATCTGATCTCTGACACCGCCTGTGGTCCCCCAAATCCTGCCAGGAGTGATCCCGAGTGCAGAGCCAGGAGTAAGCCCTGAGCACTGCAGGGTATGACCCAAAACCAACCAACCAACCAACCAAAAAAAAAAAAACCCATAAAAGGCAGGCAGGAAATACAAAAATAGGATAATAAATACATGGCATCTTTCAAAGCAAGTTTTCAGACACAGTGACATTTCACCCTAATTAAATACCCATCTGTAGAAAATGCATTTCTTACATAATCATGTTACCATGTTTAATGTACTAATGAAAATATTTTAAATTAATCTTCTAAAGTCGATTCAAATTGCCCCATTGTCCCAAAGTGCCTTTTTGTAGTTGGTTTGTTTAGCTCAGCTCATGTGGTCCATTTTCTTGATGTTTGTTTGGGGCCACATCTGGTGTTGCTCAGGGGCTACTCCGGGCTCTGACTCAGGAATGAGTCCTGGCTGTGCTCGGGAGGCCACATGTGACTCTGGGGGTTGCAACTGGGGTTGCAAGTGCCCTCAACCCTCGGACCATCTCTCTGGTCTCACACGTTGTCTTTTTAAAAATACATCTCCTAAATATTTTTATTTCCTTATTTATTTGGGGGTTCTTGGGGTCTACTGCTTGCTCAGTGCTCTGGGGCCCCCATGGTGCTGGGGACTGAGCCTCGTGTATGCTAAGTGTGTATTCCAACCCACTGAACCCTTCCTAAATATTTCTAACCTGGGACACCCCTGAGGGGACCACTCCTGCGTTAAAGGCTATAAAGGGAAGGAACATGAGCAAAGGAAGTGCCTGGGGCTGAGGCTTGAGGGCAGTACAGACCCTGCAACAGGAAAAGCTTTAAGCCAGAGAGGCCAAGAGTATATGAAGAGGAGCAACAGAAAGGGGTGTCAGCCTGCAGGGCAGTGGAAAGCTGAAAACTGATAAAACACTGAGTTCGTCTTATCAGAGGAGAAAAGGACTCTTAAGGAAAGGGGGCTGGAGCAATAGTACAGCAGGTAGGGTGTTTGCCTTGCACGCGGCTGACCCGGGTTTGATTCCAAGCATCCCATATGGTCCTCTGAGCACCGCCAAGGGTGATTCCTGAGTGCAGAGCCACGAGTAACCCCTGTGCATCACCGGGTGTAACCCAAAAAGCAAAAGGAAGGAAGGAAGGAAGGAAGGAAGGAAGGAAGGAAGGAAGGAAGGAAGGAAGGAAGGAAGGAAGGAAGGAAGGAAGGAAGGAAGGAAGGAAGGAAGGAAGGAAGGAAGGAAGGAAGGAAGGAAGGAAGGGAGGGAGGGAGGGAGGGAAGGAGGGAGGGAGGGAGAAAGGAAGGAAGGGAGGGAGGGAGGGAAGGAGGGAGGGAGAAAGGAAGGAAGGAAGGGAGGAAGGGAGGGAGGAAGGAAGGAAGGAAGGAAGGAAGGAAGGAAGGAAGGAAGGAAGGAAGGAAGGAAGGGAGGGAGGGAGGGAGGGAAGGAGGGAGGGAGGGAGAAAGGAAGGAAGGGAGGGAGGGAGGGAAGGAGGGAGGGAGAAAGGAAGGAAGGAAGGGAGGAAGGGAGGAAGGAAGGAAGGATGGAAGGAAGGAAGGAAGGAAGGAAGGAAGGAAGGAAGGAAGGAAGGAAGGAAGGAAGGAAGGAAGGAAGGAAGGAAGGAAGGGAGGGAGGGAGGGAGAGAGGAAGGAAGGGAGGGAGGGAGGGAGGAGGGAAGGGAGGGAGAGAGGGAGAGAAAGAGAGAAAGAAAGAAAGAAAGAAAGAAAGAAGGAAAGAAAGAAAGAAAGAAAGAAAGAAAGAAAGAAAGAAAGAAAGAAAGAAAGAAAGAAAGAAAGAAAGAAAGAAAGAAAGAAAGAAAGAAAGAAAGAAAGAAAGAAAGAAACCATGAGGAGCTGGAGTGATAGCACAGTGGGTAGGGTGTTTGCTTTGCAGGCGGCTGACCCGGGTTCGATTCCCAGCACCGCCAGGAGTGATTCCTGAGTGCAAATCCAGGAGTAACCCCTGAGCATCACTGGGTGTGACCCAAAAAGAAAAAAAGAAAAAAGAAACCATGAGCATGTGGTGGAATTGGCACCGCCTGAGCCCAAGGAGACCAGGCGACTGGCGGCATCAGGACGGCGAATGATGCCGAGGCTGAACACAAGGCCTTTGGGGGATACTTAGCGCTGCCCCTTCCCCGTCCTTCTCTGTGCCCCTCAGAGAGGCACCCCCACCCCAACTGACAAACCTCTCTATGAATATAGAACTTCCGTGAAGCTTTAGAGTGCCTGATTCCTTCATAAAGTAAACCAAGATGACTGGCTAGATGAGCAAAGTCCCCAACATTAAAGGCAAAATGAAATAAACAGAAAATAGGATCTTGGCGGAAACCAGGGCCTGGCAGGGAGCGGCAGAGCCGGCAGAGAGCCCCATCCATCTTTGAAAGCCTCCGAAGAGTCAGAGAATGTGAAGCTGTAAAAGGGACACGGTGCTATAAAAAGCAACAAGGCCGAGCTCGTAGAAATCCAAAGCATGGTCGCTGGAATAAAAAGAATTTAACTAGAAAGGGTGGAAGGTAGAGTGGAGGAAATTCCCCAGGAGGAGATCAAAGGAATAAAAGCAGAATGTAGAAAGAAACGTTTTAAAATCAAGAAATCAATCTGAGGAGTGATAGCACAGCAGGTAGGGCGTTTGCCTTGCACACGGCCAACCCGGGTTCGAATCCCAGCATCCTATATGATCCCCTGAGCACCGCCAGGAGTAATTCCTGAGTGCAGAGCCAGGAGTAACCCCTGTGCATCTCCAGGTGTGACCAAAAAGCCAAAAAAAAAAAAATCAATCTGAGATATCTAAAAGTCAATAAGTCAGGGGCCAGAAAGATAGTACAGCGGGTAGGGCACTTGCCTTGTGCACAGACAACCTGAGTTTGATCCCCAGAATCCCATATGGTCCCTTGAGCACTGTCAGGAGTAATTCCCGAGTGCAGATTCAGTAGTAATCCCTGAGTATTGCCAAAACCAAAAATAAATAAATAAATAATAAAAATAAAAGTCTATGAATTGGAGGTTCAAAGGAAAGATCAGAGACTACAAGGGGAAGAAATTCTGAAAGAAAAGCATTGGGGGAGGGGGGTTGGGGGCCACACCCTAGTCCCAGCAGTGCTCAGGGCTTACTCTTGGCTTGGTGCTTAGGGATCACTCCTAGAAGGTCTCAGGGGACCATCCTGGGTACGGAGGTTCAAACCCAGGTGGGCCACATGTGTTGAAGGAAAACACCCTACCTGCCCTATCCTCTGGCCCTGTTCTAAAAGAAGTATTACAAACATCTTTCTCCAGAGTTAACTACATGGATGTTCAATCTGACAGGCTCCAGAATCACTGAAAATGGGCCCTTGTCGATCTAAACCAGTGTGGCATTTCAAAGCATTGGGAACTATGAGAACAACATGAATGCCCGAGAGGAGAAAAAAAACAGATTTAATATAAAGAATTAGAAAACAAGAAGTTGTCTGGGGAGATGTCTAGGGTGCATTTCAGGTATGTGGGGTACCTGGGTTCAGTTCCCAGCCACAGGGTCCTAAGCAAGTGCTGGGGTGCAGGGGAGGGCACTAGAGCCCCGCCCCCCAGAACTTCTGGGCTGAAGCAGCACCCAACTGGGCGTCCTGGAAACATGCAGAATGTCACAGGAGTGCCTCTGAACCTCCAGAACTCTGTTTGAGGGACCAGCTTCTCCGACAAAAAAAGAACCGAAAGGTATCAGGCTTCTAACAATCTGTATTCTTCAAAATATTGAGAAAATGATTTCCAGAATTTAATACCACAACTTACTAAAGAAGCAATAGCTGGAGCGATAGCACAGCAGGCAGGGCATTTGCCTTGCATGCAGCCGACCCTGGTTCAATTCCTCTGTCCCTCTCAGAGAGCTTAACAAGCTACCAAGAGTATCCTGCCTGCACGGCAGAGCCTGGCAAGCTCCCTGTGGCATATTTGATATGCCAAAAACAGTAACAAGTCTCACCATGGAGACATTACTGGTGCCCACTCGAGCAAATAGATGAGCAGCTGACAAAATTATCGTTCAAGAGTGATAGTAGGGGGGAAACAAATATATATAGGAATTTTTATTTAGTTTATATATATAACTATACACGCACAATTTCTTTTTGTTTTGTCTTGTTTTTTTTGGGGGGGGGCTACACCTGGCAGTTTCCAGGGGTTACTCCTATCTCTGAGCTCAGGAATCATTCCTGACGGGTTTAAAGGACTGGGGATTGAACCAGAGCCAGACACGTGCAAGGCAAATGTCCTAACTGCTGCTCTATCTCTCCAGCCCTTTTGAACTGGTACCCTTCAGGCTTCTTGGGTCTGGATGCCTGCACTCTCCAGCTCTGGGAACTTTTCAGCTATGATGTCTTGAACTGTTACTACCTCATTGGGGTTACCTCCCTGTCCCTCTGGTACTCTGATGACTCATGTTATTCCTCTTGAATTCATAACATACGTGTCTTACCCACCCTTGAGATCTTCTGAGGTCTTTTCCCATCTTCTGTTGTCGCCACTATGCTTTCTGCAGCTCATCTTCAAGCTCATTGATTCTGTCTTCAGCTGTTGAGGGCACCCACGGAGTTTTAAATTTCATCTACCGAATTTTTTTATTAACGACACTACTTCTATTTGTAGCTTTTTATATTTCTGCTCTCATTTCTTCCTTGTTTTATTGGCTGTCAGTTCCACTATTTCTTTCATATTCTCCTGTATTTTATTGGATGTCCGTTCTATTGTTTCTTTGAGCTCATTAAACATACTCATCATTTCATCTCTGAATCCTTTGTTAGACAGATTGTGTATGTGGATATTCCTTGTTGCAGGTTCAGGGCTTTTCATCCACTCTTCGTGGTGGGGATCTGTACCATGTCCCAAGGTGCCGCGTTAGTATGGAGGTGGATCCTCCTCGTTCACTATCACTGCCAGGGAGGTCTCTGGGCGATCTTGGTGGATGGTGGTCTCTTCTTTCCCCTTCAAGGATATTACCTTCTTCTCTGGTGCTCCTGTGGGACTTGTGTGGGGCCTCTAGTGCTGATTCAGGGGACGTGTTCTTTAAGATTGGGGTTGTACAGATTCTTGTGTTCACTATTATTTTGTTGAGTGTGGGAGGTGTTTTGACAGGAATAGGCTGGTGGACTGTTGGTTTAATGTGGTTGGAGTAACCAGGCTGCCCTGGCAAGAGTCCAGGATATATGCACTATGAACAGGGAAAGTCAGCTGGTGGCTGCGTCAGTGGCCACCACTCCTCTCTAGCCCTGTATATTGCACCTTTCAAAAAAATTACCTTTCTTGTAGTCTTTTTTGGGAAACTACTAAAGAATGTGCTCCACTGAAACAGAAATACAAAGATGTCAGGGAGGAATACACAGAGATATTCCACACAGAAATCAGATCAAGGGGATTTCTTTTTTCTTCCCAGGATCAAGGAACTCCTAGGATAAGAACTAAACCCCAGGATACCGTTCTACCTGGAGCAGGAGGCTGGAGGGCACAAAGAAAGGGTTACCAATAAAGGTTTTGATGGCACTGGAAAACAGAACTGCCTCTGGGCCACCTATTAACCATGATGAAATTGCTTTAGGGACCTGGAAGATTGCTTTATGGCTGAAAGCACTACCTGAGCTAGTGTAAGGTTCTAAGGTCTAGTGCCACCACAGACACAGGCCATCCAGAAGACCCCAACATCCGGAAAATCCCAGGGAAGGAGCAAAGCTATCAAATGACAAAGAAACTGCAAAAAGAAAAAAAAACCCATAGATTTGAAAGGCCATGTCAGATGATTCAGCAGAAGACATTATTTTCACAGTCCTAATAGCACGTTGAGTGCTTCCTCCTTCTCTCCGCCCCCCCCCTCCCCGCTCCCCGGCCCTGATGGGTCTCTGAGATGATGCCACACCTGGTCACCATCTACTCAAGCTCCCATGTGGTCAGGATCCAGAGACACACAAACTAAACTTGGACCTTGCTGCTGCAGACCCTAATTATTAAAATTTTAGAATTCCTAGACATTATATTGCATCCATAACAAACAATACAAAGCACATTGTCTAGCATTGCCTTTTTGGCAGGCATGAGTGGTAGTGGGTCTGGTCTCAAAATATCCAAGATAACTAAAGTAGAGAAAGAGAGTATTGTGCACATTGTCTACCACACAGGCAGAGGGAGGTGTGGAATGGGGGGAGGGGGGATACTGGGGATTTTAGTGGTCAAAAATGTGCACTGGTGGAGGGATGGGTGTTTGATGACTGTATGATCAAAAGTCAAACATGAAAGGTTTGTTACTGTACGTCAAGGTGAATCAATAAAAAAAAATATTGAATGTTGATTTAACTGGTACTTGAAATATCATTCTTTTAGGATGATTTAGGAAGATGAACAGCTTCATAGAGGGCAGAAAGGTAGATTCTATATTTTTATTATGTAGCCTTTCTTGGGAAGACCACAATGACTAAAATTACAGATGAAGAAATGGGCATTTAGGCATTAGAACGGGTGTGAACAAACTGCATCCCAGAGGTCAAACTTATTTTTATGCATGAATCAAGTTTTGTTGATAAAATTTTACCGAGACATGGCTCTGCCTACTTATTTATAAATTACCTATGGCTCGACTTCTCCAGATGGAATCCCGGCGACACTGAGCTTCTACTAACATGGCTCTGGTATGTGGGGATCAGGACTGTTTCTCCAAACCATGTGGCCGCTTATGTGGCTGTGTGGCCTTTCCTGATATACAAAAAAGCATTCAGGAATGGCTCCTCCGCCCCTGAATGGCCATGATCCCAGAGGCACACAAACCAGTCTTGGAACACAGCGGCTGCTGGCAGAAATGCTCCTGGACTGTGAACTAAGCTATGGCCCCGTGCAGTCCCGGGAGGGGAAGGGTTTTTGTCCCCTGGTCTTTTCCCCTTTGCGGCAGCATGGCGACCGACACCTTTCAGAACCAATTGGACAGAGAGGTAGGAGTTTGCAGTGATGGGGCGCACGGGAAATCTCGCGATAGGGGGGGCAGAACTGGCCCTGCTCCCCACCCAAACAGGACCCTGAGCGGCTACCCAGGAACAGCTCCTCCGCCCCTGAATGACCATGACCCCAGAGGCACACAAACCAATCTCAGAATGCAGTGGCTACTGGCAGAAATACCTCTGAACTTAATTACTAAAATACCAGAATTCCAAAACCTCACAGCTACTGTCTTGGCCATGTGACATCATATGCTCTTCATTATCAAATGATCTAATGATGCCTTTTCGGCAGTCTGATTGCTGGGGGGAAATTCCAAATAATAATAGTGTTTTTTTTCTGTTGAAAATTGAATGTAATCAAAGTAAAGAGAGAGTAAAATGAAAATCATCTGCCACACAGGCAGGGTAGGGGGGTGGGATGGGGGGGTATACTGGGGTTCTTGGTGGTGGAACATGTGCACTGGTGAAGGGATGGGTGTTCGAGCATTGTATGACTGAGACTTAAACCTGAAAGCTTTGTAACTGTTCTCACAGTGATTCAATAAACAACAACAACAACAACAACAAAAACCTATGGCTACTTTCTAGCTCCAAGAAGAGTTGAGCAGTGGTAACAAAGACAATATGGCCCACGAAACTGGAAACAGTTACTCTCTCTGGCCCTTTACAGCAAAAGTTTGCTGAGAACTAATTTAAAATAATGGAGGTCGGGCTGGAGTGATAGCACAGCAGGTAGAGCGTTTGCCTTGCACACAGCGACCTGCGTTCGATTTCCAGCATCCCATATGGTCCCCTGAGCACCACTGGGAGTAATTCCTGAGTGCAGAGCCAGGAGTAACCCCTGTGCATCGCCGGGTGTGATCCCAAAAAGAAAAATAATAATAATGGAGGTAAATGGATTTCTTTCTATTATAATGCTCCAAATGCTAATAGAATTTCTATACTTTTTTTAATTAAATTTTTTGGTTTGGGGGCCACACCCAGTGATGTTCAGGGGTTACTGCTGACTCTGAGTTCAATGATCACTCATGGCAGTGCTTGAGGGATCATATGGGATGTCGGGGGTAGAATCTGGGTTGGTCACATGCAAGGCAAGCTTCCTATCCACTATGCTATTGCTCCAACCCCACTAATAGACTTTTGAAATGATGTGAATGTCTACTTTGGGTGAAAAAAAGAGCCAACCTTGTTTCTAAGCGTTGTTTCTAAAGGTAGTCTGATGCCCCCAAGACAGAGAGGGAGAGTGCTGTGTTGACACAGGGCTGGTCTTGGCCAGCTGTCCACCATCCTGTCTAAATGGAGCTGAGTGACTCAGAACTGCCTGGCCAGCGTTTCGTAGAAGCTGGACACAGGACCACAGATACTACAATTGGGAGGGACCACTCTGGGGCAGCTTCTTGCCTCAGACCATCACTCAGAACTGCCAACACCATTGATGAGTCTCAGTTCTGTGTGCGCATTGTCTAAGCTTCTTTCCATGCCAACGCGAGATTGCTGCCTTCCAAAAATGCAAATTCCTCTTCTGATTGCTTCTGACCTGGGCAACTTACTAAATTTCTCTGTGCCTTGTCTTGGTCACTCAGAACTACAACTATTCATGCTTCCTTGTAGAACTGTGATGAGTTTAACCCAACATGTGGGTGTGAAGGCACTTAGTACTATTACCAGCACAGGTCCGCCGAATGAACATAGCTTTCAGAACTCCCCCCTTCACAGTGAGATCCAGAGAGGGAAGGTGGCATGCACAGTGTCACACAGCAGATTAGGGTGCCTAGGACTCTATCTCCTTTGCACCAATCCAAATTGCTTATACAGACCTTTAAAAAACCAGGTGAAAGTGATTAATAGTGATTATCTGCAAGGGGGGGGAGGGGGGAGGAGGGGGGGCCGCGGCATGGGGGGAAGGGGGGATGGGGTGGGGCAGGCAGAGCTTGAGGGAAAC